>NC_140602.1:10112951-10712951 GCF_057381915.1 Diplotaxodon limnothrissa | reverse complement strand
TACAGCATCCAAAGGTGCTCTGTTGGTTTGAGATCTGGTGACCGTAGAGGCCCTTTGAGTATCTCACTGTCTTGTTTAGGAAACCAGTCTGAGATGGTCTGAGCTTTGTCACATGGGAGGTTGTCCTGCTGGAAACAGCCATTAGGATAACACTGTGGTCATAAAGGTCATAATGAACATTGGTTGGCAACGATCAAGTGGACTGTGTCATTTAAATCAAACTCAGTGGGTAGTAAAGGTCGCAAAGCGTGTCAAGACAATATCCCCTGCACCATTACATTTGCAGGTGCAAATTATACCCTCATATTCCTGTTGTTAGCTAACAGAAGTGGCACCCGGTGTGGTCATCTGGTGCTGTTGGTTACCTAACAGGGCAGTCTGGCCATTGTCCTCTGACCTCTGGTACAACAAGGCATTTTTAACCTGAGAACTGCTGCTTAATGGATATTTTCTCTTCTTCTAATAATTCTTTGTAAAGCTTGGAGATGCTTGCATGGAAGAATCCCTAAATCACTAGTTTTTGAAGTACCAAGACCATGTCATGTTTAAAGTCACTAAAATTACCTTACTTCCCCATTTTAATACTTGGATTGAACTTCAGGAGGTCCTCATGATTTTAATGCACTGGGTTGCTGCCACTGATTAATAAGCTATTTATGGTAACAAGCAGTGGGACAGGTGTACCTAATGCAGTGGCCATGAGTGTAGAGCACTTGTTTATTTGTTCAACTTATACACTCACCAGGCTGTTGCTTTGCTGACTTGTCAAAGTGCCAGATTATATTGCTGATGTCTATTTAGTCCACAGCAATTGTTTTGAAGGTATAATTAAAAGATATATAAGATCTAATGTTTTTTCCCCTTCAAATGCAGTGAAATTACCCATCAGTAAATTAATAAATGCAAGCAAACAAACAGAATTTTGTGTGCACACACACCTTGACCCCATCACCAGGATGTCTGATCTTAGCCAGAAATGTTGTCAACCCCAAGAAGCAATCCCGTTAGCCTCCCTCATTCTCTCTGTGTTGTTGAGTTTGCGTTTGGCTACTAAAAAGTCACTCACAAGGCTTGAGTAAGACATAGCTCACTTCTTTTGAATTCTGCCACTTGTGCCTCTCCTGCAATCCTCGGGAGAGATAAGACAGAAGCTGGAGGTTGACGTTGTGACTAGAAAAATCAATCTAGACCAAGGAGCAAGCTCATGGTAAAACTTCTCTTGATTCCTACTTTATCTGTGTGTGTTTATGTGTGCGTGTGTGTGCACGCGCACATGTGTAAGAGAAAGTGAAAGAGTAAGTCTCCCCTCTTTAGTGGGCAGGTAGGAGGATGAAAGCTTCTCTTAGATGCAGGCAGCTCAAATTTTTCTTCAGGCGGCTGCCATACCTTTACTACTCTGCTCTGTAATATCACACACATACAGACGAACGCACACACCCAGACAAACACCCGCCCACACACGTGCACACACACATGCACAAACACACACCTCTGCTTCTCTGAGGGGTTGACCTAAAAGCAGACTATTTCTATGTCTTAGCTTCCTTGTGCATCAACCAACAGAGATCTGAATGAGTGTGGTCAGGAAGCACGTAAAGGACACACAAAATCAGGTTATATGATACATAATAAATTCTTACTGTAGGCAAGGCAGGAGTACTAATACATAATTTGAACTGTAAAATGTATATCATTTATATGGGCATATATTATTTATATAACTGTGATGTTCCTGTCAAATTCTGACAGGAGATTACCTGACATGGATATTTAATTCCACGTAATTTCTATATTTTGGAGGGACATGGGGGATGACATTGATGGTGTCAATGAAAGATTTATATCAATTCTCAAAACCGTCACGCATCCTTGATGTTTGTCTGTAGTGGAGAAAAAAAAAGATCCTCCTTGAATGATTTCCAGTATTCCCCTGAAAAAGCTGGAGTCCCTATAAATATAGCCTCCAAAAATTAAAGTTGATGATGATAATAATAATAATAATAATAATAATAATAATAATAATAATAATAATAATATCATTATTAGTAATTATATTATTGAGTCTAAAAAAAAGAGAACACTGTCATGAGATTAGTTTTGAGTACAACACTGCAAGAAGGCTGCAGATCTGGCTATGTGTTTGTTTTGAGGGTGTCTTGGTGTAAACGCATGCTTATGGATGTGTGTTGTTGAGTTTAAAATTGTATATTTATGGAGCTAGAACTCTAAGAGTTCCTCCAATGCACTCCTTTGAAACCATGCTTTGTTATAATTGGCAGCTCTTGAGGTCAACTTCCCAGAAATGTGTCAAACAATATCTCCCAGCACTTTTACACTATCTCATGGTGTCCGCTGAAATTGAATGTTTGCTTCATTATAACCTCTTGGAAAGTTCCCAAACCCAGCTTCCTTTCTCAAGAGCAACTGTGCAAGTGGAACACACACTGTGTAACAGAAAATCTTTTTGTCCCCTTTTCCATTACTGAAAATGTTTCCAAGGAGGTTAAAGTACAGGACAATAAGCCTTGGGTTTTTCATGCAGAGCAGTGACAGAGGCTGTATTAAAAATACTTATTTAAAACGCTGAGTAGTTTTGACCCCAGCTTGTTTTTTTGGTGTGGCAGGAAAACAAACTGGTACTAATCTTTATAGAGAATGAAATAACTCTCACTACTGCTACATCACAAAACACACCCTTTGCCACATTAGTGGTTAACAGCTTTTTTCCTTTCTTTCTTCTGTACTGCATGGTGCCATTCTTTGGGAATGTAACATTTCTCCAAAGACATACTTTGACATTTGAGGATTGATTGTAAAGTAAAAGTGAAATCCAATCAGTTGCATTGTACATCCAGTGTGCCCTTCGCCTGGATGGAATGTCATGAAATTGGCACATCGAAATGTGACGAAGACTGTTGATTAAATTTTTGTTTCTGAATGATTAAACCCCTAATTAGGCCCATGAAAGTGCACATCAAAATGCTGTCTATCCCATCTGCTCCATATTTAAGCATGACCAAACAAAACAAACAAACAAAAGTATCATTTGACACCAAACTAAGTCCAAGGTAGCAAACTTACCAAACTACTACCAACACACATTTTACTTGTTTATTCTTGAGAAATAAGATGCACCCGCACAAAATTTAAAGCAAACATTTTTTTGGTTTGTTGTGGTTTGTTGCTATGTGCACTATGTGCTGCTATGTGCTGTGACTTTAAGCAAGGGAGAATCTGCCCAAACAAACAAACAAACAAAAATAAACAGGATGTCTGCTTCCTGTAAAACCACGACCTCTTTTTTACAGTTAATTCACAGACTGACATGCAGACATCTACCTTTGCATTAGATAGGCACACACAGCTATTAACTGCCTTACCTGAATTGAAAAGGATGGGAGAAGACACCAGCTGGCACATAGCAACATCATCAAAGAGCCCTATTAGAGAGATATGGGGGGGATACTTGAGGTGAGTAAAGAACAGGCAGAAAATAACAGCACTGTTGACTAAAAAGAGAGAGCAGGAAGACTACTGACCCTTCTCCTTGGGAGCTATGATGCAGAGTAACATCTGACAGACAACCCTATTTCACCTCTGACCCTGCTCAAGTCAAACCACACTCCTCTTTTGCTTCTCATGTTACATCCTCTGGTTGCTCCAAAGCAGCTTCCCTGCATCCCTTCCTCCACCCCCCTCCTTTGCTGGTGCTCCACTCTTCCTATTTATTTCCACCTCCCTTACACCCACCACAGCCCTCACTCTCTCCCTAACAGGCAGGGCTGCTGTGGATGACACGTATCCAGCTGAGAGCAGCCATGCAGGGTCGATGGACCATGGTACGCTGAGAGGAGAGATAGCCCCACAACCTGTGTGTTTCCACTGACTGTGTGTGTGTGTGTGTATGTGCCTGTTTATCTGACTATTACAGATCTGACAGAACTGAAAGCTGCTCCAATGACATGAATCTCACAGTATGAGAAGACACTGTATGTATGTGTGTGTGTGTGTGTGTGTGTGTGTGTGTGTGTGTGTGTGTGTGTGTGTGTGTGTGTGTGTGTGTGTGAGGTCTTTCTTTCTTTCCTTTTTAAGAGAAAGAGAATGGATGTAGCATCAGAAGCTTTGCTGCTGTGTGCTGAACAACAGACCCCTTTAAAGACGGTGCACACTGTCAGAGCTTTATCAGTTAATTCATCAGTGGCTTTGTGTGTTTCAGCCTCCTTCCATCTCTTTCTCCTTTCTCATTCTTATCTTTTAAGGCCAAGTAAGAACAGTGGTACTTACAACTGTTAAGTGAATGTGAATTCAAGGTATATGAATTGTTAAAGACGGAGTGCGGTGTAGCCTTTTCAAATTGTGTGAAAAGTGTACTTTTTATTTTCCCACTCACAAAACAATGACCTGCGTGTGTGTGTGTGTGCGCGCGCATGCGTGCGTGCGTGTACATATGAGTGTAGAACTGGTGTCCTAGACTTCTGACAGTGTAACGGGTGCAATGGGCTGTGACCATTAATTATTTACAAAGTGCGTTTTAGGCAGGAAAGACTGATGATCCATAAATAGGACAGAAACATCTCACAAAATACAACAACCAAACAACGAGCAAGACATGATGCACAACCCTCCAACCCTTTAGTATTAGCGCATAAATCTACATGGTTTTTTTAAAAAAAAAGTCTTATAAATAAGTTCTTAAAAATTTTTACTTGCATTTTATAGCTCTGCTTATTATGCCATCTTTTATTACCATTTACCAGTTAAAATCAATAATCAGGTACTGAACTCGGCCTTTCCTGTATTGATCAATCGGTATATTTCTGACCTCCATTAGGGTCCAAGGTTAAAGGTGGTATCATGTTAGACATGACATAGAAATGGACCTTAGAGAATTGCAAATATTAACCACACACCCTCTGAACTCTGGTTTCTCATAATAGAATGATCCTCCTTCTGTTACATACTTGAAAGTAAATTTGAAATGAAAATAGGTTTAACCCGTATAGAGCACGTTTAGAGCTACACAGTCTAGACTCTGCTCTCATGTGCAGTGGGTACTCCAAAAGGATCCTCTACTAAAAGAGCTTTTAACCTTCGAGCACCACAAAAAGTCTGCAGTGGGAGTACTTAGCGCTCTGTTTTTTGTAAGTTGCGGTACAGCGAGACCTCCAAAATGGTTTGAACTTAACCATGAAAATGCATTAAGTGACAGAAATTGTATTAATAGTTTTAATTTCATTTCAACTCCGCTTCGTTCGAGTCTCGTGTCAAGTTACAATGTTAAACAAGGTGTTCAAACATATAAAATATGCACATTTGTCTCTGTTTTTCCTCTGTTTTATCACCGTAACTCCAACATGTTTGAGTTGTTGACAGCTGATGGCAAAGAAAGAGCAACGTCACCCAACATCTGAGAAACTTTTACATTTAATTGACAAAAATAACACAAAAACAATTTAGAAATTATTCTACATTGTGTTGAAAATCGATTAATATTTTATCCTTTCCCACTAAGTTTCAGTCAGATGTCTCTGCATGTGTGCATTCCCTGGGTTTTGTGATCTCCAGCATGTCTGACTGCATGATTTAAACATTAAAGAATGTCTGTTCAACCTAAAAACAGAAAAGGGTGGCGAAATGTGTGAAAGCATCCATCAGACCTGCAGTTTATCACTATAGAAGGCAGTGGACCTGTCAGAAGTAGAATTACTCCTCAGTGGATTGCATCTATCAACTTAACTGTCATGTAATGACCCTGTGAGACATCATGACGCATCAGTCTAACTCACCATGGCACAGATCTTGTGGTACCCTACTTAATTCATGTTCACACAGCTTGCAACTCTGTCCTCAGCATGGTCGATACATGAGGTGCACAGAGCTTTAATAGACAGGTAGAGAGTAATGGAGTGTTGACCACAGTATAAGCTATCTGAGGCTGTTAGAAGAGTACATTTAATTGAGTTGGACAGAGACAAAAGCCTTTCAGATAGGACCAAATGTTGGTTGGCTTTGCTTGATTTCGGTTAGGTGGTTATGTGCAAAAACCAATTACCGCTGACATTCCTCACTAATTATTAGAATTTAAATTATGTACTAAGTTTATGATTTGCCCTCCCACATTAGCCCTGGAATCCTCATCACTGTAATTGTAAAATTCATTGTTCCCACATCAGCACAAAAAGTTCAGTCGACTGAATTTAAACAGGAAGTCTTTATTTAACTATATTAAAAAGCTCAGTTTCGTCTTTCTGACTTGTGAATATTATAATAATGTTTATGTTTTAAAGCAAGGGAGGATTTTATTTTTACTTTTTTACTATGAGTGACTATCAATATCAAACAAGACAAAAAAAACCCCCAAAACAAATGCATACCCACTAAAAGCGTATATGCACAAATGTATATAAATAAGACCTGAAGTGAGAATTTTTAAGTACTTAGTGCAACATTAAGTTTATTGGGTCATATGTGAGAAATTATAAAAGCTATAAAACAAGCTGACTTTTAGGCAACAACCATAAAGCATACGCACACAGACCACTTTAGGTACACCTTGCTCCTTGTGGTCTTGGATCCCCTTTGGCTTGCAAAACAGCCTTAATTTGGTGCTGGAAACATTCCTCTGAGATTTTCATCCAGCAGAGATCAAGACTCATCATATCAGGCAACATTTTTTATTTAATTTTGGTGCGCCCATGCAAATTAAAGCCTCAGTTCTTAGCTGACAGGAGCGGTATCCGGTGAAGTCTTCTGCTGCTGTAGCTCATCTGCTTTAAGGATCGATACGTTGTGTGGTCAGAGAGGCATTTCTGTGTAGCTTGGTTTCAGTTAGAAGTTATATGAGTTGCTGTTGCTGTCCTATCAGCTCAGCACAGTCTGGCCATTCTCCTCTGACCTCTAGCATCAACAAGGCATTTTCATCACGAGAACTGCTGCTCACTGGATAGTTTTTCTTTTCTTTGTAAAACCTAGAGATGGTTATGTGGGAAAATCCCAGTAGATCAGCATTTTCTGAAATACTCCGATCTGGCACCAACAACCATGCCTCATTCAACTCACTTAACTCACTTTTCTTTCCCATGCTGACGCTTGGTTTGAACTTCACTATGTCATCTTGACTAAGCCCACATGCCTAAATGCTTTGCATTGCTGCCATGTTATTGCCTGATTGGATATTGTGTCTGCATTCACGAGTGGCTGAAGAGGTGTACCTAATGAAGTGGCTGCCACTGTTGTAATACTTGTTTTCAGTCGTTGTGCTTTGCAGAAGACATTTATCTAATACATTTAAAATTAAATCTAAATTCACAATTGTCCAAAGGACATTTTCAACTTATGGCACTATGCTGTACCTACTATTATTTATTGATAACTTCACAATGACATTCACAGCTCTCATGCAGTTCCCAGGTGTGTGCCAGATGCCCGCACAGCAGTGAGCAAGGAAACGCTGAGTGGTCGGATAGAGAGAGTTTGACTTGAGCAATATGGGTGAATACTGTATGAACAATGTAGTTACTATACCTGATGCAACAGGGGAGGAAAGGTTACTATGGCTGTAATGTGACCAAGACCTGAGACGCTTTACAGTACTGGACAATTCTGTGTGTGACAGGAAGTTTTGCCTGGTTATGACATAAAAAATGAAAGCAGAACCACTTGGTATTTCACGCAGTAGTCATTTACCTATCCCAGTTTATAAAACACTGCTGACCAGTGACATGAGATAAAGAAGAAAACTGACACTGTGTGTGCTCCTCACAGGTTTAGTTAAAACAGGGATAAAGCCGTTAGCTGAATGCCCTCCATTTTAAATCACATATTCACAGACAGAAGTAATAAAAAACTCAGTTGCATGCCACTATCACACTACCAAAGGGAATATAAAACACTAACATTAACATACATAATGACTTGTACTGCTGTTTTTCCATTTTCAAATTGCCCATTCCAAACACTAACCCAGTTCTGGATCTTCATCTTGTTATTACGCTGTGTATTATCAGCTATCAGTTAAAACAACCTTTAATTGGCATCAGATGAAAAAGGTTGTAATCCAGCAATAAAACATCTGGAAATGTCACGACATCTGCACCATGTAACTTTTGTTTTGTATCGATAGCCGCTATTGCATGACCAGGAAGCCACCCCTCACTATGCATTTCACACATTCTCTCACACACACAGTTTCCCTGCTCAAGATCATAATTTATTAACAAGTCTGATCTCTCTCTGAGACACACCATCACAGCTGTACATCCCACTGCCCTTTCGCTCACTGCCTCATCCCCTGCGCGTATGTATGCATGTGTGCATGTAGTGAAAAAGGGATGTCAGTGCACGCAGTGTATACACGTGGATGCTGGTAAGTGTGTGCGCAGCTCAGTGTATGCTGTGACTGTAGTTAATGATGAGTGGTGAGCTGTGGGAAGCAGGAGTGATTTCCAAACACTTCCCTGTTTCCTCACTGGAGCATAACAGTGAAAGGATCATGTTGAGCACAGCAACAGTGTTTCTATAAAGAAAAAAATGATAAAACTGGAAAGACCTTCAAAGAAAGAACTTCAGGAGGCCTCCGAGAATGGATGAAGGACCTATTTTTTGTGTTAATGACTACTCCCTACATGGAATCACTAAAAACAGCAATTATCCTCAAAATGAAACCATTTAACAAAAAAACAAAAACAAAACCCCAAAATGATACATGCTAGAAAACCAGAATCTTTATACAAATATGCCAGTGTAACTTTTTCTCTATGATGCCTTCTCCTGCTTTCTAGGATTCCTTAATTTAGGTCACTGTTATAAGCATTATGTCCCATCACTTTTATTGGTCAATAACCGTCTTACAGACAAAAAATATGCCAAATAAATATTTTGTAAAATTTCGACATGCTGGCTTTTGGAAGTCAGTGTAGGAGTGATATTCAAATTATCAGTCCTTGGTACAGCCAAACTCCTAAATATCATGTTTAAACAACAACAACAAGACAATCAAGTAGGTGAAGCCAGACGTCGATGTGGCAAGTTGGCAATGTGCAGATTTAAAAGTGGGGAAACTAGAGATCTATTCATTTGGAACAAACTTCCATGTGTGTTTTTGTTTGTTTGTTTCTGTGATGAAGCTGCCATGAAAGTGATAGTGCTGTCTTATTATGATGGTATAGTACATAAAGCTGAATGCAAATATGGCTTCATGGAATGATACCTACTTTAACAAAATATCGGGCTGATGGTGAGCAGCAAATTATTGCATTTAATTACTTCAATAGACACTCGCTTATTCTTTTAATGCATGGTGATGCCACTGGTTGGTCATAAATTCATCCCATAGGGACAAATAGCCATTCATACTTATAGCAACTTAGAGGCAGCTGTTAACCTACATGTCCATGCAGGATAACACACATGGAGCAGACTGACAAGCAGAAGCAGAACATAGTTCATGTCCATATTTGTTCATCAAAGTGGTTCATTTGTTTTTTGCATGAAACAAGTCACTGTCATTTTTAACCTACCTGTCTGCTTACTGTGTTAGACTCGTCTTGGCTTTACACTGAGATTAGATTCCATGTTTTCATCCCCTCATCTTCAGTGTTGATGAACACAAGAAACCAGAAAGAGAAAGAACAGAACAAAAGAGGAAAAGTCATGATTTCACATCAGTATAACAATTGTGAAAATACAATCTCGTGTGATGTTAATTTCATTTATGCCTTGTAGGTATGAGACTGCCTATAAAGACTTCGAGTCAGGAAGAAAATGAATTCAGCACCAAGGACAGCGGCATAAAAAAGCACTCTGCTGTCCTCAGAAACACCTGAGCGTCAAAAGTATGGAGACACTGTTGACCAGTTTAAATGAATATTACTGTAAAGCAGGAGCAAAAGCTGGTAATTGACTGTCAGTGGCAGCTTTTTCTATGCTTGAGTTTTAGTGACGTATGCTTCATCAAACATTTTAACAGGAAAATATCCTTCTAAAAAATGTAGCATACAAACGATATTTTTAACATACGCACAAACGATTAAATAAAGAAATTATTTAAAATTATTTATATTCCAGTTAGTCACACTTAATCCTCTTCACTGGAGCGCCACACATCTCAGCAAAATTTCAAATGATAATTATATAATGTGATTGTTTCAAATAGTTCTAAATCATGCAAAAATATTTGTATATTTTCATCCTTGTCTATTAAATTTTGCTCAGTTTTGATAGTTCTTTAAATGTTCTCATCCTTTTATATTCAGTAAAATTATGTTCCATTTTTAACTGGCTAGGACATTAGTCACATAGATAAATAAAGAAATAAATAACACTACATGGAATATCCATATTGCTTTCTAAAATTTTAATTGAATATAACAAAAATATAGATAATGTCTTAAAAACACTCTTGGAGCAAAATTCCCCTTTTCCTCTCTCCTTTTTTTCTCAGCAGTTAATGTACATCCTACTATTGGTAACATATAGTCACCAACTTATGATTAAACACACCTCCGTCTCAGCTGTCATGCACAATCCTGTCAAGCTGTTGAGCAGGTGCATTTCAGGATGTTAGAGCTCCCCACAGCACATATGGCTATAGCTGCAGAAAAGAGGTCATGATAAAGGTGACGTTCTAAAAATTTCTATGAGTACTTTGTTATATTTCTAATACACAAGTCGCTTTTGGATTTAACTGCTATTAACTGCCACTGTGCCTCATGAATAATAAAACTTTTTAAATGTCCTATAAAAGCTTAAAGAACTGACTACAACATAAATTCTCACCATAATCTCTCATTTATGGCTCTAGAAAAGGGACTTTGGCTAATACGTCTGATTTATAAGAAAAATATATAAACTAATAAAGTCATTTTGTCATCGCATCACTGAAAACATCATCCCATAATATGTAGTGTTCAGCGTTTCTTCTAAAGTCAGAATCTATGATACAACACAAGCATGCACATACACACACTTTGCACTGCTCTACAGCAGCTATTGATGAGGTTCTGTAGTACATCCAGTTCAGTTAGGTGTAGTGTGTGGAATGTACATGACCATTTCGACATATATAGTACATACAAACAAATTGAAATCACAATCAGAAGGTTGTAAGCACATTTGATAACAAAATACATCCATTCAGCAGGAGAAATTTTCAGCTGCCTTACCCACAGATTAACATCTCCTGACACTGAAGAACGCACATAAATACATTTACACATAAGCATGTAAACACAAGTTAAAGTCTTAACATGTCACTACATCCCCACCTATAGTTGTCATCCTTGCACGCACATGCAGAGAGTTAATGATGTGCAAACTCTCTGTACAATTGTTAAATTAAACTTAGTTATGCAACAAGTTTCACAAAGAATTTACACTGATGTTGCTTTATATCAATAAGGACATCCCAGCCTAGTTAATCAAACATTACATTTTTACAATATACATAAAAACCATAATCATAGAAACATGAATATTTTATATTCATATATATTATTCTGAAAAAGCATGTAGCTGTCATTTTACACAAGCAATGATAACATGTTCACATTGAGCAAATACACTCTTATCTAACTGAGCAACATAGTTAATTTAAAAATTCTCATTGCTTATTATTTAGTAACCTAATCATTTTGATATCGCATTCCTAATAGAGCTAAAAAAAAAAACACAGTATATGATTATCACAGATGGACATTTTATCATGGTTTGGTAAAATTATATATCACCTAGTAGTTCCCAATTCAATACAGTAACTCCAGTATAACAGAAACATTATTTTATCCTTATCTGCTGCATATCATTCTAGTAAAATATGACAATTTTGGTTAAAATTGATTAAGAATAATCAAAAGTCTTTCACTGACTATTCAACACATTGATGCATGTTTCAGCATGGGTCGTGTGGGGCAGGAATGATATCTGTTCTGAAGTGTGTCCAAAATGCACACCAGTAAGAATTAAACACAAAAATACACACACCTAAAATGCATTGTTTTTGTTTTTATGTTTGTTTTTAAAAGACAGCACATTATAGACCCTTAATATATTAAAGCTAATTACAACCTCTCTCTCGGGGCTTATAAAAATGCACCTGCTCTACATGAATTCCGACACGGGCCATGATTTTTCACTGTTTATAAAACTGTAATTTGCAGTTGTTTTTCTAGTAGAGTGCAGAAGATTTTTTTTTTTTTTTTTTTAAAGGCCAGTAATAACATGTGGGTTTGGCTATATGAATCAATATGTTTATCCAGTTATCCTCTAAGTTCTGTTACCCCTCTACGCTTGTTAGTGAGAAATATAACATTGCTAGTTAAAGCCAGTATAGCTCATAGACAGCAACTAATGTGGACATTCCCATTTTGCTTGTTCTACCTTCAGTGCAGGTCCACTTGCCTTTCCTCTAGCGCAAGGTGTGAAGTGGATCCTTAGATGCAAACGGAAAGTAACATTGATAAACAATAACCAGATCCAGATATCGGATCCACCTGTATGCCTCTTTTCAAAGACTACCCGCCCACCCTTCCCCGGGAAGCCTAAAGCCAAGGGACATGCCTCAGTGCGGTTTGTCTGAACCCAAATAACTTCTCCGCGCGGAGTGAAATACGCAACTGCAGATAGTCTTTGTTTCACCTTCTGTATCTTTATCGTGCATCTACTGCAGAGATTAGCAACCATTTTCCCCCCGCTGACACAACCCAGAATTACTGAACGTGACTGAAAGGAAACAACAAGCACGTTTATGCAGTACAACTGGCTTTTTAAATCCTGCGCAAAGTTCAAAGCAAATTGTTCCCTACAGTAGGATTGGCTGACGCGCGCTTGAACGCTCCCGGACTGTCAATTCTTTCACTGCACTCTGACAACCACTGCCTACCAGTCAGGAATGTGTGAGATTTGACCTACCTTGACGGCTTCGATCCTTGAAAGGTTGCGCACAAATCTCAAGCTGCTGGAAGTTTGACTTAGTCTACTCCTGATCCCTCGGAGGAGTCGCACTGAGAGAGAGGATGGGCGCCACTGCTCTGCGCGCCAGCTCCGTGGCTGTGTGTGTGTGTGTGTGCCCGTGAGCGCGCGTGCACGAGTGAGGAGAGAGTAAGTGAGAGAGAGAGCGAGAGAGCGAGAGAGAAACAACAGACGAGCAGAGCTGAAGCCCCTTGCCAAAGGATGCTTCAGTCTCCTAGCAACAACAATCGATCTGGCAAGGAGACATTTTTATTGGATAAAAAGAAAACTTAGCCACTCACCCCCCCCCCTTAGCACATGTTTACCACTCAGAACAACAACTCCAGCTTCAGTGAGTGAAGATAGAGAGTGAGAGAGTGAGAAGAGAGGTGTGTGTATATGTGTGTGCTGCTCCAAAATAGATGTTTTATGTGTATAAAGGTGCAGAGTGACACAGAATTTGTTCGCATTCATCTGTCCTTGTAGCCCGGCTCAAAACACATAAGCAGTGGTGTATATATAAAAATCCTTACCCCTTTTTTAAATTTTATGGAGGCTCTATTATGTTTAAAACACATTATTACAGTCAATTTTGTCAGCATGAAGAACAGCACTAAACATGCAGCCCATGCTTCAGCTAGCTCAGGCATATTAGAAGAGAAGGGCATCCAACCCCGGAGATGTGACTAGAAGTTTACATCATGCGTCACACTAACAGGATGCATGATATTTTTCACAAGTTAGGTGTCAGTCTCTCTTACCTGTGTATTTCCCATCAGGAGAACAACAGAAGGTGGCATTCAGTAGTGTGTGCGTAGGTATAGGTGTGTGTTTATGTGTACACAGGTACGCATCTGAGTATCTGTACTAGTACGATTATGCATATGGAGTCATTAGAATGCAAATATGCAAGTGCGCAGCCCCTATTGAACAGAACATACTCTTCACGCATGATTGAGTAACACAGCGTCCTCTTTCTCTACTCAACACCAATACACACAGAAATACGTAGTACAATGCACACAGACACACACTCGAACACAAGCACTCATTCGACTAAAGCTTGATTTTGTATTGTAAAGTTAGTCAAGTGCATAGAGATAGCCTGTCTGAGGGCTTGCTCAGAGCTGTTTGTGATTGCAGCTAAAGGCCACAGCATGTTGTTTTGCCTGTTTTATATGGAGATTTATGACATGAAAGTTTCTAACTAGCTTGGCCGTTTTTCCATACATGCAATGCATGATGCTACCTGGCATCAGAAAACTGTGAGATTAAGCTTTGGTTGAGAAGAGATTTCTTAGTTAACTGAAGAAGAAAGGGTAAGAGCATCCACTTCACACCTCTGTGAAACACACATGCATGGGAAAGAGGTGGGAAATGCACACACTCTCACTTGTGCCCAGTGTCAGTCACAGCTTTCTCGGACTTCCATTCCTCATCCCTGTCGTTCCAGCTCGGAGATGCTGGCTACTCTAATAAAGGCCTCATTGTCTGGATGGCATGCATATATGCAAAAAGCCTAGAAAGCCAGCTTTGTCCCATAAGGGTCACTCAGCTTGAGAGCTTTGTGCCAGGCCTTTCCCCACAGACAGCAGAGTCAAAAAGAAAGAAAGAATGAAAAAAGAAAGAAAAAAGAAAGAAAGAAATAGAGAGAGGAAGAGAGCAACACAGAGAGAGAGAGAAAGAGAGAGAGAGAGAGAGAGAGAGAGAGAGAGAGAGAGAGAGAGAGAGAGAGAGAGAGAAATGAATGAGATAGATGGCAAATGTGAACATCCTGAACGTCACTGTATGAAACTACCTCATACTGTTATGTGTATTTGTAGAGGAATTTAACGTTTTGCCTTATCATGGTGAATTGCTCCAGCTCATGCAGCAGGAAATGGCTCTGCTGGGATTATGTTTCCTTCTTCTTTGATTCCCCACAGATTGTTTGTGTCCATGCGCTAATAGAATTAACCATGCTTCATTTCCCATGGTCTTCTGTCCTTTCTTGGCCTCGTGATGGATGGAGCTTCACACAGAGGAGCGAGTGTGCTTAGAAGTGTGCCCAGTGTTGGTCAGACAACCGGTCTAGTTATAACCACAAGCGTCCATTTGCTTTGGTCAGTGAATGAGATGTGATGTTGCCAAGTGGACAAAAGAACTCATAGAAACATAAAGCTTGAGGCGATTAGGGAAATTTCTGTCTGACATAAAAGAAGTATATTTTTTAAATTGAGTCTTATGGTTAGTGTTGTTAAGTGCTGTTGTTTATTCAGATGTGTCGCTGCAAACCTAAGCATGTTGCCATGTTCTTTGTAGAGAGAAGAGGCTTCAAACAAGGCTAACTGTACAAATACTGACTGTATCATTTAACATGCCGCGATGTCCACTCTCGGGAAGATAGGCAGCTGTCTAAAATGTTTTCTGCTTGAAAAACATGAATAATTGTGAGTAATTATAAATGAACAATATAATAATAAGAAAAAGTAAATAATCTCTGTTAATGTAGAGTGATGGAGTTCAATTTGTTTGGAGGCCTCATAACAGTTCCCAGATTGATAGGCAACTTAGTTTTTCACACATTACACCTTTACACATATTGGCTTAGATTGTATTAATAAACAATGACATGATATTGTTCAGCTGAGGTTGTCTGTACCTGATGTTGCAATTTTAGGACCTGGTAAGTTCTCATATATGAAACCCTAAAAATGTAGACATTCTTTTACACATGAATACAGTTCACATTTTTTGTAAACATGCATTGCAAAAAAAACAACCAAAACCCTGTAACCCAGGTTTTTTGTTCGGTTTGAATACTTCCTTGATAACATTCTCTTCTCTTGCTAAGGCCCCATTCAAAAGACTGGAATGGTCTGTTCAGAATAGCGTAGATGCTGTCACAGTCGCTACTCCACAAAAGTCTGCCAGTGTGTAGCTGGCATACGAACACAATGTTCATATTTGGAAATTAAGACGCATATCAAATTTGCCCTAAATTTGTTTTAGATGAATAGATAATAATGTGTGTGTTTGGGATTGTGTATCAAATGGTTAATGTTGTTTTTGGCTGTTTATGGCTCCTAACAGGGGGTTGGGCTCTAATTATCCTGGTTACAGAGGCATGGCCAACAGACTGTGGGCCAAAAACACTTCACAGGACGTGCACTGACCTGTCTCGTGTTCGTCTGCTCATCAGTCACCCCCCTTCACACACACATACACGCAAAAAAACTTTGTACTGAATACTTTGTCACTGAACAGTGACTCACCTGGCACAGCCTCAGTCTGCCATGTTTTACATCTAAACATTATTTGCTGCTATGCAAATATGCAAATTTCTAGTAGAGAAAAAAAAGAGTGAAGAGCAAAAACAAGAATTCTAATCTGTGTTTCTATTTCCCACTGTTTTTCTCATTCTCATTGTGTTTTATGGTTTATTGCTTTCTAATGCTATTAGAATACCAAGGTCCCCTGGTTTGCTGGTTGCCAGGTTTACAGTACAACCTACCCCAGAGCCCATCCTGGCATCCATGGTGATCAATATAATTGGGGATTGAACCGAGAACTGGCTTTTATAGGGAACTGGTTCCTGTTAGTTGAATCACTTGTAATACTTCGTTTGCTTGCCTATCAGTTCCACTTATCCGCTGAACTTGCGCTACAATCAGCTGATTTCAGTTTTTGTGCAGGCGAGGAAATTAGTGGCGCAGGTTACAGTGTGGATTTATTTTTTATTTTTACTGCACAAAAAGACAAGAGTGAAGTAGAAACTGCATCCAGGGCAGAAACAACTGCATTATAAACTTTCGCTCATTGCAAGCACCTGCACAGATTGCATGCTAATGCTAAGCTAGAATCCAGAACCCAGCCCTGCAGCCAGATCCTGAACTTCAACAGGTAACAAAAGCAGTGATGAGCAGTCAGGTTGCAGCCCCTTTTTCCACCTATTCATGTTTATAAAGTAGAATCACTGTGCTGTTCACTCTGAAGTCTCTGTGCTGGTTTCCATATGTGCTGTTTCTGGTGTTCATACGTAAATACCAAGAGTCCTCATTAGGATTTGTGTTGGTCTGTGGGACTGTAGCCAATAGGTTTATATTATGAAATGGTAACTATGAGCATTTCATGTGAAAGTACTGTGAAGAGTAGTGTAACACATTTCTTTCTACAGGGCGTAACATACTGCAGTACTTTTAAGAAAAGTATGTTTGCCCACACAACATGCACAAACATTTGACCACACAGCATGTAGTTAATTTGCAAAAATGTAATGTCTTTGATATGTTGCTTAGCGATGGTGGTGACTCTCAAAGCAGAGCCAAAGAGAACCCAATGAGGATAGATAAGAGAACTGATAAGTGATGTTGATAATGGGATTGGAATCACTACATCCCTACATACTGCCACACCTTTTCACTGTCACATGGAGGCTGGGGATAGTTTCTGTGTAGAAACAGTTAGTGGACTAAGGGTTTACTAACAGAGTATCATACTGTTCAGCCTCCTCCCAAAAAACTTTATTCCAGGGTGCTGAAAAGGAGGCTGTCACTTGGATGGGCAATATGAATCATTTCCAATCTAAATTGTTTTAATGATTTGAGTTGGCTTATGGCCATGTCCTCTAAGCAATTGTACACTGGGTTCAACAGGATAATGGAGTATGAGGACCCCTTGTTGAGATCCTATTTTCATTCATATTTCATATACGCATAGATTTATGAACAGAATCTCAAGGCAAAGTTGGGATGAGAAGTGTGTACAGTCCAGCCTCTGCTTTTTGCAGTTGATATGCTTCTTTTAGTTTTGTTAGATCACAGGTTTCACTTCCCATTTGGGATTGTTTGAAGTTGAGTTTCATGAGAGTTAGCACCTCCAAGTCTGAGGCATGGTTTCCTGCTGAAGCAGAGTGGATTGTTCACTCCAGGCAACAAAAGGACTCTTGTGATGAAGTGGGAGCTTAGCTGGAAGTCACAAACCTCACCTCTGGTCAGGAGCTCTGAGTGTTGACCAAAATATTTAGATTGCAGAACAGTGTGACACGGCTCAACCTCTGGGGTATACCTGCTGCTTCTTTGTGTCAAAAGGAGTTGATATATAGCCTGGGAATGCCTCGGGAGGGATTGGAAAATGTTGGGGAGAATGGTGTCTGTAATTACTTTCTCAGCCTGGTGCAATCACAGCCTTATGACAATTCATAAAAACAAATAAATGAACAAACTGCCAAAAAGCATCTGTTTTTCTAAAAAAAAAACCCAAATAAATCATATAGTGAAGAATATATATAATCAAAGAAATCAATATAAGAAAAAAAAAACAACAACCTATAAATAAACAAACATACACAAAGGGGAATAAACAAAAACAAAACAAACAAAATACAAAATAAATAATGACCCTTAATTACTGTTAATTTTAGTATTGTTATCGTGTAACTTACAAAAATGTAATTTACATATACAAATACCAATGCAAGCAATGAGTGTTTTCAGGTATATGTATACAAACACACACACAGTCTGTATAGTATCTGATCTGGCCTATCCTCTGAGCTTTCTCACCATGACCACAATTCATTAGTAATTGACCGCAGCAGCCTCACTCATTAAACATTAACAGGCTACTGGTGAATAATTGATTAATGATATGAGGCGATCTGCAGCAACATTCTGACAATAAGAGTGCATAGATGATAGAAGAAGAGGCCAAATCAATGTAAGTCAAAGACTCTGACACAGGATGCAGATATGTTCAATTACCTACTTATTCAATTACTTATAATTCAATTAACTCATGATTCAACTACAATTTAGATCGTTTCTTTCCCCCATATAAACAAACATGTAGTGCATGCACATTTTAACAGCATTTTGGATGCAGTTGGAAACAAACGGACTTTTCCTTTTTTTAACTGTCTTAACTGGTGATCAAAGAAGTGTTAGCACAGTCGTAGTTTTAAAGCTAAAGCCAGTGTTACAGAATTTTTTTAGATCTTCATTTTTGAATCCTAATTTTGTAGAGCAAACACTTTGAACTCTGACAGCCCTCAACTGGTGCAGTTTTTTATTAATATTGTGGTCGGGATATTGCAGTCTGCAGTATTTTTTAGTATATCTTTTGGAGAGTCTGGCCATCTTGTCTTTAAAATTGAAAGACTGCAGGACTGATTCACAGTTTGTTGTAAATCCTTCAGATTAAAAAACAATCTGATTTTTTTATTTAGAATTACAGTCTGTGTTTTCTGATATGCTGTTCTTTTTGTATGGAAGATAAAACTTGCCACTTATGTCCAAAACTGCTAATATAATATATGCTTTAAAGATAAAGTAATTTCTGTCTGACACTTCTTGTTAGTTTTAGGTACAAAAAATGACTTGGGTTGCATTGACCCTTACGTGGTATTCAAGTCTGTGGGACATTTTTAGTGTATACTAAAAGATAAGATATTATGCAATTTATGTGGACCACTGGACTTGTGTGCCCTTCTGTCTGTTCTGAAGAGGGGTGTGTTTATTTGTATGTGTGTGATTGCATGCGTGAGTATTTTGTCTTTCTCCTTTTATTTTTCCCGCACAAGGCTCCACTTTAAAAAAAAATCATGCCGCTACACCTGTCTTCTACCACTTTCCCACACATTTTACCCTCTGTTTCTTGGCACTCTTTCTAATTTTTCTCACACTATATCCCAGCTGCAAATTTGAAGTGGGACACAAATACATAGCTTTGCCTCAGACAGTAGCTAAGATACTTAAATACAAAATTATTGTACTGTTTTTGTAAGCTGTATGTAGCATGAATGTGGCATAAGAGCTTCTATAAATACTTTAAGTCTGTCATGATAAGAACAAAACTTCATGTCTCTGTTTTCTTAATAAAAAAGGTGACTTGGAGCATAAAACAGTGTAAAAAATTAAGGTAGGACAATATTTTCTATAAGGCTTGGTAGTGCTACTCAAAAAAGAATTGTATTAATTTTATTAATCGCTTACTACTTACAGAAAAGAATTTGTTACACTACCTGTTAGATTACCTTTGGGCTAGTCAACATAATGGCTGAAGATGCACTGTCACAGGTAACTGTATAAAATTTTAGGCTACATGCATCCTCTACTTAGTGTTCAAGCATTAACAAAATTCAGCTTGAATCAATTCAATTCAGTTCGACTGACATAGCAATCAATAGGTGAAGGACTTCTATAGCCCTGTCCAGCTGTCCTAGATGAACTGCCTGTCTCCTGGAATCTCTTCCATGCTTTGAGGCTGTGCTAGGAGACACAAAAACCTTCTGGCAACGGCAGGTATTGATGTGCCAGTAGGAGTTAGACCACCTGTGCAACCTCGGAAATGTCCAGGTATTGCCTCATGCTACTAGTAGTGACACTGACCCTTGCCAAATGTAAAACTAGTGGGAAAAAAACAATCAGGAAAAAATAGAGTGAAAAATGATTCCTGCTTTGTTTCATTGTTGCTTCTCTAGTGCACCTGTTATTAATTCAATTGACAACAAAGTAGCTGAAACTAATTAATAACCCGATCTGCTACTTAATTTAGTTACTTTGCTAGGACTTGTTGTAGGTGTGAGTGGAGTTTGCAGTTTTCCACTACAGTTTTTTCCCTTTCATGCAACAAATATAAAAAGAATATCTCTATTCCTCAAAAGATGCAGATTGCTATTCTATTTTTCTTCTCCCTCCAAGTGAGTTGACAGGAACAGAGGAAGAAGAATAGTAAATGGACAGGTACTTGTACAGGGCTTTTCTACTCTAAATGAACACTCAAAGCACTTTTTAGTACAAGCCATTCACCCACACATAGAAACACTCATACAAGTGCTTTTTCATATGCACACTCACAATTTCAGTGGCTGCATCGATGGCAACTCGGGATTCAGTAACTTGCCCAATACTTCCACATGCAGAATAGTCAGAAATCGCACTGCTGACTTTCCAATTGATAGACCACCTATCTCCTGAACTACAGCCACCCTGAAAGAAGGACTAGGAAAAATGCTTTGCTTATCCCAAAAGTTGAGAAACCCCTGTGGTACAGCATCTAAATATTATGCAATAAGGAGCTTAAAATTAGTGAAAGAACATGATTGATGATTTGTTTAAATATCAACCCCACATGCAGATTTCTGCAGACTAATGCAAGTAATAACAGATTAGTAAATCTAATGTGATTACTGGATTTATTATAGCAATTCATTACATTAGTGTGTTACAAAAAATCACGGAGGGGATTACACTAGGGGTTTCCTTTGGAAGTTTCAACGCTACTGATACCATACAATTATTAGTAATTGAAGTTTGGTGCCTGCATCATCCAGAGAGTCTTACTTTCTGGCTTTCCTCACTAAAAATAAGCAATTCTTGAAATTCAACATTTTCATTTTGGTGGTCCTAAACATAGAGTTTGAAGATAGAAAAATATATGCTTTTTAAAATGAATAAACACAAACTGAGAGTTGATAAGTAATTGTGCCTCTCAGAGCATACAGTTGTATGGGTTGGATGTTGGAGAGGTTAAAACAGCAGAGAAGCACTTGCACTGATATATCTGAGGCAGAAATCTGAATCTTAGATACACCGTAAAATTAAGAGGACTCATCCATCTATCCATCATCTTCTATGTTTCTGGGTCTGGGCTGCAGGAGCAGTAGCTTTTGCAGAGATGCCCAAGTCTATGTCTCCCCAGCCACCTCCTCCCATTATTTCTGGAGATGCCAAGTTATTCCCAGTCCACCACTGTCACATCATGTGTCCAGTGTATAATGGATCTGGCCTCCTGGGCTGCTCTCAGTAAGACATGCCAGAAACACCTCATCTAATAGGTGTCCTAGTAAAATGCCCAAACCACCTCAACTGGCTCCTTTAGTTCTGGAGGAGCAGCAGCTCTGAGATCCTTAAAGATGACCAAGCAACTCCCTCTACCTCTTTAACTTGCATCAATGATTTAATTCTTTCAGCACATGCATAACCGTAGGTGACATATCTGAGGTATCTGTGCTTTGAGACCAAAGGAGAGGAACCACTTGTATTTGCAGTCTTGTTCTTTCTGTCAGTACCCAAAGTAGAAGATAAGAACGTAGCTACACATTCACTTGTGTGTTTACTCTATTTATTATCACTTAAGAGAGTATTATCTGAACTTACATTTATTTCTTAGAGACTAACCTGTGCCTCACCTCTGTTTGGTGATTTACATAATGAGGATTTATTATTTGTTCCCAAAAGGAAGGCGAGTCTCCATTATGTGACTGTCTAAACAGATGTACGTCCCCACCAAATTATAAAATTATAGACTCACACACGTAAGTGCTGAAAATCACAGAATGAACATTAGGATAATAACAGGGTTCTAGCATCCAAAATTATAAAAGGCTGCTTCCTTAAGGATGTCAGGCTGAGAGAGAATAGAGTGAGATATGCCCATATGCTCATAGAAGTGTGTCTTATCTGTCTTGTCTTCTGACAGCAGTAAGGCAGGCAGACCAGTTCATTATCACATGTTTTAATATTTAATTTTGAGATTTGATAAAAAAAAAAAAGGATGATTCTTTAATGAGGTGATCCATCCCTGGCTATCAAGAGTCATCTAAACCAGGGCAGCTCTGCGATATCAAAACTTCTTCTCATCTTTGGTTTACTCTGAGGTAAGGCATGTTGTTCTGTCTTTTCCACATGTATTTATAGTTTATCTCCTAGTGAGTATTATGTAGCATGCGATTTTGATATACGCTTGTGCATGCATGCTTTAAATAGCGCAGAAATCATTTTATCCTTGTCCATTAATCTCCCATTTGGTTAATTATCACTTTCACTAATTACAAACCTCTCAACTGAAGTAGACTTCCTCTGCCTGGTTCTTCCCTTATTCTTCCTCTCATTCCTTCTCCACTATTTTCTGTGTCACAACATTGCAGCACAGGCTGTCAATGAGAAAACTTTTAATAAGCTGCAACTAGAGCTATAATGAAATGATTAAGACATCATGTAGCATGCTCTCATTTCAGGTGATCTTAAGTACAGCGCAGATAGTGACACTGAATGAATTTCTAGCTTTGCTATTATTCCCCCCCCCCCCCCCCCCCCCCCCCCACACACACACACACACACACTTTTTTTTAAGTGGTTGCCTTGGTTGGAACTGGTCACATATCTCCTTCCATCACACTGCTATTTCTGCCCATGCCAGTCGCTCCAGGATGGCTGCTCTGAGAGGAGTGCTTTGAAGAGCTGTCCAGGTGAGAGCTTGGCAAAGGCAGAGCTTTTCTGCTCTTTCACAACACAGAGTGCCCTTCAGGGACTCAAATTGCCCTGCAGTGTTATGGATAATACTCCTAGCCACACAACAATCACATACACGGACACATGCCCAAGAACTCCATTTACAGCTTTCTCTGCATGTGCACAAAGGATGTGCACACACTCTTACAAGCAGACACTTACTCATACACACGCTTAGTTGTTCACATATTAAAATAGCAAGTTGGACTAACAAAAGAGGAAGACAATTAGTCTGGCATGAAACTTTCCCTTGGTACCATTTCAAATCTTAAAAAAATATAATAAAAAAAAAAGAATTAAGCACTCTGTTTAATTTTTCTCTCTGGACTTTAGTTCTTCTCTCCACCTTTCTTCTCATCTTCCTTTAATTTCAGCTCCCTTTCCTAATCAGCGGAAACATAACCAGGCTACAGACCATATGAGACCATATGTTCCAGTGTGTGTATATGTGTAATTATGTGTGTCCAATTTGGTGTGCTGTTCTATTCAAAGATGCTGAGGAGAGGCAATGATGGTGCAGAGAAAACTTAACGCATCTCTTGACAGAACCTTACAGGTACCACCACAATGCACTAAATGTTAATTCCAAAAGATATACTTTGTATATCTTGGTAACATTTTGATGAATAAATAAATTCTACATGTGCTTTGATTTCTTTAACGCTACAGTATTTGTGATTTCCTATGCATCTTGTGAAAAGCTTTGTCCAACATTTGTGTCAATCCTAAAAAAACAAACAAAATACAAATCCTATGCATTCAGTGATATACAACAACAGCAGACAAATATACAAGAGTAAATGCAAATACGCACACCTACTAACAAGAGCACCCAGAGAGCGCAGCTCCCCTCGAAGGGGAAGGGCTACACAAAAACTTGGGTGTTTTTTATTACAGCATGCTGAAGTCAGCCAGTTTTTATTACAATATAATGATGAAAGTCTTTAATGACATCACTGGGATGTTGTAGGGCTTCCTGTAAAAAAAAAAAAAAATGTGTGTTGTACAGCTCTCTCTATGCCATTACATATGATATATTACTCTTTATAGTTTCTTTAAAAAAAATTTCCAGGTCAACTTTGATCTTGGGTGCTAACAATGAAGGTCAAATGCTTAGCCAACTTAATGGACTACTTGCACTAACACTTCCGCGTTCTATGTAGTCCTGCTCCAGTGCTTCCGGTGCGGTTAAACCATGGCGACGTTCTACACTCGCTGCCTACAAGAGCTCCCAAAATTGAACATCACCGATGTTCATCGGATTTGCAGAGTGACGACTACCCCCGCCAGCAAATTAGATAAAGGATTTAAGTTATATGCTGCATCATATATACACAACTACGAAGGTAAGAAAACGTAAATTAACTGACAAAGAAACGCTAGCTAACGTCAAATGCAAACACTACGTTACTCCGCTATGTCCTTCATTTGATGTCAGTTCTCTACATTACATGTTTTCTTAAACGGTGTTTTATGTCGTCCTAAACTATAGTTGAGGTTTTCTTAACTAATGTCACTTTTGTTGTTAGACACTGTTATAATAGCTTTAGGTAGTTGGCTAACTATGGAGGTAGTTAACTACCTAATGCTACTCTTGCTAAGTGTAAAATATATATGTTTAAGACATGCTGAAATGAGTAATACAGAAATAATGCTAATGGTACTTGTATCTTTATTCAGTGTCCAATAAAGACAGGTTGTCAGGGGAGGTCGGTGTGAGAGCCCTGTGCTACAGGTCGATGAGGAAGAGTGAGGCACCACACAGACTAAGTGTAGGCAGGAAGCTGTGTAAAGTTGTTAATCCCCGTTCTGTGGGGTTCAGTTCATTTAAGCATTAGTTAAGTTCATTCCTAAAGGCCCATCAACTTGAATGTTTTCCTTGTCTCCCTGCTTTATCACTCCTAATTTGACTAGTCAGATAGTTAAATCAACGTGTGTTTGGGTGATCAGAAACATTTGACAACAAGTTAATACTGCAAATATACACAATCTAAGTTATTACAGTTATCAAGCATGGTTAAGTTGTTTTAATAGGGAGAGAAGGAAACACTAAGCATTCAGGAGGGTACGTAACCATAACACTGAACTATGTTCCTGTTCGGCTCTTCCATGAAGATGTTACATTTTTAATTTTCGTTCTTTCTTCTTAGATTAAGCTTCTGGATTCATCGCCGGTGATACTGACACATAGCCAGTGCTCCTGTGTGGCAGGCGCTGTTATGTGCAATCACACAGTGGCATTGCTCTTCCAAACAGCACACTACTCACAACTCAGAGTGCCGGTTGTCCCCCCTGTGCATAGCTGCACGGAATCTGAACAGCAATGGCACAAGCCACGGACAGTGGTAATTTAAATGAGGTTAAAGTTTTTGAATTAGTCCATGTTTACATATGAACAGCAACACCATCCATAGTAAATGTGTCTTCTGTTAGGGTGTGAAGCCAGGACCCATCAACTCCATGATCTTCACTAAGCCAGTACCAAATAGGATGGCCCAGACTGGAGTACGGTAATTACATTTGTAAAATTTGGTTTCATGTGTTACAAATGTATGTTGCTATTTTTTTTCATACATACATGTGTCAGAATAGGTATTAATTTACATACAACATTACACTTTCTGAAGACGGCTAACTCAGTCATGTACATATACATCCCAGTCTCTAACTTATGCACCACTGTTTTACACCTTTTAGTTTTTAGTTTAGTTGTTGTTCAGTATAATAACCTTCTCCTTTACATTATTGTCATTGATGTTTTCTTTAGGAGTGGCTTCTACAGAGGCATGGTGGGTCCGTTACCAGATCCCTGCTTGTTCAGAATAACGGAGGCATATGCAAAATTTAATATTGAGGACAGGCCACTTGTGACCACAATGAACATGAGACCTGACAAGCCCCTTGTGGAAAGTGCCTTTGGGCTGGTGCAGGAGGGCAGTGTTCTGTCATATCAGCAGCCGGTTTTGACAACCCGGTACATCACACTACACCGCGATGCACCACCAACACCGCACTTGCCTCTGGAGGGGTATGACATCTTGCCATCAGATTGTGTGTTTGTGTGCTCAGAAGAAGAGCTTCTGCATCTGAAAAGCTTGTCTGTAACTCTGGAAATGGCTCACAAAATAGAGGAAGCTACACGTGAGCAAAGCTCTTCGTCTGAGTGGCATCAGCTCCGAAGGCCCAGAGTGACTGCCTCTAGGTTTCGGGAGGTGTGTCACGTCAGAGGCCAGAGCTCGGCCGAGTCACTAGCAGAGCGTATATTGAAGGGAACAAGGCAGACAGCAGACATGAGGAGAGGAACTGAGATGGAGCCTGCAATAGCAGCAGAGTATAGTAGGCTAATGAATGTTAACTACTCACCCTGTGGTCTGGTCATTCACCCCATTGCCCCCTGGCTTGCTGCATCTCCTGATGGTGTTGTTTTTGACCCCAATGAATACCCCCAGTTTGGCTTCGTCGAATTCAAATGTCCCAATGTACAAAACTTTGACTGCAAATATGTGCAGATGGAATGTGGTACCCCTAAACTAAAAAAGAGCCACGCATATTACTGGCAAGTGCAAGGACAACTGCTCATCAGTGGGATGCAGTGGTGTGACTTTGTTGTGTGGGCACAAGAGGACTACCTAGTGCAAAGAATATACATGGATACAGATGTGCACAATGCAATCAGAGAAAAGGCAGACTATTTCTTTTTTTACATATATATGCCAAGATACCTTTGTTTGAAAAAATGAACAGTGAAAACAGCAAAAAGAAAAACAGATCCTTCAGGCTGGCTGGAACAAAATAACTGATGTTTTATTTTCAATATATTTCATGAATTCTTTTGTTGTTACATGTTACTTTTATGTGACATCAATAAACTGTTATTTAAGCAATGGCATCAATTTAATTTTTAAAAACACACATTAAAACATTGAATTTGTGCAGAACTTATTTACATGGTAAGTATTTAAAACTCCATGCCTAGCATACTGATATACATTTAGACAATAACACAACTGAACTGTAGAAAATGACAAATGGTATTTTTGATGTTACAAAAGTTCAATGTCACTTATGGTTTTAAAACGATTTAGTGATTTACTTTATAATTTTGATAAATAGTTTTGTTGAATCTGAATAGTAATATAGTAGTATAATTAAACAGTATTATTAACATTAAACATTTGCAATGAATTTGAATTATCAATAACTGAAACTCAACTATCAGCACTCAAGTACCAGTTCTGTAATCAAGTATTGTCAGCTGAGAAGGAAGAAATGCAACTGTAGTGGCCTCAGCTGCAGGTCATTTTCCATAAGTTACTTGTACTGGCACTGGTGTCTTGGGAAAAATCCATCTTGTCTCACTTAACCCATTTTTTAACTAATGCTGTGTTCTGGTAATTTGACAGCATACATGCCACTGCAAACAGTTGGTTGATATTATAAACATGTGACATGGTAATGATGCTATCAAAAAGTTTGTTCTGTTTGATCCTCCTAATGACTCGCTCCACATGCACCCTGAGTCTGGCTATGGCCTGCGTCTCCTTAACCTGGTATGCTGGCATCTGCTTCTGCTTAGATAGAAAAGGTGGGCAGTACACTTTGCATTTACAACAATCGGTGATTAGGAAGCCCTTATCTACCATCACTGCCATGTCTTCAGTCAACTTCTCAGCAATGCCTGATTGTTTGAATAGTTCCTTGTCACTAACCGAACCAGCATACAGATTAGAGATGAATGTCACTGGACCATGTGGAGCTATGCCAACCAGGGCTTTCATCGTACAGTGGGATTTGTACGAAGAGTACATTTCACTTTGGAGAAGTGGTGAGGATGGTGTCTGACACCTCAGCTCTGTACAGTCAAGGATCATCTGGGTGTCTGAGAAATCTTTGAATTCCTCAGGGAGGTAAGCTTGCACTTCTTCACGTGTAAGCCAGATGCACTGAGACCCCAGTGCAGTGGCAAGAAAATTTGTCCATGTTGCAATAATGCGGCTCACTGTGGACTGGTGTATGTTAAATCGGTGTGCCAGGTCCCTCTCCTTCAAACCAACTGACAGGAAAACCAGGAAAAGAAAAAACTCATCAATTGGCTGTAGCAGCTGCCTCTGGAAGGTGAAAACAAAAGGGAAAATGTTACTCCTTAAGCTATGAACTAGTAAAATTATTCTTTTCTTGGCTAAATGTTTTGTAATGGTTAGGCATACCATACTGTACCATGGGGTAAACAATGAGGTGCTGTAGTGCACAGGTGTATGAGGTGTATGTATGTAAAAGATACTGAGTCTAGCATACATACACCTGTGTATGTATGCTACTGTACATAATGTAATGTTATTGTACATAAATACAATAACATTACACCTCTAGTTCTAACTACCAACAAACCCATAACCTACTGTTGATGTGCGTGCAGGTGTCAACACTTCTTCGTTCCGATTGGCAGCTGACTTGGCTCTTGAAACCCGGATCATTTTATAGATGCAAGGCTCAATCAAAACCCAGAATGCCATCAAATGATCATAGCTTGGAAATCTATTCACGAGAGAGACATACATCGTGTCAATCATTAATTAACATTACACACTGACATAAAAATAATGTGAACTGTGACAAATATGCTAATGGCATTGCTGTATAAAATAGTCTGATTAAGAGTATTTGGTGTTGTATTTTACCTGTAGCATTAGGATATCGTTTAAATACTAAAGCATCTACATAAAACATACAATCAGCAGAGAAAAAGTAAATTTCTATTTTGTTTTCATTAAGACTGGAAAAACTTTCGAAATTTAACTGATGGTGACCTTGGTATATTTTAAACAGTTAGCTTGAATAGAACTTAGATGTACCTGGTATAGAATCGGATGTCAGTGTCGGAGCCAGCAAAACGCTGTAACCCAAATTCTCGCTGGACACGTAACTCCTGTATTTCCTTCCTCAGAGTCTCCACGTCTTTGGACAGGTCTTCTGCAGCTGATGCTGATATGTCCAATGCAGACGGCTCAGGGACTGAGCAGTAGTCATGATCTCTTGTAAGACTGTGCTCTTCTTGATCGTCAGGAGGAACTAGTTCAGGGCGTCGCTCCGTTCTCTCCCAAACACTACGCCGCGGTGGTTCAACTTTATAGCCATTCCACTCAAAAAGTGTTGGTACAGCACCTTTAATAAGCCTCCTTCGACCATCGAGGGTTGTTGGCTCTATGAGTTGATCACTGGCAAAGTGTCTGCAGCAGACCCTGGTGTGAGAGGTAATCGTGAAATGATCCCGGCGTATATTTACCAGCCATTGTCTTCTCAAGTCGGAATGGGTCGGAAAGGCATGAAAACTTAGTATGCCGTTAAATTTGGCTGAAGCTGAACAAAGTGGGACACAGCAATGCTCGGAGTATTTCTTCTCCTGTTTTTGAAAATGTTCTGTTTTAAATACTTTCCTTTTTATACTCATTCTGAAGCGACATTAGCATAGCTACCGATAGATAAGCAAACGTACCGGAAACGCACAAGCGGTACTATTTGGAAACGGAAATACGTCACATGCCCTAGTGCAAGTAGTCTATTGCGCATGTCCCCCAAGGCTTAGTATATTGTTTAGAGATGGACCGATCTGATATTACGTATCGGTATCGGTCCGATACTGACCTAAATTACTGGATCGGATATCGGAGAAAAATAAAAAATGTAATCCGATCCATTAAATATCACGAAAGCACCTCACAAAACTTGCAACACGCCGTAACTCACCTCAGAACGTTAGCACGTCGGAGCAGTATGCATCACGTGATAGAGCGGCTGTGGCATGCGGGACCTGTCGGTGGTCTGGATAGCATGTGGAGCTTCGCTAGCAACCCGGCATTTCATCTCCGACAAAGTTATCCCCGAGAGAAGTAAAGCAAGTGTGTAAGTCCATCTCTGAATGTTTGTAAAGCATTCCTGCGTTAAGCTTAACAAGCGATATATGGAGCGACTGCCTCTCCTGCTGCTACTTCAATCATGAAACTGCTTAACGATCAGCTGATCGGCTTTTCTGTCGCGAGTCCGTTTCTCTAGTTTGTTTTTAGCCCACTTTGCACCAGAAAGAGGAAACCAGCGGCTGAACAACAGCAGCACGTTTAAGCTTGATCAGCTGTTGTTAGAATGTATTTAATATTACTTTCTACTCGAGGATCTTTTTCTAGCTGACGGCTGGTAACTGTGCAGGGGCGGATCTAGCAAAGTTTAGCCAGGGGGGCCGATAGGGCATTAACAGGGAAAAGGGGGCACAAAGACATACTTTTCTTTCTTATTCTCATTTAAAATGTCGAGCTTTTAATAAATAATTATCTGACACCCAAAGTTTTAATCTGATGTAAAATGAATAGAAGTCCATTACTGTATATAGTGACTATTAAGTCTAATATATATACCCTAGTAAGCTATAGTACTTTTTCCTTTGGGAAGGTACCATCTGTGCAGTCTGCAATTTTGTTGAAGAAAGATGTTGAATCTATTTAATATTTCTTGAAAAATAATTGATTTCTGTGCATTTTTTTTCACACTGCATCAAATTAAGGTTGATTACGTCGATTAAGCATCATGAGGTGGCGCGTGAGGGGTGGTTCCCTATTTTTTATTTATTTATTTTTGTTGTTGCTGGGAGTTGGAACCCTATTAGTTAGGTTGCTTAATATTTCTGCTAAGTACTCTTTAAAATACCAGAATAGGGAGGATGGTGCAGGTTTAAGTTTATTAGATTGATCAGTATTGCTGAACTATGAAATTTTTTTTTTGCATACAGGTATAACAGAATAGCTTTAGTGTAGTTGTTGTTTTAAACTTGAGTATGAACTTATACAAAATGCAGCAAGATATTTAAAAAACAGTTGTGTTGATTAAAAAACACTATATCGGATTCATATCGGTATCGGCAGATATCCAAATTTATGATATCGGTATCGGTATCGGACATAAAAAAGTGGTATCGTGCCATCTCTAATATTGTTGTGATAAATATACTCCTAGCAATATAAAAATTGTGGGTAATATAAAATTTAGACACATTTTCACATTCCGTTTGACCTTGATCTTAATTCGATTTTTACCAAAATGAAATACGTATGTTCGTAGGACTGCAGTCTTCTGGACAAAGATCTCCGATGTTGTCCTTGGAGCCTCTCGCCTAATTTGGTGGTTACTGCATTGAGCACTTTGTTTAGTTGTTCGTCGTCAGTCTGGATGCTGGGCATCAAAGATTCAAGAGATCCCTCATCCTCCAGGGTTACTTGCATAGTAGCATTCCAACAGCCCCCAGCTCTGTTTCCTACCCACTTATGCCCTCTAGTTCCAGTAGCCCTCTTCTCAACTGCGCTAGCTTGCCCTGCACTCTTCCTTCTGACGATGCTGTCTGTGTTGAGCGCTCAGTGGATCTGCGCTCGCCAGTGCAGCCTAGGCGGAGTAGTCGAACGCAGATTCACTGAGCGCTCAACACAGACACCATCGTCAGAAGGAAAGTTGATAAAATAAATTACAAATTTTGTATTGTTCGATACATATGCGTACCGAACCGAAAGCACTGTATCGAACGGTTCAATATCGATACGAGTATCGTTGCACCCCTAATATATATATATATATATATATATATATATATATATATATATATATATATATATATATATATATATATATATATATATATATATATATATATATATATATACACACACACACAAACTGAAACAACTTTTAGGTAACCACATATAAAGTCAGACATGTAGGTATTTACATCCTGTATTCACACAAACAAACATGTAGATTGCCTTCACAAGTTTACTAAAGTAGTAATAAATCATTTCCTGCATGTTTAATCTCACAGATGACAAACCATATATAACTCAGAAAGCATTTGTTCATGTTCCGGTGTGTGTGTGTGTGTGTGTGTGTGTGTGTGTGTGTGTGTGTGTGTGTGTGTGTGTGTGTGTACACTGGGTAAAGGATATGTGTGAGCTGTGGCATAGAGCCTTGGGGGTACAATTTCAAATCACAGCCTTAAGGTGGCCTCTTCACTTATCAAGTTAAAGAAGCCAGTTACTGTGGTGCACCAGGTGAGCCAGTGTGAATAGAAGATATGATTTATTGGTTGCAGTAAATATTGGGCCTGAATGTGGAATAGATGGTTAAGATGGGATTGCTGATGGGATTGCTTTTATTTACTAGTGAGAGTCACTGCTTAGATGTTTTTAATGGCAAACAGAAGTTTACAAATATTTTCTTTTCTATTTTTATGTATTTGTAAAGTACTTTTTAATTTTCACCAAGATTTCTTTTGTTTTAATTTATTAATTTGCAAAATCTCATATAAACACGATGATTAATATGTCAGCCCTGTGGCAGACTGGCGACCTGTCCAGGGTGTACCTTCCCTCTGGTCCTGTGACAGCTGGGCTCCAGCCCTCCCACAACCCTGAACTGGATATGTGGTTAAGAAAATGAAAAGAAAGACATCTGGATAATTAGCATTTATATGTGCACCAGTTTATTAAAAAAGTAAATACCTCTTCATTAAGACATACAAATACTAAACCTTATCAACTTTTATATGATAGATATGCAGTATGATGGATAATTAAACTACCCAGAAACAATGGTTCTGAGAATATATATTCTTCTTGTTTTTATATATTCTGCAAACCTGGGATCCCACTGGCTAGTTTGTGTAGCCTTAGGGCATCCGTTATAGCCAGTGGACATCAAGCTCAGATTTCTTGTCCTGTCTGCTACATTGTTATCAGAAATATTCAGTGTTTATCTAATGCTTTTCAGCAATTGCCACCCCTCTTTTGGTATATCATGCACCATTTACCTATATGCAACCAAAGCCTGCTGCAACCTGATTGGTCAATAGCACTCGGACTACAAATTTAAATCAGATGCAAAGAATCTTGTCCATTGCCTACAAATTTATTAATTTACATGCCAAATGTGTTTACAGAGATTTTTCTTCTATACTAACGTCTGCAGTCAAAGTAGCAAATGGATGATTTGTGGTTAATGCTGGGTTTTGGCAAGAATATATTTTGCATGCAAGCATAGGAGCAGATCTGAAGTCAGTTTCATGTCTAAATTAGAGCACTCTGTAGCAACACATTGTAAATGAGTCTTAATGAGTTTCCCAGCCTTTATTTTCTGCACTGTTAGACAGCCCTATGGCAGCAGTGAGATGTCTGCCACTCCTGCTGGGGCTAATATCCTTTAGCCATCATGATGACACTGCCACCAGTCATTCACATACACACAGGTAATTGCATGCTCCAGGCATATACTTTATATATATTTGTGTGTAAGCGTGTATATCTGAGACAGCTTGCTGTGCTCACTATAAGATACTGCTGGAAAGCAAATCTAACAAAATGAAAAAGTTCAGTCTAAGTATGCAATACTGCATGTGTGTTTTTCACAATATCTGTAGATACTATTTACAACCCCTCTGCAAGTCTTCTTTTGGATACACATTTGTATCATTTTTCAACAAGACAAATGTCGTTTATAATGGATTTCAAAAGCATTACAGCCACAGGAAAACCCAGTAAAAATACATGTCTTTAGTGTAGAGTAGAAGATCCTTTTTTTGGCGTGTAGTATGTCAGCATATGCGTGTGCGTGTGTGAATGCAGCAGTGATCATCTCGTGACTCATCTGAATGCTAAATCTCTCTATGAGATTTTCATGCACAATGTCTCGGATCCTCGTGTATGCAGCTAAACTCAAAAACAAAAATCATGCTTATTTTTGCATTTTTATTAAACTGCTGGCAGCATCTGCCATGAAGACTTACAGATCTGGTAACTGAATATGTGGGACAGCATACATTAATCATAATGATATTGAGTTGAGTGACAGATAGTCATATCAGCATTTACATAAACAAGTGGAACAGGGTATGAATCCAAATGATGTACCATGAAGTATGGATGATGTCAGACAAGAATTTACCACAATTGCTGAAGAGCATAGAGTAACTGACAATCAATCTGACATCGCTGAGCGTGTGTCTGAGGATGATTGTCTGTTGATGTTTTTTTTTTTTTTTATGTTTTGTGAATGTAAAAAGAGGGTGCTTTACCATTTGAAGATTTAGCATGTCTATATTTAAAGGGAAATAACTAATCCTTGTGCGAATGCTATTGTAAAATGTTCAAGGAACGGGAGCCAGTCTAATAAGACTGCTAAGGATGTGATGAATACAACAACTATAGGCGCTCTAATCTAAGGGTGTTGCATCACCTCATACAGCTAATCTTCTTATGGTAAAAAAGGAAGCAACAAAGATGCTGCTTAGCTGGGCAAAGAGAAAACACATGTTTGAAGAAATCAGACTCAGTGAATCAGAGTTTTTTTCCCCTTTATCCGTGTGTCTGTTTTTTCACCCTTATGTCAGTCCATCTGGCCTTTTCTAACATATCCACATGCTAGTTCTTCCAAAGCTGCATGGCACTTTCAGTTTGTCCTTCAGTTGGTTCAGAGTGAAATATTTCATCACTGGTTGGATTACCACGAAGAGGTTAATAATCAGCATCCTCACAAAAACAAGGAACCCTCCAAAATAAGAAAAACTAATAATAAATGAATAGCATTTCGTGCTATGAAATGTAATGCCAGGGGAAGTTGCAGGGGGAAGCTATTAAGGAATCTGATTGCTTGTGGATAAAAACTGTTTGATATTCTGGAGGTCCTTGCTTTAATGGATCTAAACCCTTTCCCTGATGGGAAATGATGTTGGAACAGGTGATGGGCAGGGTGAGAAGAGTCGATGAGGATACGTAGTGATTGCTGCAAACAGCGGGCAGTGGAAAAGGTTGTAACATCGGGCACCTCTGTCCTGATGATATTTCCAGCAGTTTTAATAACCCTCTGGAAGACTTCATGTTTTGCCTTTGTACAGGTGAACACCCAGGCAGTCAGACAGTATGTCAGCACACTTTCTATTACACATTGATTCAAACTGACCAATAGCCTCTTTGAGGTGTTGTTGGGGTTTTCTAATGGCCAAGGCTGTGTTGTGGAGTCCCAGGACAGTTGCTCTGTCACTATCAGGTCTTTAAGTCTGATGTCATTAGCCATTTCCAGGTCCAAACTCCGTTTCAGATCCAAAAGTCAAACAAACTCTGCAGTATCACTGAGATTTACAAACTGTCTAAATTCTTTCTTCTCTAATAAAATGATCAGTGTAGCTGCTCTACCAGGTGTAACATTTTAACATCCAGTTTAACATCCAGGTATCCATGAAAACAGAATTTATGAAGTTTAACCGAGTTCGAAATTAGCAGGGAGTTCTAACTGAGGAATTTATGAAAAATGAAAACATATAGCTCTGCAGTCACTTGCAACATAAATGAAGAAGAAAAAAAAACTAAACAGCAGTGACGTTTGTAGGGTTACTGAAGTTGGACTAGCAGGTAGTATAAGGATGGCTACCTACACAGCTATGGTTAGCATAATTTAAACACATTAGCACAGTGAAGCTGGAGGACGAATGCTAATAAAAGTTAACATGATGTCATGGTTGGCTGTGTGGCAGGCGGGCAAGCAGGAGTGGTGGATCCAAAATGCAGGACTCAGACACAGAAATTCAACTTAAAGCGCAGCTTTAATGCTGGAAAACCTCTTACTAACTAAACTCACCAAAAGACAAACAAAAACGCTGGTGGACTAAAACACTGAAGCACAAAACACTGAACTGGAAACAAAACACTGGCAACACGGAGGCAAAACACACACAGCTTGTTGAGGGTACGACGCAACACTGACTCAGAGAAACACAGGGACTAAATACACTGGGAAGTAACGAGGAGAATGAGACACAGAAGGAGAGCACAGCTGGGGGAAATTAGAACTGACGAGACAAGCAAAGCAGGACACATTCACATAAGACACGGACCTTCAAAGTAAAACAGGAAGGATCACACAGAGACGCGAACTTGACACAGTGGAGACAGCAACTAAGAAACACAGAGACATAAACCATAAGGCAGAGGACTCTAAGAACCGAGAGACACAGAGGGGAAATCAAACATGCAGACACAGACTTACACAGAACAGAGGGGACATAGAGAAACATGAAGGGCAAGGGATCGAAACTAGAAACTCACACCAAGTACAATAATACAAAAATCACAAAGAACTAAAACGCTGGGTCAGGAGACCCAGGACCCTGACACATGAGGGTTTGAGATGGTTAGGGGCAAATGCAGTTGCATGGCAGGATGGTGAAAATGGACCAAACTTCAGTCAGGAATACAACTGAGATACTCCATCCACAATATGAGGTTAGTCATTAATATACTGCTGCATGGGTTGGGTTACATCGTAAGGTTTTAAAAACTGAGCTTTAAAACATGCTGCCAACGAATAGTAGTAATAAAAAATGAGAGAGGCTGACAGTAATCACTGACTTTCTTTTAGGGTCTTGTTCAGATTAAATAGGACAGGATACACAGCATTAAAATATGTTATGAACACTACAGCCTTAATAAACACAGAGTAGTTTGGACCCTAAAGCAGGGTTAATACATCATCACTTAACAACCAGATTAGCTCCTGCAACTTGAAGCTGGTGGAATGCTCCAACTCCTTGCCTTCAATGCAGAGCATTGGGTCGTTGCACTGACCTGCCCTCGACAATCATCTCTTTTGTTTTGCCGATGTTCAGGGAGAGGTTGCAGTCATAGCACCAGACAACCAATCTATAAGCAGACACATTGTTGATAAGTACAAGCACTGTGGTGTCATCTTCAAACTTGAAGATGTGGTTTGTCTGGTTAAGAGGGAGAGCAGACATATATGTAAACATTGTAAAGTAATGGATTGGGCATACAATCTTGTGGAATAGCACTAACGATGCTTAGAGTTGAGGAGTGGTGCTTGTGTGGTTTGATTAAAAAGTTCAACAACTAATTGCATAGTGAAGAATTGAAGTTTAAGTCCAGGAGATGAGTTTGCCTGGCAGGAATTAAAAAAAACAACCATAGTCAATGCGGACATATGTATTCTGAAGATCCAGGTAAAGATCGAAGTGTAGAAGCCACGCCAGTTCATCCACTGTCAACCTGTTTTCCCCATTGGCCAAACAAAGCTGTCAGAATGCTTCTGATGTGTTTTATGGCCAGTCTCTGTAGTCATTTAGCAGAAATCGGGGTGAAACCCACAGGACTAAAAGCATGTCTAATCATTCTTCAATTAGACTTTTTTTTTTTTAAATCACCTTCAAATTTGTACGTTTCAGTAAAATCTGTTGGCAACTAATTTGTTGCAGGATGTTTACTGAGACATAATTTTTGCATTTATAGTTGTAACAACAATCTCTTCAGATAAATGAATATGGAAAATGTTAACCTTCAAGGCTTACTGCAAGACACATTCTGTAAGGTGATGTCAGGGTTGCTTTAAAAATCTTTTCCACACCTAATGAAACTGTGACATGGCTCAAAAATACGAAAGAAAAGAAATCTGTGTGGCAGAAAAAAAACCCTGAAGACTAATTTGCTAGAAAGATGACAATCTACCTATAGTATTAGTTAATACACCCTACAATGTGATACCTCAAACTTTGGCGCAAGACCCACAAGTGATGCTCAAAGTACCAATAGATATGAAACGAATGACCAGAAGAAAAATTGAATGACTGATTAAAAAATGCAGGTTGTAAGATCATATTTATTTTTTGACTTCAAAAATGGGATGTCAGGAAATGTTTGTGAGCCTCCGACTCAACTTAATCCCAACATTAGCCAAGTCTAACCTTTACCTAAGGCTAACAATAACACAAAAGCACACTGTCTTATTTGAAGGGGGTGTGTTATGAGGGCTTCATGCAGACAGATATACATGTGCAGCATTGCTGGTTATGGTCATCTATGCTGGAAGGCTGATTTGTTTTAAGCATGTTTGAAAATGGAGCTACTTCCTGCACATTTCACAATAGAATCAATGGTGAAAAAGTTCAAAGATAGACATGCACGTACCTTGAAAGAATCTCTACATTCTATGTTTAAAAGCAAAAGCATTGCTTTCTGCGTATTGCAACATGTGCAACATGCTTTGTTTTAACAGTGAAGGTATTGTTCAATGTATTGTTCTTTGTTTTGGTGGAATTTTCTGTTATCAGAGTGCAAGAGTCTGCACCAAAAGCGGTCTGTAGCCGGACTGCCTTGGAGGAACGTTCATGCTACCTTATGTGCTAGGTTTCTCATTCTGATGTTGAGCATGTGTCTGTCTGTCTGTCTGTGTGTATTTCTTTGTAGCCTGAGGGGAAAACAGCAGTGCAGGCTGCATAGAATAAACATAAAGCATCAATATTAGTCAGAGCAAAGGCAAAGATGTAGCTTGTAAGATGTGAGCAATTGATAAAGTACCAATACATAAAATTTCCTACACTTTTTTCCCTCTAAAGTCCCTCAGGTGTTATTGTATATTCATTACACTGTATCACTCTGTATGTACACATAAATACACACATACTGACATTTGCTGTGTAGTGCTGTAGTTTTAGTCATTTGAATCTTTTTGTCCTTGAATAGATGTAGTTTATATGCTCGCCAACCAGCACTACCTTGTCTTTCCCTCCCTCTCTTCCCCATCTCTTCTTCACCTCTTCCTCCTTCTGCCCGAGCTCTCATTCTTCACTCCCACCTTCTTCTTCCTCCTCGCTGAGTACAGGGCAGGGTAGCAGAACTGTCTCGTCTTTGAGATGTGAGGAGTTTGATCTTGAGAAAGTGGAATTTAGATAGCATGTCTTGCTGTGCTTTGGGGATCCGTACGTGCGCATGTGCATATGTGCACGTCGGTGTGCATATACACCCACATGCGTGTCTACCTTACATTCCAAAAGATAAAAGCGCTAACCCTGACATTGCTCAGTTATGCTAAGTAAAACAACAGGAATAGTTTACAATTTTAGCTGCAGAAACCTGACTTTGTCTTTATAATCGTGACAAAATAAATACATGAGTCATATTTACAATAGATCATCATTCTGTTATATATACACACATGCGCATCTAACAGTCTTTGCTGTATCACTGTGTTATTTTCAGACTGATAACCATAAATCGGCCTTTTTTGATAGAAGCATGAAATTCATAGGAAGATTTAATGTATAATACATCAAATCTAGGCAATAAAAGACAATTCATTATTTTTCTTGCAAATGTTAAAGAACTAATCATTTCACTTGTTAATTTATTGATTTACCTGTTTTTTTTTACAATTCTAAAAAATCAATGTATGTTGAAAGAACACATTTTCCATTGCACTTCTAATGAAAAATAATTCAAGTGTTAAAAGTGTCCTTCTCTTTCTTTCATCCTTTATTCTGCTTATTTTTTTTATTCTGTGGCTAGCAGCATAAATCAAAGGCAATGTTTGGCCTTGATTTTGTCTTTTCAAGAAATTATTTCTTTCTGCTGCCCATAGAGCCCTCACCTTCTCTTCTCTCTGAAACGTCTGACTGCATACTCGTATGTGTGTGTACATCGATTAAGTATTCCTTGTATCTGGGAAGTAAGTTTCTAGAGTGGCTTTGTAGCTTGAGATGTCTTGTAAAAATATTTTCAGGGGACCATGACCTGACCATTTGACCAACACTCACCATTTCTTAAACACATGACAACATTTTTCTTAAAGCCTTACCACCCACAGCCAACCACCCAAAGCCTTACCATCCTTTGAGGATAGGTTAGATAACCAGCGTGTTTCTTCTAGCGTCTCATTGGAAGACACAGTACCAAACAGGTGTGGCATTTATAAAAAAGTGAGTGAGTGTATTTCTGGAGGGCTGTGTGAGCAACTCACACATCTGTATGTGCATTTGTGCTTGTGCACATGTACAGGGAATAGGTGATGTGTGTTTGAAGTGCAGAAGTACCAAGCCAAGTGTTACATACTCTTGGATGGCTTTGTTGCCAGATGAAACAGAGAGCGAGAGGGAGGGAAACGGAGAGACAGAGCTGAACTTAAGTAACCCTCCTGCAGCGTATCACATTCTGAATCTAACAAGAATTTAACTGAAGAGTTTAACTTTCCTGATGTCACTGCCTGAACTTCTGTTGAACACTCAAGCTATGTCAGGATAGAAGTAACAGCAACTTTTTGAGTCCTTTACCTCAACAGTTTCAAGTAAACACCACTTTCAGTGAGCCGGGGAAAAACATTATGCTTATAGATCAACGCATGGTAACAGTGTGCTGTCTGAATGATAAAAACATACACACATATATATACTGTAATGTTTCTTTCACAGCAGCTGCTTTCTTTGTCAGTATTTTTTGACTGTATATGAATGCATGCAGCACACTCTTTTTCACGTGCCGTGAATCTTTAGCAACCAAGACAGCTGATAATGTGCAAAATGTGATTTAATCTGTATGTAACTATACATGTACTGAATGCAGTCTCATGAAGGAAAACACAGATTTCAGCTCTAGATGGATGGAAAAATGAGGTTTAGCTCACAAAAAAAAGGTGAAGGTGAGAGGAAGATACTCTTATTCAACTGATTTGCTTTCCCCACAGCAGTGCACACTTTTATGCACAGTGGGACTCTTTTAGCATAACCTTGATCCATGATTGAGGGACTGGCTTCACTCCGCTGTGTCAGAGCTCAATGTGTTGCACAAGCACTTTCTTTATCCAATTTTACCAGACATTCTTCTCACTTTTGTAGAGGCCTCTAACCTTATTTGAGCTTCAGAAATAGTTCATTCACACAAGACTAATCCCACCTAGGGAGAGCAGTAATTTTGTAAAAAGTGTGAAGATAGTGATTTTAATTCCATTGGAATTTAACATCGGAATGATAAAAGAAGAAGAAGAAGAAGAAAGCTTCCAGCACAAATGATCTGATCTGTCTTTCGAAACATTAAAATATGTCCGTGTTACTAATTTTAAACAAACAAACAAATAAATAAACCAAAAAATTAGATTTAGATCCTGCCACAGCACACTAACAGCTGCATTATACTCATTATACTGTAACATTGTTAACATAATCACATTGACCATAATCAGTCTATACTAAATGAGAAGCAACATAAGGAAGCTCCTTTCAAGCCATTCTGGTCTCATCCTGGTTCATTATGGTTTCCAAACACAGTAACTGCGTACACACCAATGTAGTGAGGTGTGGTCCTCTGTTGCAATGGTATACATATTGTAGGTGTACACTATTTGTGTCTCTGTTTGTAGGTGTTTGCTCTCTCGCTCACGCTCTCACAGACACACACACATACACACCACCTGTTTTTACAAAGTAATTGAGTCACTTTATCCATCTCTCCCTCCTCTATTTTTTTTTTTAAGTTTACTTCACTAGGGTGGATGCTAACATGTGGATGGCTACAGTGGCGGGGGTGAGGTGGATGAATGAATCCTCCGGTTTATCACTCTCAGCATGTGTCCCTGTTTTATAGGCAGTCTGTGGGGGAATTCAAATTGACTCCACTCGGGCTCTGACTCTGAGTTTCTATTGTTAGACCCGGAGAGATTTGGTACCTTTCCTTTTTCTCCTTCATGCTCCTGACTACATTTTCCATTTCTGTTCTCCACTACTCCCTGCTCATATGAGCCTGTTAAAATAATTCTCGCTTAAAGGTGTTTATGCAAAAATTTGAACAATCAAAACCCTCATAAATGTACCTATTATCTGAAAAGCATTATATCATCTCTGTGTAAACGGACAATTCCAAAATGGTATAAACAGTATTACAAATATTTATAAAATCCTATGAATAATGTTTTTTTTTTTCTGTTTTTGTAGGTTTCGTTTACTTTCCTATTCAGGGATTGTCAACAACTGTGCAAAGAAACAATCAAAATATTAATTATGCATTGATGATAATAATAATAATAATAATAATAATAATAATAATAATAATAATAATAATAATAGAAATAGTAAATATGAAACAAACAACAATAATGAAACCATAAAAGGTAAACTGAAGTCGATGTGCTCGTTCCCTTTTTTGGTGATATTGATAAGAGCGGTTTTAAGGATTCACAGCTTTATTAGCGCGGATAGAAATCTTGATTACCTCACTTTACTGTTATCTGACCTTGGAAAAGTAACAAAGTGATGGAGCCACATGAAAGAAACGGGGTGTCTCATCATTCAGAGAAAGAGACTGACAATAATACAGTGAATATGGAAAATAATCCAGATAATCATTACAGCTTATTGCAAAATCCTCAAAAGCACACATTTATTTAATAACAAATAATCAACAGTTAGTCACTGTTTGAGTTGTGTAATCCTGTTCTGTCTTTTTTTTTGTCAGAAGTGGGAAATGTCTGAAATGATTTGGTAAGGCACTGTCATGTGTAAGTGACAAAGATGACTTGGGTCCTAATGGAGAACCATACTGTATGGCCTGATTCACATTAAGAATTTAGCCCCGAATATCTATTAATCTGCACGATAGGCTCCACAAGTCAAATATTTATTAGCTCTGATTAGGAAATTCATATTTTAGATATGACTGTGTCTCATTCCTCTCAGCTCATAAATATTCACATCATTTCAGATGATAACCTCAGAAGATTTCAGACTAGACAGAGATTCTCTGTCAAAGATTCTGCTGTCCAGACATGTAACCATATCTTTAAAAGTTTCTTTGAACTTTATATCATTGAAGGTGGTGAAGGATTATGTGGGACATGTATTCGCATCCAAGTTAAACCACGGTGCATTTTCTGTCTTATGTTGTTAGATGCTTGATAAATCTGTATATAATCTCTGTGGTTATATTTTAGTAGTGGAGATGAGTAGGCCTGGGAATTCTCTCAGGGACAGATGAAATCTTCAGGAGAAGCAAGAAAAAGGGAGCAGTGACAGAGAGCATGGCGTTTGCCAAATTAGCCTGAGATCAGATTAGACTGACTGAAACTGGTCTGTGTGTGGTCACATCATGTGTTTTATGCGTGTGTGTGTGCGTTAGAAGGAGAGTGATTGTGTGAGTGCGCTCGCTGGCAAAGTGGTGTCTTTACAAGTTGAAGAGACCTCCTATTGGACTGTATGGGTCATGGGAACCTGCTCTCTCAGGGTCTCCATTGGCCATCACACACAAACACACACAACAACATCAGCGGTTGTAATGTGACGGGGTGCTTCTCTCAGTTTCTCTGTCTTCCAGTATCAACACTCGTCCCTAGAGCAGATTAGCACCACTTGTTTTTGCCAACTAGTTTACAGCTATACGTGCCTTAACCTGCAATTAAAACTCAGAGGGACAGTAGTCCCACACGCCTAAAGGGAAAACAAGTTCATGCATACTCTAAATAGGAAAGACACAAATGTTGAAATTTATGGGACATTGTTCCAATCTACAAAAAATTGTCAACTTTTGAGTCAAATAATGCTTTACTCCATTATTTTGTACTTTGAACTTGGAAACTGCATTTGGACATTTGTCTAAGGTCTAAGGCTGACGATACTCCCCAAAACCCTTTGCTCATTATAAACAAATGGGTTAAAAAAAAAGACAAAATGTTTGAAAATGACATTAGAAATGATTATCCTTCTTACATCAGCTGGCAATATGATGCATTACTTCAATTAAGCTCATTTTGGGGGGTCGGATGATTTGCAAACCATTAAGCAATATGCAAATGGATGTATTTGTTTGGGAGGTTTGGGAAGGAAAGAGGCAGGAGGGAGGGGAGTGGAGGGGTGTTTGGAAGGAGAGGAGAGAATTCAGTGCAATTGGCCAGACTACTGTCCTCTGCTGTGGGCTTAATGAGGTATACACACAGACAGGCACACACACATTGCAAGAAATTTCAGATGTCATCTGTGATGGTTGTTTGGCCATTAGCATGCAAAAGTGCTTTTATGCCTAATCAATAAAATTTGACAGGGAAAAGTTTAAGGGGCGTGGGGAGATGTTGTTCACGTCCACCCCTTGTGTATATCTTTAACTGTGAGAAAAATTGAAAATATTCTTTAAGTCCATCTTATGTTGCAAAATGTTGGACTGGGCTGGGACCTATTAATACTGTAAATAGAACAATGATTTGCAAGGATATCTTGTAAGCGATATCTAATTTTGAAAGTGAGAAATGTGATTGTTTTGGAAATATGCAAGTTTTTCTTAATTAGTAAGAATAACAAGTAGTATATATTACACATTATTCATAACTTTTCTTAAAACTAATGTAGTATTTACCTACTGTTAGCATGCTGTCTGTAGATTCATTGCGAGGGGGCAAAATTGTATTAGCAGTATAATTCAGTTGTTTCTGTACTGGACGCAGTTTGTGCTCTTGTCCTTTTGTGCAATAAAAATAAAAGTAATGTCCATATCCCCATTGTTGACCGTTCCACCATTTAACTCCTCGAGCTAATTGTAGTGCAAGTGTGCAGAAAACATGTTTGTTCCATGTTTATTTTTTTCTTTCCATCCATGCTGTGCAGAGAACTGAACAACTTTTGTAACACAAGTAACAGCATAATTCTAACAATTCTAACAATTATTCCTGACCTCAGTACAGTTATAATAATGCTCTTACTGAAAAATGCCATGTCATAATGAGAAACTGTCATAACCAGTCAAAACATTGAGGCAAGTTAGCAGTTACTGATACTAGTAGAGACTCAGTTCAGAGTGGGCACACAAGAGGAAGGGCTCAGGTGAGTTGCTCAGGGGATTGGCAGGTTAAGGTTTATCTTTGCCAGGTGGAGAGCCAGAGAGTGGGCAGCGAGGGGAAATTCACCCAGAGCAGAAAGAGGAAACCAGAGACAACAGAGGTCTGAGGGCCTGACATCTGAGGAATTTGAGACAATATAAGACGAATTTAAGTAACGCAGTTAAATTTCCTGGGGGTGGGCGTCCGGGTACACACCGGCTCACTCCTTGGCGGCCGCTTGTCGGGGCCTGGGGCCTGGGGCTCGCTCGGGCCCCCTTTGGAGGTGGGGTGCCCCCGGCCTCTCGGCCTGGGGCTCGGTCACTCAGGCGCAGCTGGGGGCCGGCGGAGCTCACGGGCGCGTCACTGCAACTCCCCCTGACTTCTGCTCCGCGGCTGCTGGGCGAGCCCTCATCTGGGACTCTCCTCAGCTCTTACTGGAACAGTGGCGCGGCTGCCCCTCTGTTGGTCTTCCATGGTCTCTTGTGTTCTGGGGGCCTCTGGATGTCTGGAGTTTTGATCTCCTCCATACCCGCTTCACACCCTGGAGGACGGGGCTGTGGCCCCCCCACACTCCCTGGCAGATCATTACATGGAGAAACCTTTGGAATGCAAGCATGCTGATCCACACAGGTATGCACACATGGGTATTCACAGACGCGGACTAAAGCTTTCTTGGCTGCTGCCTCAAAGCACACTGTGCGCTGTCTATCTTGCGTGCTGCACAATATCGTTTATTACTTAGTAAATACTGATATCTATGACTAGCTAGTTTATTGTGATGGTGCTTTGTTTTCTCTATTATTATGTTGCTCTTTGTTGTTTGCTGTCTCCTCTGTTTGTTTGTTTGTTTGTTTTTTCTCCATACAGGTGACCCAGGAGTTTTTTTTTTTTTTTTTTTTTTTTTGTCTCTCTTCCCCCCCCTTCTCACCGTCTCTTCTCCCCTTGGGTTTTCTTTCTTTCTCTCCCCCTCTCTCTCTCATTCATTCCCCCTGTCCTATTTATTAAAAAAAAAAAAAAAAAAAAAAAAATGACAAAGGATGAACTGAAGCTCTGCCATCACGTAATGTCGCATACTGCTGTTTCTGATGTCATTTAAGAAAAAAAAAAAAAAAAAAATTTCCTGACAGCTAAAGAAAGCCTGAAGTGGTCACCAAGCAAGTAGATTTTAGAATGTGGGAAAGATGAAGAACTAATCTTTCTATACACAGATGAGCAGATGAGTTGCTCACCTGTTGCCTACATTCACAACAGAGGAGAAGAGGTGAGAGAAGGGTGAGAGAGAGGAAAGGAACATAAAGGGAAGAGGAGAGAAGGGGAAGCCAGAAGCTGCCAGGGATCGTGACAAAAAGAGCAACCCAGAGCCTGGCTTTCAGACACAAGTTCACCACTCTGTGACGGCAGATACACCAGGTCAACAATAAAGGTAAATAATTTGATCAAGAATTTGTGGATTCTATTAATTATTTTATATAATAACAATAAATCTCTCTAAACCAGGGACAAACCTGAAAAACAATATGATCTTTGATGCCTGAGGTGTAACTGAATTAAAAGCAAATTGATCACATGAAAACAACAACACTTCTGAAAAGTATTGTTAGTGAACACAGATCTGACTTTATACACAAAAAACAACCAAAACAAACAAACTGGTTTTCTTAGTGCTAAAATACACATTCAGAGTGTGTTAACAGAAAAATAGATAGAAAAATATTTTCTCTTCACACTTGATTTGTTATATTTGTACTGCTTTATGCGTGAAAGCTTTAAAGTTTTGCAAGTCAATATATTCTGTTTTTATTGACATTTTACACAACTCTTTTTTGGACTTGACTTGTATGTGTAGATTCGTTATGCATTATTAAGAGCAAACAGAGCGTCTTACTTCTATATATTGAAATCTATTAGCTCTGCTGATGCCTCATAATGGAAGAAAATGAACAAACAAAAGAAAAGAAGAGTTAAACTGATTTGTAACTCGAAAAGCTGCTCTGAGAACATCACCTGGCTGCTCTTTGGATTGTTTTTCCTGAAAAACCAGAAAAAAGAATGTGTATGACCTGTAATAAGCTAATCTGTGTGCAGCTGTGGTCAAGCCTGCTTGGGGAGACTGTGTTCTTTCAGGCTGAACCATCACTGTCGCCTCTCACTTAATGACTTTCTGCTTCGTGAAAACTTGTGCGAAAGAGATTACATATAAAAAAATAGAAAGAGAGAGAGTGAGGAAAAGAGAGTGAGAGAAATTTGAGTTAGGGGTGGAAAGAAAAGACAAAGAAAGCAAAAAAAGAGAAAAAATGGTATATGGTGAGCACTGAAGCGTGCCAGTTTCTCTAAGGTTGCGTAAATTGGTTCAGACTGGTGTTGATCTTGATTACTGATCCATCTTGGTTCTCTTCTTCCCAAGAAGTCCAGTTTGAACTACCACACAGATTGTTTGCCTAATCTAACCCAGACGAGTGTTAGTTCCCATACTATTTCCTGGAAATAGAGCAGATAGTTTTCATTTCTGCTGGCTTAGGTTTACACCACATCTACACGTCAGAAGTGCTCAGTACCCAGTACACCATCAGTGCATAGCAGCCGTTTTTTTTATGTAAAATGCTGGAAGTTAGACTTAAAGCATAACCACATGCTTTCTAAAAAACGTGCACGTATAATGAACAAGTAGACTTAGTAAGATTTTGCACTTTTGAAATACAAATAACTCCAGAAATTGTCATTTTTACTTTATAGAAAGTACAAACAGTTAACAATAATTTAAGATATAATTTTATCACTACTTAATTAAATTATTGTGTTAGTTTTTATTTGATCAGAAACTCTTGCAAAAGTGTTTGTTTGGGCAAGATAACAAGCATTAACCTAACATATTGTGTCATGCAAACTTATAGAAAAACACAGACTCCCTACAGAACGGCTTTGCTCTGGTTAGGTAGCCACTAAGCATTGTGCTGCAGGTTTTGCCTGATCGGCTGTAACTATGTTTTCTTCAGGTGTACACTAAACATTTCCTAACTTAACCCTCCTGCCATCCTTTAAAAAACTCACACCCATCACCCTAGGGACCATTCTCAGCCACGCCATAAAAAGACCATATATCCATATCTTATTCCACTTTAAATTAGCCAACCTTGTAAAACTACTTCTCCCTGAAATATTCATGTAAAGTTTTAATTATATTTTCGTTGTTTTAACCCTTCAAATCCCAGTGTTATTACATGAGCGCCCTGTGTTATAAGCCCCAAAAACCAAAAAACGAAACTAAATATTTCCACAAAAAACCAGTTGAAGTAATATGTGATTGTCATTATAAGTAGGCCTTTAGATGGACCAAAGATTGGCACCAACATACATTTTGACCTGCCATTATTTTTTTGCATTTTTTTTGCAATTTAAAAATTAAAACTTCAAGGCCCTGAGTCTTCATTGACATCCAAGAAAAGAAGAAAAAATAAAATCATATGATGATAATTTGGGGTTGAAAAATAGCATTTATAATGGAAGTCAATGGGCAGAAAATGGTCCCCAGGGTGATGGGTGTGGGGATTTCTGCTGCTCAGCCATTTTAGGCTGATTTAAGGAATTCACACTGGAATATTAACATTGACAGGTAAAAACTATCCTGTGGCAAGTTTGGTTATATTCCACTGAACACAGTGGAAATGGCAGCCATTTAACACATAGCAGTGGCACAAAAAGGTCCCAAGAAGGCAGGAAGGTTAATAAAAAATCTAATGGATTTTATTTGCTGCCAAAACTATAAGAATAACCCCGTTAATAAATCAGCAAACGACAGGATTGCATGCTGTCACTTGCAGATATTTCTCATAGTCTGTCTTTACAGTATAGCTAATTTGAAAAAGATTTTGTTATCGGTATTGTACAACTGTTGTGAGTTGTTGTGTCAAATGAGAACCCATATCTATTGCTGATGCAAATGTATCATCTTACCTGAATATGAAGCCCTGCAAGGCAAGGCCACCGTGATTTCAATATCAGATGGCTCAGTCTAGCAACAATGCCTCTATTATGCAAACAGATGTTCTTTACAAAAATCTGTCCAGTTACAGGCAGCATTATGAATGTAATGCTTATAAAATAAATTAAATAAAAGTTCCTCTTTCCCTCATTGTCCTGTGCTTCCTTTTTCCCCTTGTGCCAATTACAGGCCGAGTGGAATTTGTTCTGTGTCTGTGCATCTCTCTTCCTGTGACCCCTGGGCTCATTCTCATGCTAAACTACTTTTCATTTGCTAACGACGTGGCACGGCTTCAGTCGGCCCATCTGAATATGTATGGGGGCAGTAAGGAGAGAACAGGTTTTATGGAGATGTGGATCCATTGCTGTCGCGTTTTCTCGGTTGGTCTGCTCCATTACTGATAACCCTGCACTCATCGCATACAGTAGACAGTGTTTTTTCAAGTTTATTGCAAGTTGCGTGTGTATTAATGTGTCTATCTGCATAAGTAACTGTGTGTGTGCGTGTGCGTGTGTGTGTGTGCGGTAACCTCTCATTTAGTCACACCTCATTCGGTCATTACGTCCACTAATGTGGAATATGCATGGCTCTACTCATAATCACACTTCTCTGATATGCAAAACGAGCACTCCACTGCACCTGGCATCCAGACACACACTTCTCATCAGCAACAGTCTCCTCACCCTAATTTGCTTCCCGTTGAAATGTAATAGGAAACCACTCATAAAGGAAAATGGTTTGTTTTGTCTGCCTTGATAATAACGTGTTAAGGGTTTTTTGCTGAATGGGAATGTGTGTGTTTGTGTGGGACAAAGGTTGTGTTCAGCTGCAGAAAACAACAGGAAATTGTAAATAGGAAAAACGGCTATGAACTGAGATAATAGAGTCGCTACAGGTGTGTTGAATTTTGTGCATGCTAACATTGGGACAATAATTGTTCTTTTGTCTACACCAGTAATGAACAAATCAATGCTACACTCATGTAAGCCACACAGAGCAGCTTGGACAATTCATTGCTCCGGTAAATATATTATCTGTGCAAAATCATTTCCAATACATGTGATAATTAATCATACAGTGACGTTTCTATTATCAACCGTGTCCTCAAGTGTGCGTGTGTGTTCTCTTGTACCAGTGTGCATGTGTTTACATGTCTATGTTGGCAGCAGATAGAAGGTGTGAAAAGTGGATGTTAGCACAGGCTGCAGATAAGACCGTAAAGCCTGTCTATCCAGACTGCTCCTTTCTCCTTTCTCCTCTCCTTGACTAAATCTAAATAAGATCAGTTGGGTGTTTAAAGTCCTGGCAGCAGCCAGGTCCTCATTTCTTCTCCTAATGGATTACAAATGCCTGGCATGGGAGTTCTACCTTGTTATGTACCACCTTGTGGGGTGGAGCGAGGTGGACAGTTCAAAAAAAAGAAAAAAACTTTGAGTGAGCAATATCTAAATTTCTGTAAATACCTCAAAGAGAAATGCTATTTTAAAATTCAAATCCCTTCAAGGTTTGTTTAGGTTTAACATCAAGTATTTTACAAGCTTGTGCATAAGTTTAGCTCATCCTCATGAAGTGAGGGCAAGGAAGTTTTGAATTTTGGTCCACATATATGCTGTGTACTTGTTCACTGAACCTTTAATATGTTATGACTTCATGGTAGCTCTGCATTATGTGTGTCAGATTGCAAAGAAGGAACAGACCCTGCATACCTATCTAAAAAAAGGTTGGGAAGGGACACATCACCATGACAACACAGGGAGGAGTAGAATGTACGCCATTAAAAAATGCCAAGCTATGCCATGCATCTCGCTAGTCAAAACCATGCAGACGAAAAAACCCCCCCAAAAACATATTTGTGTGTACGGATAAATTAAAGCATGCTCACATGCACATGATTCCAAAGCCACACAAAACATAGTTCACTCAAGCGCACACACACACACACACACACACACACACACACACACACACACACACACACACACACACACACACACACACACACACACACACACCCACCCATTTCTTGTAATCCATTTATTCAGTCCTTGCCTAATTTGCCACAGCAATGACAAACTGAAGTAATTTCCTGCACATCTTTTTATTCCAGTTCAGTGAACTCTTAAACAATTCAGTTTGATTACTTGCTCCTCATTTGCATACTCTTAGTTTAAGACACTGTGGCCTCACATCAGTGGAAATGAGGTGACCTTAGAAGGCAAAAGTTGCACATTTATCCCCTTCACGCCTACGCTGCTTTGCTTGTGTTCGATAAAGGTGTGTTTCCTAACATGCCACAATAAACAGTTATGCTGTAATTATCGAATCAGTTTATCATTTTGAGACAAGTCTAGTTACACATTCAGGGAACTGTGTTAAAAAGAGCCGTCTACACAGATTTGGCAAGTGTTATCTTTTGAGAGCCAAACAATGTCAGCAAGCAGCATGTCTGAGTGGAATTTGACACAGAGATAATAGTGACATCTAGTGGTCGCTAAGGAGAATTCCGTGCTGATGACAAACAAAGCACTGCTTATTTGTCAGTGTAGCAATTTTTCTCCCAAAGGAAGAAGAGGACTTTCTCTCTGCTGTGTACCATTTCAGCTTTGATTCTTTGTGTGTTTTTAACTTGCAGGCGAAAGAACCTTTTTCTTGTTTTTCAGAATGTTTCTCTCCTGGGTCTTTTATCCCTGCATGCACAGCACACATATGCACCTACAAACACAGACTCACACACACACGCACACATAAATGCACACACCCAAGTGAGATTCTAGATCTAGGAAGGCTGTTTTTTTTCTGTGTGACACCAAATTTATTTAATCAATCCAGCACAGCCCCAGCTGTCCAACATGAAGTGTTTCCCAATTATCTTAATGTGATTTGCTCCCTGCTGTTGGCTGCTACACTACTGATTATGGTGTAATAAGATGCTGAGTCTACACGCGCAGACACACTGAAATATTTTTTTTGTCCTCTGTGTTCTTGTGTCATCAGATAGCCAGTGTGAGTTATGACAAGACAAGCTGCGACAAATAGGGGAAAAATAGACATAAACCCCAGGAGTGGAGGAGTGGTGGGATGGAGGAACAGGATGGATGTAGGGATAAAAAGCAGACAGACACAGAGTCTGTAGGCCCCAGCAGAGGATACACCAGTGGTTCTACTGTCATCAAATCAAAACAGAGCGCCCTGCAAAACGGCAGTGCAGACATCATCCTAACAATGTGGTGACAGGGCAGACGGGATTTTAAATACACATTAGGAGGCACGCCCCAACTCCTACAGGGAACAGACAGACAGTTGGAATATAACAAGACAGAAAGAGATGACAGAACAGTATATCAGTGTTTGGGGCCTCAGAGGTCTCGTGAATCCCAGCGGGCAACTCTGGCTGTCTCGGTCAGTCCCTTTGGTTTAATCCTGAGAGGTAGAATACAGAAGAAGCAACAGTTTTGGTGCCAAAGTGACTTAGTGAAGACAGTCAGATAATTAGATCGAATCTGGGAAATAGTGGTTCGGAGGTGTCGAGATGTGAACCTTCTGGCTAGGGGATCACACAACTGACAGTGTGAGCAGTGCAGTGGGTCTGCTGTCAGCAGAGTGGTTCTCTGACAAACGAGGGGAAGGAAGGTTAAAAGAGGCAAAAATTGTGGTTCTCTTGGGGCCTCTTTGAAGACCAAAGCCAGGGAGATGTTCTAAGCCATCTGAGCTGCAACCATGATTTTGACCTAGCTTTTATAACTTGGACAAGAGAGAGAAATAAAAGGAGAGAAGATGAAATTTGTCTTGGTTTTGTTTTTAGAACCTTGAGAATTCACAGAGGATAACATCTCCAAAGGAAACAGGAAACATTTGGAAAAGGAAATATGTTTTATTATGTTTCTATTAGATATTATACATTAATACTAAGTCACAAACAGATTGTCTGTAAACTCTGGCTTAGTATCTAATTTGTGTTTAGTTGTGTTGTCCACAGGGTGTTGAACATCATGAAATATGATGCCACCCTCTGAGTCTTTTGAAATCAATAAGACACTGTTTCACTCTGTTTATTTTGTCAATCTCTGCCCTCGGTACACATGCTTGCACTTCCTCTCTGATTTTGTCAAATCGCTCTTGAGAAAAAAAACAACTTTAGTCTTTTCTCCTTGACTTTAATTATTTGTCTAATTGATTTCATACCCATTTTCCACAACAAAGTTTCATATTTATGAGTAAAACTGTGGCCAAGCAACAGCTGTGTTGCAATTTTATGAACCACTTGAATGCTGGATGTTCTAAGCTGGAGCATTTTAAGGGTAATTACCTCTTTGTTCAAGTATCACTTATTGTATTGCCTAAATGAGTTTGTGCAGTAAGCTTCATTCCAGTGGTTCTAAACATTTCTGTATTTATTGCATTTTAAAGCTGACGATGATGATGAAGAAGAACAAAAAGATCATACTTTACGTCATATCTATGAGGAACGGCACCACGCTGAGTCATTGCTTTGTAGGTGTCAGAGGTCTTTACTTGGGACTAGTTGCCTGTATGGGGACTCTCTGGTCATGCTCTAATAGTATTTGAAAGTAAGAGTACTAACATTATATTATTATCCATGTTTTTCAATTTCACACTCAGCAGCTTCCATGTGGTCAGGCCTAATTGGGGCATCATCAGGGGAGTCTTTTCAATCTGCATACTGTGTGTGTGTGTGTGTGTGTGTGTGTGTGTGTGTGTGTGTGTGTGTGTGTGTGTGTGTGTGTGTGTGTGTGTGCTCGCTTTTATGACTAGGACAAAAGCAGCATTGTTTTTTTCCTTTACTACTGCTTTATCTTTAGCATGTATATTTAGCATGCTCTTAAAAAGAACATCGGGGAGTATCGCCATCCAAAGATGAAAACCTGAAGTCAACATCTGGATGTGAAAACAACAAAGCAGCAGGACTTCAACTCTGGCTTCTGCATTTTTGAGTCCGAGGCTATAAAGTGTAAATGGTAAACTCGTTCTTATTAAAACAACAAATACAGCACTTTAAAATTTGGTAAGTAATTTGACTGTCCTTTGGAATCAAATACAGAAAATATATGAACGTATATGTATTTGTAGAATCCTTTAATAAAATATCTATTTTACAGTTCATTTCATTCATTTCATTTATTTATTCATTTTCAGGCACAACAAATACCTATATTGAACATAAAATACACAAAACAAAAAACAAAACTTGCCTGAAAAAGGATTGGGACGAAGAAAACTTATTAAATCCCACCCCTATACTCACTCATCAACAAAAAAAAACAATAAACTTCCCGCAGCTACGCCCATCATTGCATACAGACCCATCAACAGCCCCGGGCAGATACAAGCATCTAAGCGGCAGCTCGCAACCAACAATTAGAGCCTTCATAACTGAATACAGAATATATAAATTATAAATTGCATTACCACAGGTAACAGGCAGTAATAACTACAAGTAACAGACACACATACATATACATACATATATATCTACACACACAAGTACATATATGTACATACATACGCACACTTTATTTTTTATTTTTTATTTTGGAATCCATACCAGCAATGGTAAGAGGACAGACATTACAGAGCACACTAAAACCCATCATTGAGTATACTGTGACCAGACCAACTGTTTGTAGAGAAATTTAAATCTATGAATATTTTTGCATTGTTTCAATTGTAAACTCAGACTGTTCCAGATTTTCACACCACATACAGACACACAAAAGCCTTTACGGGTGTGTCTGTAAAGGCACTTTACAGTGTTCAAAGTGTATCCTTGGAGTTTGACTGCATGCTCTGAGTTTGACCTGACAGGCTCAGTTCAGCTCACCGACATCAAAACACATCAACCTGAAGCTCTATCACTAACCACACATCAAAGGATTCAGTTCTTCCTGGGTCCATCTGTCCTTTCATTCCTTTCAGTCACTCCCCAGGCCCAGAGAAACAATGCCACCTCTTCGGGATAGGCAGTCAATAGACCATTTCCTTTTAAAGGTAAACATAAAATTCATTGGCCTAAGGACGAGACTGAGTCCATGAAAACAGGTTTACAACACTGACATTCATTGACACAGTCTACAAAACTTGTGCAGCTGAAGTCACCAGGGGTGCTGCATAGATATTTTGTCAACAGCCCAAAGACAGCTCTAACACAACAGAGCTCTATAATCCTTGACATGTCCTGCTGGGAAAGGAGATGGGGAATCATTTGTGGACTCCTCCCCAAAGACCTCTGAAAGTTAGTAATGTACCATACCGTGACGGTATTTTCTTTACATTGTACAACTTGGCTAATAAAAAGAGCTTCACGTCATGCAGCATATCATAACAAATGCTTTACTTTCATGACTTTAAGAAAGCAGTATAGATGTAATATACAGACACTCATAATATGGATAACCCATGTGGTTTTAGGTTTAAATTGTAGCCAGGGCATAGGGTAAACATTTGTTTTTGATAAACTCTAAATTTTATATAGGAGTAAAAATTCTGGGCCGCAACTGCCAAGCTACAGTTACACAAAATCTATAGTTTAGACTGGCTTACAATGGATGCCATTGTTTAAGTGCATGAGTCACGACCACACTTAAATATACTGATCACATTTTTTGTCAGCTTTTTAAGATTCAACCACAAAAATATTAGTGCCAGAGCTAAATACATGAAAATTTTTTATCTAGGCTTTGAAATTATGCCATGAGAGATTTCCTTTTCTTTCTTTCTTTTTTAACCAGCTGATCAATTTAGCTTGACTTTAGAAATAAGGAACATCTATCGTAGCTCTGTTCAAAAGTACTAACAGTTTCTCTCTGTAAATCTTACTAGTTAGCGTTGTTTCTTTAATTAGCTCAAAAAAGATTTATCCATCCATTTATCATGCAGTCCAAAAAGTTTAAACAAGGCAGCTTGTGTGTCATATTTTTAATTTAAAGCGATAGATACGGTTTTCATACTGCAGCAACACATCTTGCAGTCTGGTTTGTGCTTAATTTGGTTTTCAATGGACAATGACCAGAAAACACACCCTGAGGCTATGTAAGGAGAATAAAGAAGTGCTGCATTAGATCCCCTGACCCCCACAATCACCTTACCTAAATCCAGCTGAGATGGTTTAGATGTAGGAAAAAGCAGGCAGCAAGTGCTCAGCATATGTGGAGATAAACTTCTCCAAAGCTGTAGTGCTGCTGGTAACAATTCCCGGAGCTGCTTGAGAGAATGCCAAGAGTGTGCAGAGCTGTAATCAAAGTAAAATGTGGCTGAAATTTAAGACATATATTTGTTTTGTTTACACTTTCTTTACTACTGTTTGACTACTATTTGTGTTATTTCATAATTTTGATGCCTTGAGAATTGTTCTGCAGTACAAGAGTGAAAAATAAATAAAAAACCCTTGAATAACTGGGTGTTTTCCATAATTCTGAATGATACTTCACTATGTGACTCAGTGCAGAAAAAGGATCTGTGTTTTAATTTTTTTTTTAACCTTATTTTGGACAAGTGAATTGATGCGTGCTTTCTCAGAACTGCACAAGACCTGACGGTAATGGAGACATTATCAAAACAATCTGCTCCAAAAGCACATAATGTATATATTTTCTGTATAGTAAAGAAGTAGGATGAAAGGAAGGTATGTCACATGCAGTGACACGGTACATTAACCATATCTACCCATTACAAAAGGCTACTCAAAGACAGCTTAAGGGGAAAGAACGAGAGGCAGACAGAGGGTTAGGGCGCTTCGTACACATAGTTAAAAACAGCAGGAGAATATGCATTTGCAGGCCTTCCTCTTTCATTTAGCCGATGTGTCAGTGGAACAGGTGTGGTGTATCAAGCTGCCTATGACTTAACATGAACACTATAATTACTCCCAGAGCCATTCTCTGTGAAAAACAAGCATATTTCCCTGTATTTTGGACCTGTATAGTGTGTGTGAAGGCAGGAAGCTAATCAACTGAAGTGCATTCCATATTATTATGATATATTACCACTGTATAGGCTAAATATGATCTTTCACACCAGTCAGTACAGGGAATTAATCTATTTCAACTCTAAATAATGACACATGCCACAGGGCCTAGGATGGGTTGTTTTCTTCTTTGCTGACAGCCTGTGTTCTTCTGTTTTGCCCTAAGGGATTGTGGGATTGAAGAAATCTGCTCTACTTTTACTGTGAATTCTAAAGGTGAATACTGTCTCTCATGAGACTACAATATGCTTGGGTAATGATTTTAAAGGATTAGATGACAGTATTTTTGCATCTTCATACAACAGCGACCTCATCCAAATTTTATTCGTAAAATGCAATTAAAAAATGCAAGAAATTACCCCCCAAAAAATGCACGAATCATTGACATTTAAATTGGAAGCAGCCCTTTTGAAAGTAAATCAAAAGTAAGTGAATAAAAGAGTGTGCTGACAAGGGGAAGAAAATATGAAACATTTTTCCCCTAGATTCCCTGTTCTGTCAGAGGAAGAGAATGGTGTGAAGCTGGGAGAATATCAGCTTCCTATAGTGCATCTAGCTGTCAATCAAAACATTGCCACTAATTGGATGGTGCCATGCTGTAACCTTGGAAACAAAGGGTCATATCACATTCACAAATCACAGGAATGAAGGTCATGGAACAATAATAGTTTGAGCAAGAAGTATTTTTCCTGATACTTTATATCTGTCACTATGAGGTCTACTATCAAAATAGGTCCGAATTTCAGTAAGACCAAACCTAACCAGCAGTTACCTGGCAACACAAATGCTCTATGCTACTCATTTTGCTATTTTACAAGGATTTGACAAGATCTTGTAGATGCAATCCTAAAAATTAAGGGATTTAAACAGACCTAGATTCCAAAATAAGCTCAAGCAATGACTGCTTTAAGCATGCACAGACACACATGCAGGTGACCTCACACTAGACACCCAATGATTGATTACTACCCTTGGGCTATCCCTCTATCTGAACTTCCTGGTTTTTAAGTCTTGCTTCCTACAGGGGTCATTGTTTTTTGTGATGTGATTAGCTAACAAGAGTGAGGTCATGATTCATGCTCTGGTCTTCCAAGGGGTTAGACCACAGAGTAGAGACAGTTTCTGAGGTGGTCTGACTGAAGGGGTGAAGGGGGCAAAAGGTGGGGTAGGGTTGGGATAGGTGGAGGAAATTTACCCATGTTTGCAAGGGTTTATGTTTAGGCTATAGGGTGGATTTTTACACGTTTCCAGTTTTATATTCTATCTGTCTTCTGATCTTATTGGTAAATTAGGAGATATAAAACAACTCATTTAACTCTTAGCAGAAGGTTATTTGTTATTTAAACTAAATAGGTTTATCCTAATCGATAGACATATGCTTAAAGTTACCGTACTTTAAACATATGTGTATACCATACCATACCAGTCCCCTTGCTTTCTAATTTCTTAATATTTGAGAAACAATTAAAGTCACTTAGCTTCTGTCTCCAAATAAACATATAGAACCCAAAGTCTATTGTCCTTCGGTCTTACTCTTTTCTGTCTGCATATCTCACCCTTGAAACCCAGTGCCTTCATGTGACCCTTTTAGCTTTCTAATCGAGTTTCTTCTTTTAACAGCCATATGGTATTGGTTTCAGTTCCGCTGCTCCAATATAATGAGCTATACCCTGTGGAAAAAAATAAAACCCTTTAGATTTATTTAACAGTCTCCTTACGAATTCTAAGAAATGACCCTGTGATTTGAAAGGTTAAAAATTTATTGCAAGCTAGCACAAACTCAGCTAACGACCATTACTGCAGATGAAAAGCAGATAAGGCGTCTCATTTTCCAAACTTTATCACTGTGTTACCCTTTCTCTACTCTCCTCCTACTTCTCTCCTGTCTGTTTATTGCTGGTTTTAGTCTTTATGGGCGTCAAAGTCAGGGAGTGTACTGTCACTGACTGTCAAAGTGTTAGAAAAATTCACAAAGAGGATCCAGTTAAAACAAAAGACATTACAGAATTTGCTAGTGGAATTCAGGTTGAATTCATCCGTTGAAGTGGTAAGGATTTAGCTGTTCAGGTTTATTCACACAAAGTATGTTTTTCCACACAGTACTCCATCTGTGTTCATGCAATGAACCGTTAGAGATTATTGTTGCATGACACAATTTGCTGTTACCAGTCTGTGACGGTGTGAAAGAGGGAGGTGTGCTGACATAGAGCAATAGGGGACTGGTACCAGTGAGTGAAATTCCATATTTGCAGCACTGGGCTGCCACTGTTATCTGTCCCATACGCAGTTATATGCACAGCAGCTCAACGGCTACAAGCTGCTTCCTGTTTCACCACCAACACCCTGCAGGTTAATGAGCACTGCCACCACTCCTAGCATATATCTCTGGCTTGTCCCATTGCCACTTCCAAATCACAGTGAGTCATTGTGCCGATCGCTCCTCATTTCCTCTCCAGTGACGGCGTGAGCTGTGTGGTAGCAGGCAGAGTGCAGGATCCAGCAGCCTTCAACGCTCATAGGCTTAATGAAGGTGAGGGTGTTTTTATGGCACATTCTGACCTGTTCAGTCAGGTGGCACATTAGGCACTCTCTGAGGGCCTTATTACAAATGTCTTTACACAAATGCTTACAGATGCACGCGCGTGCGCGCGCGCACACACACACACACACACACACACACACACACACACAGAAAACCAGTAATTACTCATACGTCTGGCAACCTTCCACCCAACACTTCATGTGCCTCTATGCTGTGCCCCCACTGAACTGCTTTATAAGTGGCTTGACTTTTATTGATACTCCTAACTGCTGAAAATTGTTTCCAATTAGACAAAATTGGTCAGTTAAAATAGTGGAAGTAACTTAGTTACTGAGTCACCCCAGCATAGATTGTGACTGTATTAGAAATGGACTCCTTGGTAATGATAAAGAGGCACCACCATTATCAGAACGTGGTGGTAATTGCTTAACTGCTCCTAATTGCTTTAAATTGTTTTTAGATACTGTAATAGAGTGATTTATGGATGCCAGCAGGCTAGCCAACACCAGTTATTGACACTCAGGTTCCCCAAAATGAATTAAAATCACACCTGAGATACACTTTTGGGAATTGGGAAGTTCACGCTTCACTGGCATACATATTCTCATCAATGAGTTCCTCTGAGACTTAATGAAAGTCGTGTAAATGCATTCCATTGTTATAATGAATAGGTGTGGAACACAAGCATTATAATGACTGTCTAAACAGAGAAGTCAGCCGTGCAGTAAAGAAGATTAGAAATAACAGCAGAGTTGATGGTGTATCGGTAATATGATCATATGGTTAAAGTTGGTCTGAATTATGTTGGCGTGTCTCTTCAAAGTTCCAGTGAAGGGAAGGGAAGGAATTCTGGTTTCTGGCATTTCTTTAAGAGGAGTCAATAAAAGGCATTGCTGATTAAAAAAAAAAAGATTTTTTAAAAAGAAAAAAGGAGGGAGGAAAGTTGCGTGTAGTAGTTGTTAAAATCAGTGGAAGGTCTGAGGAATGAGGTGAATCCATCTCTGTTTCTGTTTCGTGCTTTTCCTCCTTTGTCTGCCCCTCTCTCATGCTCATCCTGAAGCCATCTCAAGACAAAAACAGTGATTTAAAATGACTCATTTGGGGAATGCAGAGAGCTAACAGGCTGAAAACTGAAAAGTCGCAATGCAACCTCACTTACCACACACCTTATAATAGTGTTTAGTATCATGTTTACTAAACAGGCTACACAAATACAGTAAACATAAAAAAAATGTATTGAGTATGTAGACAGATGACTCTTCCATGGAACCTCCCTAAATTCAAGAAATATTATTTTATTGCATTCCAAATGTTTTCTCTAGGATTTTTACATCCATTTGTAGGGTATTTGTTCACTAAACCCAGGCCTACATCTGTTTACTCTGGCATGTCAAACATCGACTCTATCTTTATAGGGACCCAGTCTCAGTGTTTATGAATGTGGGCCTCAGGGGACAAGGCCCTCACTGAGTGAACTGTGATGTTTGATAAGCTGTGAGAACTCTGAAGTAAATCCAGGGCCACAGGCATTGCTGTTTCTCTATCTGCTGCTCCCTCCACCCTCTCCTTCCCCTTGGGGTTTCTGTATCTTTAATTGCCCAAAAGGAGAGATCGGAATCACATGTGGCAAGAATGGGGAAAATGAATATTAGAGAGAATGATCTAAGAAAACCGCTTTCTACAATAGCCTAACAGGAAGTAAACTTCACATGCTTCCTATCTCCACTTCCCCTTGTCTGCCTGTGCCTGATCCCATCATCTGACTCTTTTTGATAGCTTCTGTAAACTCAGTAAAACAACAGTATTTAATGAGATTACGTTTATTAAGTGAAAGCCTTGCATATTGTATGTTGCCTCTGGTTCTTATTTGATTGATTAACGTTGAGTTTACTGAATATAACAATAACACAAGGGTTTGTCAGTCTTTTAAGTTTGAAAGCTATCTGTTCATTATTATGTGTGTTAAGGTAAGCAGTACTGGGATCAGTAATTTAAACCACTCGTGTGTTTAAACCATTACTGTATGCTTGGGATTTATTTTACAAAATACGAACAGCTGATCGGGGGAGGAGAGGTCTGCCTGATAAAAAGACACAGAACACAGCTGTGCCATATCTCACAGCTGCATACGTCAAGGCTACACTCAAACTACACAGGGGACAACGTTGTTAAGTATGCTTTGTTCAAAGGCTTGCAGACCATCTGAGGCTGCACGTCAGCCTCCTGCCCTGAAGGTGTAATTTACACTATATCCTTCCAAGTCTCTCTCTCTGTCTTCTCCTCCTCCTTAGTGGAGTGTTGTTGTCTGATCAGACGAGTTCTCCAGATGTTTTTTTCACTAGAAAGGAATGCAAAGGCCTATCAAGATCTCAGACTTCAGCTCGACTATTTAGTCTGGATGCAATGCCAAATAAAAATGACGTCTTTAGAGTTTGGCTCAATTTCACTGAAACGACATGTTAAGGTGACAAAGAAGCATTGTTAGGGTTTTTAAAAACCCCCAAATGTAGCGACTGTTCTGTAGAATATTAAGTTCAAAGTTATTATGCAGAAATCAAGTTGGGACTTTTGTCAAAGTTGATTCTGCTGATGAATTTCCTTTGAATAACATTCATTTTTACAAGTCATTGCAAGATGACAGCCATTCATTTCCTAGGACAGTCACTCCTTTCCTAATCGGTACTTTGCACCTCTCTCCTCCACAGAAGAGATAAATGTTTGGGAGAAAGTGCTGTTGATATTGGCAGCTCTAGAATTTACACTGAACTACACCATTTTTGAAGTACCTGAGCAAGTTGTGGATTCCTTTTGGTTATTTCATGCAAAAATAACCTCAGTTTACTTCTTGTTCACAGTGTAATATCGTGTAATAAAGAAAGAAAGGAAGGAATAAAGCAAATACATTACAATGGTGTACTTTGTACACATTATACATTACCCAATTTAGAAATTAAAGTAACTCATAACACTATTTTATATATTAAAGTATTTATTTTACAACATATAATGTATTTGTATAGCCATAATGTGGAACAAATTGTGCTTCAGTTCTGTCCTTATTTTGAAATATGCTCTTCTGTACTTTTTCTTTAGTAAAATACCTCTCAGTGTCTCAAATGTTCTCCCCCGTGCTCTTCTCCCAGCCGCCATACAGCCCACCTGTTTCTACTTTCAGGTCACTTCACTCCTACTGCAGAGACTGTCGCGCTGTCAACCACAAAGTTGCATGTTCCTGTTAAAAATAAACAAATAATCCCACGCTTAGACACTTGCCAATCACTAACAAATTCAGAACACAAAATAAACAGAGTGCAGACGGGAAAAAACAAACTAATTTCCTCTGTGTACTCACTTTCTGCCTCTGAAGGTATGTTTTTGCTACAGTTTTCAGTCTAATGGGCCTACTTGTTTGTGCGTTTGGAAAACGGTTTTAAATGGACTGTGGGTTTATTGTTTGTTCTACACGCTGATATTTGAAGCTGTGACTGTTTGACTCTTAGCTAGTCAGAAAAATTCATTCTTGTGGTATTTTACTGGGGTGAGTGTGCATATGTGCGTGTGGTCTATGTATTATCTGTGTTGTGAGGACCTAAATCTGTTTACTAATCAAATCACATTATGGTGATTGGACTTCAAAAAGCGAGTCTCCATAACGATGATGTGTCGTAAGTCTTTGTAATGTCGTCTAAAGTCATGGATACATAACTCTGTGTGTGTTCTTGGATTACTCATGATATAGATCCGTTTACACAGTCACACAGTGGGAACAAAGACAAGTTACAAAAAGGAAAAGAAAAACAGTTCCTTTGAAATCTAATGCAGTGAAAACGTTTCCCTGAACTTTTTAAAAATACTATTGAGTTATTCAAAGGAGCTTGCAAAGAAAAGCGTCTGGACTTCTTTAAGTTGCTTGAAGACGTTTCACCTCTCATCCGAGAAGCTTCTTCAGTTCTAAGGTCAAACATCCAGACGCTTTTCTTTGCAAGCTCCTTTGACTACGATGACCTGGATGACTGAGAACCTTCACAGACTATTGAGTTATGATAAACATCTATTAGAGTGAATGGAATATATTTCAGAGAAAATAGTTTATAGGGCCTAAGTTCATGGTCGCGGTAAAAAGAAAGTGCACCGTCTTTTAATTCTTAAGTTTTACATATTAGGACACAGTAAAGAGAAAATAAATTCTGGACTCTACCAGGTCTTATAATGTAAATACAATTTCAAATGAACAACATGATACATGGTGTTACGTGCCAAGAGATGTGGCTTTGCTTTTGTGTTCTTTTTATCTAACAGGTGTCAAGCCTCCAACTATTGGCCAGTTCAAAGTTGATTGGCATGTATCTATTGGCTGGTCTGGGCACAGTTGGCCAATCACACTCCAAGGATCACTACAAATGAGCAGCTTCCTGACCAGCTGGGGGTGGCTGGCTTCTGCTATGACAAACATTTGTGAACAGGCGTCTTTGTATTATGTGTGGTGGGAGGCTGGACAGGTAAGCTGGGGTACCCTATACACTGGTTGCAGGTTTTAAACTGTTAGACACACTAGGTTATGCGGTTGATGCCACTTATGTATGTTTTCACTGACCTTTTGTCGAGCAGCTAGGTAGGCCTTTTGTTTTGCATTTTTCTTTTAGTTAGGCCCTGGGAGCTCTCGACCTCTTTTTGTTTTATTACTTTCTTTGATTTGGTTCAACCGCCCAGTCCTCCTCCCCCACCTTTTTTCTTTTGTTAAGTTTGACTATCAAGGCAAGCAACCAATAAATCCTACCTGATCCTTAACTGTTCTGTTGTCTTCCTCCTTCATTGATTGTGGTTGTCCAGTGTTGCTGTCTCCTTCCTACCTTTGCCTCCACCATGGTGGGGGGGGACGTAACGCATGTTTTTTTTTTTAAATTTTTTTAATATATATTATTATTTAGCAAAAACTCAGCAAACATGTAGAATCAGTGTGTTAAAACACCCTTACTGCATCCATAGGCATTAAAAGGGTAAGTAACAGCCTCTTGTGCCTCAAATGCACTTGATTACCTGATGATCAGGAAATTATGGCATCTAGGGTTGTGCGACATGATCAAAGTCTCATATCCCGATATAAGACTATTCTCATCCTGATAACAATATATATCACAAAATAGTGCATCTTCTGTAAATGTCAGGCAACTCAACTTGTATGAAGTGTTTTCAGCTGGGCGTCGGGTACCTGGAGTTGAGTGTTTTGAACGATGCATGAAACTATATATTTTTAGATATAAGTTGTAACGGCCGCCATTTTCTTTGTGAGTATTTATTACATGGCGTGCTGCGTGGAAAAGACTGTTCTAAAGTTTGAGTTTAAGGTTTATTTTGAGCATCTGACGGCTCTTTTTCTTTTGCTTCTCATCCGTAAACTCTCTCCACACACTTTCACGTGATTCTTGCATAGGTGCTCGAAGAGGTTTGTTGTGTTTGAGTCTGTGGTGGGGACTGGTTTGTGGCATAATTTGCATGTTTTCTGGTCTGTGTCAGACATTTCATAACCAAAGTATGTCCAGGCTACAGAGGTAGCCCCTCGTTTAGGAATTTCTTTTGACTGGTCCTTTTTTGAGCTACCTAGTTCTGCCTCATCTTTACTGGCCATGATTGTATTCTGTTCAATGCATGGTCGCCATCCAAACGATGAAAAAATATTGCCATAAACAGTGTATTTTGCGACACCACAAAACAAACGATAGCGTATAATATGAAACGATAGATGTTTTATTTTCATGATCCGATATATTTTGTCATATGACGAAAAGTAGAAGTTTTGGCAGTGTGTTCATCAACACCAACAAACCATCTTAAAGAAGTACTTGTTGCTGGTCCTCAATCTGGGAAGAATTATAGGGCCATTTCCAAACATTTTGAAGTGAGAAAGATTATTCACATGGCTGTCCTAGTAAATTCCCCCAGAAGTCAGACCGTGCAATATTCAGAGAAACTGCAAAAAAAACTCAAGTTGCATCAGGCGTCAGTTAGATTCAACAAGTATGACTTCTCTTTCCAAGAGAAAACCTCTTCTCTCTAAAAAGAACATTCCAGCACAGCTTAGGTTTGCAAAGATGGATCTGAACAAACCGCAAGACTTTTGGAACAATGTCTTCTGGACAGACAAGGCCAAATAGGAGATGTTTAGAGAAAACCAAACACAGCACAAACACCTCATACCAGCTGTCAAGAAAATGGTGGAGGGGCGATGATTTTGGCTTATTTTGCAGCCACAAGACCTGGGCACCTTGCAGTTATCGAGTCGACCCTGAACTCATCAGTATACCATATCAAGTATTCTAGAGTCAAAAATTTGACCCAAACTGGGTCATACAACTCACAGTAATCCCAAGCATACCAGCAAATCTGCAAAAGAATGGCTGAAAAACAAAATCAAAGTGCTATCAAACATGTGAAAAATATTCCTCACCCGAGAAGTGCTTTTTGAATGCAGCATTAACCTTAACAACTCCTCTAGCGCTCCAATCCAATTTTGATAATAAGTCGCACCTGCACCTCATTGTTCAGGCTCTCTTGGCTTTTTGGATTTATTCTGATTGCAGTGGTTGTTATGGATGTATTGAAATAGATTCTGTATGTTGAAAATAGATTTGGTGTGTTTAGAAAACCTCTTTCTTATCCTAGTGTTTGTTGACTGTTTGATGGCTGTATTTGGCTGCCCAGTGCCTGATGATGGCGAGTAGAAACACAGCATTAAGATCGCAGACCAGACTTTGGATAACAACCATAATGTTTTTTCGCTTTGTATTTTAATTCGGTCTTTCTTTAATTTGTTTCTCATTTTTTTTTCTTTTAGTTGGTGTAGATTCAAGATTCAAAGTGTTTATTGTCATGTGTACAGAAGAAATAGCATTTCTCTGTGCAATGAAATTCTTCCTTTGCTGTCCATACACAAATGCCAAGTTAGGTAGGGTTGAAGGAAAAAGATAAATAAGGATTAAAAATAAGACAAGATATTAAGATAAATAAGGTAAAAATGAGGATTAAAAAATAGTGAAAGATAAATAAGTACAAAAATAAGCAAATGAAGACAAGTGACTTGTCAATGTAGGGACATCTTGTTAGGAGGCTTGTTAGGTGAGGTTCTCTCCCCACACTTACACATGTGAATGGAAGAGGTTGGGACACAAGAAAATGCAGTGAGACACATCTGACAAGGACTTAGTGGCACCGTAGTTTGCCTCCCAGATAGTTGTATAGATTTATTTATTGGAGCTGATATTTTATTTAATCTATTTACTTTTTAAAATAAATAAATGTATTCTAGAATAATATCTAATATCTTTTTTTTGGTTTTAACTTGTTTATTTATTTATTTATTTATTTATTTATTTATTTGCAGCTCCAGGCTTGTTTTTAACTTATTGTCAGATAAAGAATTGAAAGTAACGTGTTACACCTGTTCCCTGCCTGTGAGCTTTTACTACCAACTGATTATGTAACAAAGTCATTAGATTAATAATTCCTGAGGTGCAATTCCTCAAGTGGCATTGTCGGTTCTCTTTCTTTTTTTACTGCCCTGGCCACATACTGAATCCTGGAGTGTACTTAGTTTTTCACACAATGTATCAGAATTTTAACTTAGCTTTTGTTTCATAATGACATGGTGTACTACATCATGTCATGAGATTTTGTTTTAATAACTTCAGAATCTGGTGTGGCCCATATTTCTCATTTTTGACTATGTTCTGATATGTGAAACCCCGAGTTAAGAGGGTGTGCTTTCTTTTTAACTACATTGCAGTGATGCAGCTACATAGAAACACCCATGATGAGTAACACACGTTTGTAATGTGATACAGCAGCCGCGATATCTCGATGGATTCCTAACATTGAAGTATCGTGAGCTATCGGAATGCTTGCCATAGTGTTTGTGTCCACCCATCCACAAATCATTGACACAGAAGTAGTAAGTAAGCCTCTTTGTATATGTAGAAGAGTAATAGACGTGAAAAGGAATGATGCAGATTACCATTCACAAACAACTTTATTTAAAGAAGCCTTAGCCTTATATGACCGTCTCTGGGGAAAAGATTGAGTCTGATGTGTTTCTGTATAGTTCAATTTTCTTAGGCTATTCAAATCCTTAAATGGCTTGTTGACATGTCTAGTTGAGATCTAATTAATGATCCTTATCCCTAATCATCAATAAGTAACAATTGTTGACAATTAACTCTGCTCCAGTTGTTTAAGAGCACCACAAGCCTGGTGGCAGTTCTTGTAATCAAGATTAGTTAATCAGTTCAGGTCTATTGGAAGTAAATCTTGGAGGCCTCCGTGTGTGTCCGAAGTAAAATAGGAGCTGCTTGTGTTGACAGGCCTGAATAACTGCCCTATTGCTGTAGATCTTCACGATTAGTGTTAGAAATTACTCACAGACTGCATTACATTCTGACAAACACTGTGTGTGTGACTGTGCACACGACCCTCTCGCCAACAAATACCACAAGTATGCAAGAAAAAGCCATTTCCTTCTCTAAAAACAAGTAAGGATTGTGAATCTAATAATGGAACTTTAATGTCACAGTTTTTAGCACATTCGCCTCATTTGACTTACCAGAGAACTTAGCCTTCAATCTTACACCAGCAGTTTCTTTTTGTGCTTTAGCAAAACCTTTAAGAAAGAATAAAAATATATAACCCACACTAAAATGTGACATATTGGCCATGTACATATCCCAAACACACACTTTTCCAATGAAAGTGTTTCCACTTTTAAAGACTGGTGATTTTGCATTCTTGTAGACACATTTATGCAAATTGTTCTTCAAATAACCACCTTTCTCCTCCATTGCCCACAATCTTCTGTTTACATTTTGGCATTAGATTCTTTTTCAGGATGATGTTCACTGTTCAATGAAGAGATCGGATGAGATGGCTGCAGCTTTCCACCTCATCCAGATTGAACATCTGATGCCCCATTAAGAAGCATCAATTAGAGGTAAAACCTTTATACACAACTTCTTATCCTGTAGACTTAAGTGGACATTCTATAAGCTAGAATATGCTAGCTCCAGCTTGTATAAAGTGCTCTACTCATAATATTAATTGGAACAATGTATAACGCTCTGGGGTGTTTTTTTTTTTTTTTTTTTTTTTTTTTTTCTTTGTTTCTTTTAAATAACTCAGCCAGTTTTTAGGAAACTTTCCCACAATTTGTTAAACTGTCCACTAAAATCATGTTCTGGTACTGAAATCACCGTCAGCATCCCTCAGATTTTAAATTGTTTGAACATTGTTTAAAATCCCACAAAGGGTCTCGAGTTACTTAACATATGTGCTTCTGTTGCTAATAGGTTAAGCTGCCAATCGTGCACCACAACGTCTCCAATTTGAATCTGAGCAGGTATTATTGTTGTCTCTCTCCTGCAATTTGAGCAATTTCTATACTATGTTTAAATAACAGGATATAATGGTCCAGTACGTGATAAATAAATAAACAAACATTTGGGTGTTTTTGGAGACAAATATATGTGCTTTGAGTTTGTGAAATGTAGTAATGTAAAGCGCTTTGGGTGCCTTGAAAAGCGCTATATAAATCCAATCCATTATTATTATTATTATTATTAATGTATTCCAGTATGAGGCTAAACTCTTATGTCACTCAACCCAAATCCCAGGGAAAATCCCAAGGAAATCAATCAATTTGTGCAAGTATTTTACTCGATTCCTCACACATGCAGGCACACACAGTTGTTTCAGTCACTTCACACATGAACTTACATTAATTTCCCAATCATTTACCCCAACCATACCATATCGTCTAACCACATACTATCATCTCATCATATAACATATGTTCCAAACATTATCCTGACCTAAAAAACAAAAACAGGTTTACATTACAAGTATACACACACACACACACTTTTGACAAAGCTCTCTGGAGAATGGGCAGGGATCAAATGAACATTGGACAGTGTGCAACCTTATGTCGTCAGTACAAGTCATCACTAACTGCTTTCCGCTTGTGTATGTGTATTTGCGTGAGTGTGCGCAAGAGAACGATATCCTGAGGAAGATCACACCCTGACACTAAACCTCCCAACAGTGCGGGCGGATACTCTTTTCACCTGTTGACCTTTAACCTAATCCTCTTGGGTAACTGGGACCCAGTCGAATTTGTTGAAGATACACACCCACCACTGGAAAAGTGATATGATCATCACAACCAAAAATCAATAACAAGCATTTTCATCTAAGTTTATGGGTGGGATATCCTGCAACTCTTTTTTCTTGGTCCAACATTACAGCTCTGTTCTTGAATAAATTCATTTTTTGTGCATGTTTGGCTCTAACCCTTCCACAACTCACAAGAAGTGCAGATTTGGATTGACTCACGTCTGTGTGTACATGAATAGAGAGTGCCAAAGAAATCCATGTTTACTTCAAAATCAACTCCTCCATTCGTTGCACAGTCTTTTGTGACACACAGCCAAAATCTGCTGCCTGAACCAACATTCAGCTCTTGGTTCTTTCTGCTTGTTAGTAGATCAGGGAAACCCAGAGTACACACAAGTTTACAAAAATGAGCCGCATAGACTTTGACTGGACACAAATGGCTATATATATCAAAACACGGACAGTTTAACCATTTCCCCAGGGGATTACAACATATTTTCGTGATTAAATCGATGTGAGTTACTCCAATTTACTTGAAAACAATGTAAAATTAAATAATTAAACACAGGTAATCTTCTATAAACTGGAATGTCATTGGTTTGATCCCCACCTCCTACTGTACAGCTTGTAGGTGGAAGTGCACTTAGCAAGATACTGAAATCAGGCTTGCCCCCAATGTATTCACTGGTGTGACAGATAAATTGATGCATGCTTAAAGAAAAAACGGGTGAGGGCATTATTGTAGAGTGAAGCACTGAGTGGTCAATAAGAGGAGAAAAGCACCACAGAAAAATGTGAGGCAGTCCTCAGTGGTTAGGTCAGTCCAATGAGCTGACTGCAATAATATTTTCAGCCATAGTTTTGCCACTAATAATTATAAAATACCACATGATCACTAACGCATGGAGTCACACAAACCACCTGCAACTCAACACCTCAAAGACTAAGGAACTGGTTGTGGACTTCGGGAGGTCCAGAGAAGGTCCACTGCCGGTTCAGATAGAGGGGGAGGAGGTGGAGGTGGTCAACAAGTACAAGTACCTCGGGCTGTGGGTGGACAATAAACTGGACTGGTCATGCAACACAGAGCACCTGTATAAAAAAGCCCAAAGCCGACTGTACTTCCTCAGGAGGCTGAGGTCTTTTAACATCTGCAGGAAGCTCCTGAGGATGTTTTACCAGTCAGTGGTTGCTGGAGTACTTTTCTATGCTGTGGTGTGCTGGGGGAGCAGCACAGCAAAGAGGGACTCATCCAGGCTGGAGAAACTGATCAGGAGGGCTAGCTCTGTGGTCGGCATGAAGCTGGACACTCTGGTGACAGTGGCAGAGAAAAGGACATTAAAGAAACTGATGGACATTATGGACAATGCTGGGCATCCTCTGCACACGGCCATAAACAACCAGAAGAGTCTGTTCAGTGACAGGTTTCTTCTCCCCAAGACAAGAACTAACAGACTTAAAAACTCCTTTGTCCCACACGCCATCAGACTGTTTAACTCCTCTCTGGAGGGGAGAGGGAGGGGAAACAGGAGGACAAAGGAGGGGGGAACAACTAAGCTGTAGTGCCTCTGCACCTCACTGTACAATACCTTGTGCAATACTTTTTGTAAATAGTCAACAGTGCAATAGACTCAATACTTGAAATGTGCAATTCACTTGTATTTTTATTTTTTATTCCTATTTATTCTATTTATCCCCTTTGTATATTTTATTTATATTTGTCTCTGTATTTATATATGTGTGTGTGTGTGTGTGTGTGTATATATATATATATATATATATATATATATATATATATATATATATATATATATATATATATATATATATATATATATATATATATATATATATATAACAGTTCTGTAACTGTAACTTTGGTCGTTGCTGTGCTTTTTTTGGAAGTCGAATTTCCCAGAGGAACCCACCCGAGGGATTAATAAAGTTCTATCTTATCTTATCTCTTATCTTATCTTAACATGTTTTGCAGTAACACGAGCTGTGACTGGTGAGTCTATTCATGGTTATGAATGCTTTTCAGATCAGTTTTAAGCTGTTTTGATCATGCTATTAGCCGAAATACATAACCGTTAATAAGGCCCATCGTAACTCTAATAGTCGGAGCACTTTCGGAGGGATGAAACTGAAGCTGTGGAGCGTCCAAAAGAACGGCGGTACAGATGCTGAGGGCCCCTCCCCTCCAGCAGCAGCAGCAGCAGCAGCACAACAACTGGGAGTTTGCCGTCTGTCTTTCCCGGGGCGTACTGCCACAGACTACCCAGCCATCCAAAATACACACACGCAGTGCACGAAGAGTTCAAGAGCGCTTTTCAGTTTAACTAACGTTACAGGGAGTGGAAATATCTGCAGGAAGACCTCATTTTATCCATCCACTTTCCTTTTGGTCGGGTTGAAGTTGTGCCAAGTGTCATACTTTTGGTCGTTTTTTTGTGTGTGTGTTTGCAACGGACAACTTTCTGAGACACTGCTATTCATGTGGTGCACTTGCACGCGAGAAGAGACGAAGTCAGCGAGCGAGCAGGTGAGGAACACGCCATAATAATAACGAGGGTAATAATCTACACCAAGTTATAACCGTGTGTCAGGTGGACCACAGTAGAGTTTAAATTAATAAATTAATACTGCAGAGTTTTAAAGGGGGTTTAACGCTTTATGTGTATCTGTACATTTTATTAAGCTGGATTTACAAACTTAAACGTATTAATCAATATTTAAGTTTCTTTATTGTTTTCTTTTTCTTGATAGATCGTTTAAAGTACAGAGACTGTATATGGATATATGAGAAGTTGGTAAGAGGGAGAATTTTTGTCTTTGCACAGTGTTTGGGGAGGGGGTGGGAATTCTAAATGCCCCCAAACTGAATGTGACTATATGGACTTAAGCCAAGTACATGTCTACTGTCTGAATTAATCATACATACAGTAAAATGTTGACGTGGACACATTTACCTCATTGAGGTCATTTATTTGTGTTTGTGCATGTTAGTGGTTTACAGTCCAGCAGAAAAGAAAACAAGTAGTGATGTAGTTCTTTCTCACTGGTCCACTCTCCCCATATATTCTTTTAAAGGTTTACCTAACTTTGGACTGGGATCTGGTGGTTCTGAGAGAGGTAAACAAGGGAGGGAGGGAGGGGAGTTTGTACTTGTGTGGATGCATTGATTTCTCTGGCAGTGTTTCAGGGGTTTCGATCAGCATGACTGAGGTAAATAAATGACTTCTGCCTTGGGCGACAGAAAGACAAGACAGAAAATCTTGTCTGATTTTCTCCTTTAAACAGCGTCCAAACATTGCGTCATTGAGATGCTGTCAGGCATACCTAATACATACACACTGCAGTATACACACACATCCCCATGTTTACTTGGCCGGGAATGGGGAAGGCTCAAGACTGCTGTGGCTGTGATAGGAACCTTCCATGTGAAAAAATAAGTTACTATGTTGGACTGATTAAAGGGGTGTATTCCATTGTTTGCTATGCCAATCAATGCCCTTCCCATGCCGTGCTACAGTTGTGCCTCCTGTGTGCACTAATTCATTCCAGTTCTGTGTGGCATGTCTGGACCAATCCAACATTTCTCTAAAACAACCACAGCATCAATATTGAGCTGTGTTTTAAATGGCCTACAGCAACACTTCTGAGCTCTGTCAGAAGTCAGTGCAGTCTCATGCTGAGGCTTTTTCCTGGACAGTGATGAAAACTAAAACCTTAAAGGGGTCTTTTGCAAAACTCAACAGGTTTCGGGTGGAAAGTGTTATTAAAACATACTTGTATGCTGCACACTAGTCTAGCCTAATATGGTTATGTTTGCAAAATCCCTCAGTGCTGACAGACAAAGCAACTGAGAAGACACATTTACTGCAGTGATGTTAGTATGTTTAGAGTGTCTACAACAGCTAGGTGCCAGTGACTTGCAGACAGACTGACTGGCTCGGTTTGGCTGTTTTTCTGTGGCCTCTCTGTGTCCCCACTCTGTAAATGAACTGTGCTTAGGCTCATATGGAGATAAACTGCATAACAGAGTCTTTCCAGCACTTACAAAGAACAATACAGTTGCTTCTCAAGTGTGTAGATGACAGTTTGGTCTTGAGAAGAGTTGTTGCATAGCCTAGATGGGTGTACCCCTATATCCTCAGGCCATGAGGATACAAGTGGGTGCACTTACAAATGTCAGTCACTGTTTTCATGCCCTATATTGCTCCCATCTGCCTCCCTCAGGATGGTATTAGCTTACACGCACACATTTGTTCATACATGCAGGCACTCATACAGATTCTGAGTGGCTTTCCGGCGTCATGACCTGTTCTGTGTGAGTAGAGTTACTGGTTTTGTTGTCAATTATCGGCAAAACTACCTGCATGTTTATCTTCATCCAACCGTCTCAGTTACATGGTCTGTTCTCTCTTTTACATATTCCCTGGCTTTGTTTTCAGCTCATGTTTTTTAATTGCCATTTTCTCTGTTGACGAGTTAAACCATAGATCAAGTATCACTCCTTGCTGCTTCCTCCCAGCTTTCCATTAGCCCTTGTGTGTGACAGGAGACCTGAGCTGGCTCTGTGACAACTGCATGTGGTTGTGAGGAGCTGTGAACCTTGTCTTCTATTGTTGAAGACCAACAGTAAACATAAAGTGAGTCTTTAATAACAGGTGCTGGGGCATATTATTTGGCTTTGGTGTATTTGGTTTCCATACCAGCAGCCTCCAGGAGTGTTCCCTTTCCAGTGTTTTGAGATACAGACAAAATGTAGACAGACAGGACCTCAGGGTTGGAATTTAATCCATCTTCTTTGGTATTCCCCACAGACGTACTCTTCACTTCCAGAACGGAAGGAATTCAACTGGAATGTCCTCTTGTCTAGGCATTTCCATTCACAGATTTCATGCATATTGGTTTAGAGCAAAGTGTAATTGTGGGTTTATATTGTTTAAATTAAGACCTGAGTCATTTACTCTGGGAAATCCTCACTTAAATCCATTGACCAGGGCAGTAGAATCAACTGTCTGGAGTCCATAGAGTCTAATTTTGTATAGTTATGAGAGAGATTTGGTAATCAAACATTTTAGAAGTTATATGATATAATTAAAGGTAACAGATTCAGGAAATCCAGGCTGTCCGACTAGTAAGGGATCAACCCTATTCTGTTGCATGGAGAAATATTTGGCATCTTTACCAAGCATGGTTTGCACTGTGTATTCCTTCATTATTTGGGACTAATTTACTGCAGTGTTTTCAACTTCAAAGCCCATCTCTGTCTCCATCGCCATGTTTTGGATGATTAAATGTTGCGTGTAAGGGGATATTTTGGCAATTTATTTTGCATTCAATTTCTGGAGCGATATCTAATTTCCCAGGAGATGCACATGCTGCGCTGTTAGATATTATGTTTCAGTCAGATAATGTGGGATCACGTTAGTGATTAAAATGCTAAATGAATCACAGTTTGTGGCCTTGATGTCTACTTAATAAAATGAGTAAACAAATTACACAAAAAACTTGCACATTTATACTATGAAAGTTCCCCAAAAGCTTTAATTTATAAGCATGTATTGTAGCTTGTGGGTGGGGGGGGGATTGATCTGTATCCAGAATAATACCTCAGGGATCACATGTTTCATATTTACATTTTTTGAACCAGCAGTTAATTCCTAGCATACTTTAAAGCCGCTGATTATGAGCCTTTATATCAGTCTTATTGACAGCTTATCTTATTGACCGCTTTGCTACTGTTATTTTAATGTGGTCATAAAGTCTAACATAAAAATAAAAGACATGACATGTTTAAAACACAAAAAGTAAGGTTGATTCCTGTCTTTATGGAACAGTGACGTGTTTCCTTAATTACTTCCATCTATACCTGGAGTTATAGTTTGTAAACCCACTTTAAAATGTAATGTTTCTTCCATATTCTTTGTAGTTTGTATTTTTAGCATTTTTCCTGTGAGACATTAGCTCACACACAGAGAGTTGCATGCTTGCTTAAATACAAGGCTAAAGAAAAGATGATTGACTCTTGCCAAGAAAAACAATTAATGTCTTGAGAACTAGAAACAATTACCTATGTTGTTCTGCTAGGTCAGTGCCTGTGGTCAGGGAATAAAGACAAATAGCTGTGCTAATGCACTCCGTCCTGTGGAGATGGAGGAGTTAGATAATAGTGTACTCTACAGGGCACCTGGGTGTTGTTAAATGCCTCATTAGGGGTGGTCTTGGTGCAAGCATGCCCATAGCCAGAGCACTTCTTCACCATCTGCTCTTTTCTCATGACTGCTGGCAACTTCTGTTGTGTATTCACTTGAGCTAGTTTCTCTTTACGATTCTTGTACAGCGTGTCGGCTACTAGATTCACTGATAATACTAACTGAGTAGATGTTTTATGGCATGCAAAGACTGTATTGTTTAAACCGAAACAGAAGAGTCAGTATATTTAAAGGTGCTTTGTGTTGGTGAGAGATCAGAAGCCAGGAGCCCTTGGCTGCTAGCTTTAAATCTGTCACCATCTCTATCAGGATTGTTTCTCCTGACACCCTGCACTGTGTGCCGGCCATGCTGCCAAAGACAACAAGGACTCTAGTCACCAGGAAATAGGGGTGTTAGCTTAACTTACATGGCACAAGAAGTTGGTTTCCCCCATTATTCACATCTCTTGTGCACTTTTTCCCTTATTTCTCTTTTCATTTCCGTTATTGACACATTCAAAGTACTGACTCACTGGTACTCTGGTATTCCTCCTCCAGTGTGTGTCATCTATTACTCAAGAATTTTTTTATTTTTTTTTTTTCTTCCAAGACTTGTACTTTTCTTTTCCTGGGGGTCATTCTTCTAGCGGGGTGTTGCACATGTCTGTGCTGCAGATAGATGTGGGCACTCAAGCTGTGAAAAGAGATGCATTACTGAAGTGCTTATCACTTGAGTGAAATTGTGTCACTGCTCTCCTGAAAATACTGTAGGGAGGATAAGCTTCACCATCAGCACTATCAGTATCGCTCACAAAGTGCAAAGACTACAGGGATTTTAGCCTCCTAACTTTCTCACTCTCTTTGCTGATTGCCCATCCATCACGCAGAGCTCTATATCTGTATTTCTAACCCTGAAGGTGTGAACACGTCTCAATTTGTCATCCTAAATAAACACCAGTCTGTTTATCAGAGTCTAATCCTCTTCGTTTTAAAGCTATGGGGCACTTGGAAGGGTGCCGCTCACCCCTGTTTCTGCACAAAGAGCTACAGTTTTAAACATCAGATGACTGAAGAAAGAAATCAAATAAACTTAAGTGAGTTGTAGTCGAACACCTAATATCTGTTTCACATTTTACCTTGCAGTACAAATCAATGGGCAAAGACCCGGGTCAGTATATTTACTCAGGATATCACCTTTTTTTTTAAGGTGCTGCTTACACATTATCAAATGGCTATTCTCTATATGTGGTGGACTTCTAAGGAGCATACATGCTGTCAATATTAGAGATATAGGAGTGTGAATGTCATATCTAATCTAGCTTTAGCTTGACATTGTTTATGTTGTCACTTGACAGGTTGATGTGTGCTTTCTGAAATTGGGTGGAAGGAAAGTAATGATGGTGGCAAAAGGTCTTAAGGGGAGGCATTCTTTCAATGCATTCATTAATTTCTCCATCAATAGTCTGGTTAATTAGTATCCTAATGGCTGTGGGATTTGCAGGAATGCAGGTTAAAGACAGGGACGGTACTCAGTCTGTACTTAGAAGATGCAATGAATGCATCAACGGTGTAATAAAGGGCACAGATTTCATGAAGCTGCAATGTGTGTAAAAAAACATTTTGCATGATTCTGCACTCTTGAAGAGGTGGTAAAGTTAATCTGAATATTATCTTGTATTGTATGAATTGTGCTGACAAGCAACTTTAATTTTAAGAAGGAAAATTAGTATCAGGGTTCAGTGACAAAGCTTTATATACTAGTTCCACTGCTTCACTTTTTAGGTGTCCAAGTACCACTGAAAAAAATATAAATTTATTAAAACACAGATTTTCAGAATATAACAAGTGATTAGTTAATTTTTAGTTCTTGTCTTTTTTCCTTCTTACTTCTTTTTTTTTTTTTTTTTTTTTTTTTAAACTTGTAACAGTCTGTGCTCCTGCTACTTATTCTAAACCACACATTTATTTAAAAGCACAGCTTTTCAATCCTAGTCAGACAGCTAACTTTTCAGAATGTGAACTAATGTCTGGGCATTTTTAATTGATTGTGACGTCCTAAACAGGGCATGGCCCATTTTTTACATGGTATAAAGGAGGAAGTGACAGGGTCATCAACCAATCCTTAAGCTACTGGCAAGTATCCTTAAGGCAAAGAATTAAGTTGAGTTATCCATGTGAAAAGGATATGGGAGGAGAGAGAAAAGCGGAGACGTGCCTGATGAAAAGTAGTAGAATGCAACTGTTTTGTTAGTCTGACCTTTGTTTGGGGCAAACAGATTTAAAGGCGAAACAAAAGGAGAGCCGGTGACAAGCAACAGCTGATGTAGGATGGGCAAAGGAAGGGGACATGCCTGTAGGGCTCCATGGCGAAACAGCCACAGAAGTTTGTGTATATTCCCCCTCTCTGGAGTTAGATGAGACTGCTTGCATCCTCATACACTTATGATTGCTCCTCCCTAGCTTGACTCTTTACACTGGTCTCCCTCCAAGGTTGCAGAAAAGCACAAAGTGAAAACACTACAAGATGACTCCACACAGTATGAAGAAAGAGGACTCTAGCAATCAGACCTGGAATGAGGTTGGGGCTATGTTCTGCTTGTCTGGCAGTAATTATGGAGGCAAAGGGAAGAAGTTTATGGCTCTATTCCATCCGGAGGTCACACTGTTTGGACTGATTTTGTTGGCCATCCTCCCTGTTGGAGCAAGCATCAAACAGAGTGTCCCCAGGGTCAAACTCAGCCATAGAGGTAAGAACTAAATATTGCTGATGTTTGTTTTAATTCAAACAATATTGCTGTTTGACATAGGATTTTATCTTTTCATTTTTTTTCTTTCTTGTCATACATCTTTCCATCTTTCAGTGTGCATCTTTTTTTTCTTACTTGAATGTGACTTGTGCAACAGGCAGAGGAAATGGTAAGAGGAGAATTTAGTGAAGTTTATGGAGATGATCTGTAGCACATAAACATGAAGCAAAGTGAAAGGTTTCTCACTTACTGATCCATCAGTCTGCTGTGTGGATATTATCTGATTTTATAAATGTGCTCTGTGTCCATGTATGTGGCTTTGCATAAACCAAGTGTGTTTGCTTTGTGCCACCAAAAGTTAGGAAGTTATATTTTTGCATTCCTCAAACCTGAGTGCAAACTTTACTTCAAAGTCGTCATCCCTAATGCTGTGTATCAGCTACAAGGAACCACACAAATTAACTTAACTTTTGTTCCATAAAATTGAATCCCCACTGTGACCTGAAAGTGAACTCACTCTGACTTCAACCTCCAAAAGCTTTTGGTCTTTTGGTCAAGGCTTCTAAAACCAACTATGCCTGGAAATAGATACATATGCATGTCCTACTGTATGTGTCCAACAAAAACATATGCAAGTAGCTGCAGGAATAAAGATTACTGTGGACACTGTTTTTTCAGCAGTTAGCCTAGTATTTAGCTCTACGGTTTGTCTTATTTTATGTTTCTTCCAAGCCAGTAAAGTAAAGTACTTTATCATGTCATGTAGTCTGATTGCCTTTAATTTGGCTACATGCTACTTTAATCTTCACTAAAGTGAATGGCTATTTGACAGCAATATCCATATTTGGTTCTCTCAGTGAGAATCACTGAGGCAAAGACAAATCTGTCAAAAATAACAAAAGCTTAACCAAGTGCATGCATCCTGCTCCTCTTGTCATCATTTCATTAGTGGACACTGTTCAAAAGCAACACCACCCAGCAGTGAATTCACTTCCAGCATAGCATCAGCTTTACGTAAGCCCAAATACAGATTCAATGACTAAAGGGTGAAATTATAAAAAGTAAAAATCCCTCATTGAGGGAGTACCTCTAAACAAACTGCTTTAAAATAAAAACCCAAGAACTTTAGTTTTCATCTAGTGAACATGTAGCATTAGCTTCTAATCAATATGTCTGTCTGACCTAAAATATAATAGTGTCTGCCATGCTCCTCTGAATATTCTGAAACCACATTGCACATTTATTCCTGAGACTGTAATTGTTTCACCATAATCAGGTTCTGGTGGAGCTACAAGTGAAAACAGAAATGACCAGATGGATAATTCAATAAATGAACGTGTTACCCTGGTAGCTACAAAGTCTTTGATTACAAATGGGAATTGAGCAGGATAATTGTCTGGATAAATCATAGCAAGCATATGGGTGTGATGTGACCTGCATCCTGCACACCCCTACCCTTCACCATATGAGGTATTTTTAGCAGTGACAATGTGTCTGATGCAGTTGACCTCCTGCCATGTGCTACATGTGAGAAAGGGCAGATTCAGGCATTGCTTACAGCTCTGAAGAGGTCTCTAAGTCTAAAGCTTGATCAAGTCTTACTCCAATAACTGCGTGCATGAAAGCAACATTGAGTTCCAATAACAAAGCTAATCAAGAGGTTTTCATGTTGTTTAGGGCTCTCCTCTTTGAAGAAATGTGTGGAGACTATGCTAAGCTTCAATAGGCTCATAGTGCTGTGTGTTTACAGAACAGATTACTGCACACCACACCAAGGGCTAGCAGGCCTAATTCTCTGTGAGTTTTGTCTGTTTGGGGCATGATATGTGTGTAGGAGGGAGATACATCAGCACATGGGGGTTCAGTGTAAAGGGGAGGTATTAAGGGAGATTGTGTGGTGAGGAGGGGTCCCAAAAGTTCAAATATTGAAGGTTGGTAACCTCTCCAATCATTCTCACCAAGAGGGTAATCACAGTGTCAATCCTTTCAGAGTGACTCCCACAGGACTCCTCTGCACCGAGCCAGTGTTTACTCAAGGCATGTGGCAAGTGTGGTGCGCTGAAAAGAGCCTCGTGATAGAAGAGAGTTCCTCTAATGGAGATCAAAGACACGATCCTGAGCTAAAAATGTCGAACATATTCAGCTTTCAGAAACCTATGGACCTTACAAGCTGCGAGTCCAGGTCTAAAGCAAGCAAACTGTATATATAATTTCATATAAAAACAGTACGTGTTCTGCATAAAAATGTACAAGTGAATAGCAAAATCGTACTATTGTGTAATGGATGAACAACAGGTATTCCTGTCTAAAAGTCTACTTACTGAGATACTATGCTATCTAAATTGAAAAAAAAAATCGTATTTATGAGCATGTGTAGCTAAACAGGATTATGCAACTTTAAGTCGAGACTTTTTTCATCTCAGTGACTGTCTTTGGGATTATACTGGTTTTAAACTGCTGAGAATAAATTGCGCCCCACAGTGTAGTCCTACCAAAATATGTTTTTTCACTTTAGTTTAATTTGACTCACAATACTGCATTTTACATGGCAGTGGGGATATTTGTTAATGTGTTTGTCTGTGTCTTTCTCATACTGGGACAGAACTGCTGAAGGTGGGCAGTGTATCTCTGTTTTTGAGCCCCTCCAATGGCCTTCATTCGCAGTCGCTGTTGTTGGATGAAGAGAGGGGTCGTCTTCTGTTGGGAGCCAGGGACCACATCTACTTGCTTGACCCTGACAATCTGGCTGAGTCCCCTACAAAGGTATGCTATATATATGCATGTGTAAAATCAATATAGCATAAAGAATAATCCAGGTTCAGACGTAAAAAGACAAGACACTGTACTAAGTAAAGAGCAGTGCTTATTTTTGCATTTGTTCATGTCATTTGTTATAATGTAGACATTTTTTCAGGTACACGTCAATATATTTACAGGAGTGTAAAGTAGAGCCAGAATGATATATCAGGAGGGTCAATATATTTATAGATATTAGCTGTTTGCTGATATAGCTGTATTAGCATTTATAATGGACAATAAATGAAAATTATAAAAATAAAGAAGAAACCAGGTGCACAACCTTATGAGTGTTGATGTTTTTCCACCAGAAGGCACTCTCCAACTTCCTGTTTGAAATGCCACAAACAAACAACAAAACAAGCTGAGTTGGGTAGAGTATAAATGAGTAAAATATCGAGGACCACTTGTAAAACTAAAACAAGAATACCTCAGTATTGGTTTAAAAACCTTATATTACTTGAAGAAATTTAAGTTTAAAGCTTTCACACACGTTAACTGACCTGTTAGTTAATGTGAACAATGCATTATGGAACATTTAGCTGCTACCTGTTTGGCAATTAAGTAGGGCGATAAGAATCGTTTTTTCCATTAGAATTTTCCTGAAATGCACTCAGCTATGTATTGTTTTAGGGAAACACTGATCTTTCAGTCAATAGCAGTCTGAAGTTATCTGTCTAGTAAGGTCAGGGTCATCAACTTAGAGAGTCCTTGCCCCCACCCACACGCATGGAGCACACACACAATTACATACATCAGGTATGTACACGTTTGATGGAGTGTGCATGCTCAGACTTTACACAAACACACAAATGCATTTGGATGGATGCCATATGTTAACATTTGTAGATGTTAGTGTGTTTATGCAGCTGAGGTTGATCCACTGGTGGGAAGACGGTGTGTTTATTTGATCTTTATCTGGTTGTTTTAACTCTTAGTCTTGCTCTTAAAGTGTTGCATTTCTGTTGCCTTTAGGGGTCATTGATATAGATGCCAGAGAGATATGAACAGAAAGTCTGACCCTCTGAGCCCTGTGAGATCAGCCTTGACAGTGAATGTGATCTTCCCCTGCAAACTCAGTGTTTATCAATTACTGAACACGCATGCCTGGACTGGGACTAAAAGCCCCTGAAAGTCAGGGCTTTATGATGCTCACAAGCATTCCAGGTGTTTTTACCTTTTATTATAAAGAAGTCCACATAATTTAAGTCTTTAAATAACTATATATGCTAAAGTAAATTACTCATTTTTACTAGGTGAAACAAGGTCAGCGATCACATGAAACTCTATCCAAAACTAATTAAAACACTAACACAGGCACACTGTTCTCGCTCAGCACATCGTATTGTAACGCTGCTTTTCTGTATGATAATTCAGCCATGAATAAGTTTGGGGATAGCACTCCATGGTAGGATTTAGTGGAGGTAACACGCTAAGCACATAAGCCTGTTATAACACATGTATGAGTATGGTGGCATACATTAAAGGGAGGCTGGATGTTATACCTCAGCTAATCTCTTACCACAACACCTACAGGTGTTTAAATACTGTAAAAATGCCATTTGTTATTTAGATATGGATAGAGATGAAAGGGAAAACATTGTGTAGTTATTATTCGTTTCATTTTACGTTTAGCATATTTCGGTGTAAAAACAGAATGAAATAAAATACTATTTAAAGCAAAGGAAAAAAAGTTTGAGCGTTCAGGGGCCTGCTCTTGTTTTTACCTTTTTAACTTAAATGATTCATTAAAAAAGAATCAGGTTAAAGGATCTAAAAGAAATCCAGAAAATCTTGTATCCTACTCTATATTCTCAAAAGTAACAGCTATTCATGGAATGTTTGTCACAAATAAAAAAATGTAATCTTTAGAACTTAAATATTTTAGCATAGCATGCAAACTATAAAGAACTGCAACAGGTCTTCTGTAAATTGAAGCTGAATGCTCACATTCTGGTTATATTGTAAGAAGTGAAATATTTCTGATTTATCGGTTATTAGATTCACTGGCCTGCTCTGAAGGAAAACGTGGAAATGTGCAAACTGGCTGGCAAAAATGAAAATGTAAGTGTTTCTAAAGAAATCTATAGAGTTTAAGTTTCTGTGATTACTAAATGTACCTGTTCAATCAGTCCTTCCAGTGTACCTCATACATGTTCTTTTTCTGTCCCTGCTTGTTCCAGCTGGAATGTGCAAATTTTATCAGGGTCCTTCACAATTACAACCGAACACATGTCTATGCCTGTGGGACAGGGGCCTTCCACCCCACTTGTGCATTCATTGAAATCACTGGCCACAAAAAGGTAAAGTGGGCATGAGTGGATCTTAACAGGAAACATTTTGACTAGAGTCGATAAATAGGCTTACGTTTGTGAATCCTCTTAATTTTGTCTCTCAGGATGGCGTTTTGAAGCTGCTGTCTAATACAGAGGAGTCTGGCAGGTTGAAATGTCCTTTTGATCCCTTGCAGCCATTTACATCAGTCCTCACAGGTAAGATAACATAGGTGACATTGTACAAAGCAGTCCTCTACCTGCCTTATCTTTTATTGAGCGAGAATTTTATAGCTGCAGAGCGCCACGCTTCACTTCACTCAGTTATTTGCAATGAATTTGTATTCATGTCTTTGTTTGTCAGCCCTCTTCTCCCATTTTTGGGGGCCAAGAAAGTTACTTGGCAGACAAATGCAAAACAATTGTGTCTCTTGCATGTGCTTGTTTCAGTATGTTAATTGAAATCTTACTCACTCTGTGTATATTTAAAAAAAAAAGCTGTAAGATTTGTTTTCTAAGTCTACTGTGCTTCTATTTAGATCAGTACCTGTATGCGGGCACATCTTCAGACTTCCTGGGCAAAGATACAACGTTCACACGCTCCCTAGGCCCTCCTCCTGACCAACACTACATACGCACAGACATCTCTGAAGACTACTGGATCAATGGTACACACATGCTTGCACACATCCACGTTAACAGGCTGACTGCACTCCAAACTTGTTATTGCTTTTTCGCATAACTTCTGGCCTCTCTACTGATACAAAGAGCCTCTCTGTGCCCTCAGGATGGTTATTGGCATTCCAGAGGGAAGGAAACAGCCCACTTACTCATTTAGCTGGAACTTTTATATGATTGCCATAGCTGAGCCAGGACCACGCCTATGGGGGAATTTACAGTGTGCCACAAAGTTCACAGTCCTAGTCACACCGCATGTTAGCCAGGGGTATGCACTTAGGACTGAGGAGTGACCTTCTCTGCATGCATCATCTCCTGTTTGCAGTGTTTTATAGCCACTGATGGACTGTCATGTATCAACAGTTGTCACTAGAACCTAAATCCATATACATGGTCTCCACATTTCACAACTACACAGTCAGAGATTTTTGGAGTAATGCGCGCTCTCTCTCTCCCTCTCCCTCTCTGTCGGTGTGTGTAAACAGTGAGTGTCGACACAGGGCGGCCGTCTCGTTTTCCCATTTCTTGGAGTGTTTCGGTGTTTCAGTGGAACATCTTTTCATGACTAGCAATGACCTTCTGTCCCATGTGTTAGCTATAATGCATTAAGCCGTTCCAGTTGGGGAATCACCCTCTAGTGGTTGGCTTGGCTTCTAGGTGTCGAGCTAATGTTGATGTAATGTCACTGTAACGTTTAAACTTTTGGGCCTGTTCCCTCCTAATGGCAACATGCTGTTGTTTCTCCTCACTGCTATTTTCCTACATCATATGTAGCACTTGTTGTTTTAATACAGTGTCCAGTGCCGTAAATGCAGTTGAAAATTGTGCTTACTAATAATTCTTAGTAGCTTGAACAGTTAAAATCAATCCAAAAATAACCTATTTGCCCTCCAGTAATTTTCAGAGGCAAACATGCTTTGTGCAGTTTAACTGTATTGTAAGTATTAATTATCCATTTGATAATTAGCAAGTGTACAGATTAAATTTTGCACATACACACAGGATCATCACATAAAACATAATATATTCTTATTCATAGGCCCATGACAGTTTTATTTTTTAATTTTTTCACAATCAAAAACATTTTAGACATAGAATTATCTCCCAACTCTTTTGTTCCATTCAGATGTCTGGACTGTTTGAAGTTTTTTCTGCTGTATCTTCTTTTGCAATTGTTGCATTCACAGCTGTCCTGCTTTACTGTCACCTTTGCATCAGCATTGTGTCTAACCACAGCAGGTACTTCCCTTTGCATTATTCAGTTTTTAAATGTTTGCTAAAACATCCAGAAGTATCGTGTCAGTTTCATGTTGATAGATTGCTTTCACGTCCCAAAGAGGCCAAAAAAACCAGTAACAAAGATTTTAAGTACAGGACATATACACTTGTCATAGATGCTCACATATAAATCAGATGTTTAACCCAGGGTGTGTAAGAGTATCTTTATGCTGCACTGATGCATAATTGATACTGCCTGACATACTGAAAATCATGTAAATTTAAACAAAACTGCTTTTAAAGTCAATTAAATCTTCTTTTACAATTGCTGCATGTACCTAAGTGCAGTTTATGTTCAGCCCATTTCAGCTTTACACTTAGTAAAGAGAGAGTAATACATCAAATCTCTCTGCAGAAATAGAAGACGACTGTAAATAAACACATGCTAAGTGTAGTTTTAATGCTACCTTAAGACTGCAGTTCATGCCAAAACCATTATGACTCATTTTAATGCTATTTCCTCTGTCTTCTCCATTCTGTGTCTTCAGAGGCCAGGTTTATAGCTGCCCATCCCATTGCAGACACCTACAATCCAGATGATGATAAAGTATACTTTTTCTTCCGCGAGGTGTCCTGGGAAGGCAACGACAAAAGCATCCTCTCCCGAGTGGCTCGTGTGTGCAAGGTGAGATATTACAGGAGAGAGGTGTGGAAAGTAGGAGATATATGGTGGAGGGGTGAAGGGGCTGGTACAATATAACTAATGAGCAACAGCAAAGCCAATGAAAGACAGTATGATGCTGTACATGGATGCTGAGGCCCAGGTAGTGATGTGGTAGTAGCAGAGAACTGGTGCTTGAAAAGACAGCCTAAAGTAGATAGGACCTTGTAAAATAAGAGATGGTGTCCTGATCGGGTGTTAGAATTCTTATTTTTGCTGTGTTTTTACTACCTAGTCAGTCACTGAGGTCAATATAGGTAATTTCTTTTCTGAAAGACCTTTGATGATAATGTGTCACTGCCACTTAGGTTCTGTTTGACAGCACGTCAAAACAACTATAAGTTTAGCTGCACCGCTGACTGTGGGCATAAGCAGTGCAGTTGCATGATCTGAGGCTCTCTGTGCACCACGCCGTGTGTCGCAAGAGGCAGACTAAACACAACAAAAAGCAAGCCATTTATTATGGCTGATGAAAAGTCCATAAATACAAAGTGCATAAGAAAAATAACAAAATAGAGACTATAGAAGTGGAGACAGCTGGGGCAAACTAGACGGATATAGGCAATCAAGAGAGGGAGACAAGATCAAGTTCAAGGGGGCCAAATACTTTTACAAGCCACTGTAAATCACCTTTTCAAAGATGCTTAAACATAACTGTGAGGATGAAAAATGAAATCAAAACAGGAATCAAGCCCTCAACCTATACTTAAAAAAAACAAACAAGCTATAAGACCAAACAGAAAACAGCCAATAAATGACTAAATCCAGAAATCAAAAGATTCAACTCTATGTAACAGACCAGGCATTATAACACAGTGTCCAATTAGTTCTCAGAGTGGAACTAGGTGACATGGCAGTTTAATATTAGCATGCACGATCCAGGACTGCATTCTTAGAAAAAAGCTTTCAGTGTGGTTATGACTTGAGAATAAGCCGTAAAGCAGACTGGAAGGAGATTCGTCTGAATTACGGCCCTTTCTTCTCTGAGCCATGTGTCTCTCATGTACTTTGTACTTTGGTTCATATTCATTATCTGCATTGTGAATGACAGCTCCTTACATCAATCCTCTTTGAAGATTATCACCATTGTGAAAGATCCCCATTAAGTGCTTACATTTTGGGGGGTCTCTTAAGCACAAGTGTGTTTTTTGTGTGTTAAACCATAACAGCCCTTTCTACACCACTTGGCTAAGCTTAACAAGGGGGGTCTTTTAAGTTTTCAATGCGTGACAAGGAGATACACTTGAACCCTCTTACCATACCTCAGTCAAAGGTCTCAATTTAAAACAGCAATTCATATGCTAAAGTAAAACCTGCATTATTAATCAGCATTTGAATTCTCCCCTTCATCACGCTGCACTTCCCCTTCGTTCGTTTTCCTTTTATGTTTTTCACCCTTCTCAGTGTTTTCCTTTCACTTTTCAGTTACTCCTGACTGAAGGTCTTCTTTGTGCAAGTTAAACAAGCAAATGTATTCCAGAGGCATGTGGTTCACTTGTTTATTTTCATAATTAGTGAAGGAAACCTGAGTCAGTCTATGATGCTCTGTGTTGTCTTTCCAACCGCATTGGCTGGATTACAGTGTTTATGCTCAAATGTATATTATTAATTACAGTTCGTGTTCAGCCGCGTTGGACAGCTGCACTCTCCGACGATGGTTTGTTACAGAGTGTGTGGTTGTGTTTCAGAATGATGTGGGTGGGCTGAGGAGTCTGACCAATAAATGGACAACCTTCCTCAAAGCCAGACTTGTGTGTTCCATCCCTGGGCCAGATGGCGTGGACACACACTTTGATCAGCTCCGTAAGTGACTGTAAGATTAAAAACTGAAAATCTGGTCAATAAAGTCAGTTATATGTTCTAAAAATTGTCTTCGGAGAAAATTTCATACAAGGACGGAAATGCATCAACAGTACCACATGGCTAATGGTGCTACCAACTGCAGTTCTTCAATACTGCAATTTATTGTTGGATGCTCGCCTAAATCTTTTCTGTTTGGTTATTGATAACAAAAAAAAAACCTTTTTCATTCTTTTTTATTTTGTAGAGGATGTCTTTCTACTCCCAACCAGAGATGACAAAAACCCCATAGTGTATGCAGTCTTCACAACCTCTAGGTATGATTTTTATCAACACAACCTCAGGTCCTTTCCTGTTTCTCCAAGCATTAACCTGACCTGTTCTTTTTACTTTTCCTCCAGTTCCATTTTCCGTGGCTCAGCAGTGTGTGTTTATAGCATGGCAGACATAAGGGCTGTGTTTAATGGACCTTATGCCCACAAGGAGGGGCCTGACCACCACTGGGTAGAATATGAGGGGAGGATACCATATCCCCGTCCTGGAACGGTATGTTGTATGCCAAAGAGAAGAGCATAAAGGAAAAAAAAGAAAAGAAATCATCTGTACCTTCTGCACTTATCACTGTTAGCTATTCTGTTTCCATATATTGGATAAGGTGTTTAATTTTCCTCCTAATCGAAAAATTATAAACATGGCTTTAATGTAAAGGTTTGCTGGAGGGCATACTTACATCTGCACATGCAGCCTGGTAATGCATGACCTTCACTTACACTTTGATGAGGTTACTTGAGAAGTTAATCAGATTCATGTTTCATTTTGTTTAAAAAAAAAAAAGATTAATTAAGCGAAGTAATGTGATGGACAATTTGGTGCTGACATCAAGTGTGAAACAGATGTTTCACATATCGTTAGCTTCATAGCATAATTGCCTAAGTCATTTGACTAAGTCAATGACTTAGGCACTTATGCTATGAAGCTAACGATATGCTTTGTCTCCTGCTGTTCTTATTTTAGCCTCTAGAAGGAGACACATACCAATAAATTGTTTGAGTGAATCTGCTCCATAGTTGAACTGGTGGAAGGAAATATAGAAAACACGGTCACTAATCAGCTGTGATTTTTTTGTAATTTTAGTGCCCAAGCAAAACATATGATCCAAAGATCAAGACCACTAAAGACTTCCCGGATGAAGTTGTCAGATTTATTCGATTCCACCCTCTGATGTATCACTCTGTCTACCCTCTCACTGGTCGTCCTGTGTTCACACGTGTCAAAGTTGACTACACCTTGACTCACATTGTGGTGGACAGAGTTTTGGCAGATGATGGCCAGTATGAGGTTATGTTCGTGGGAACAGGTGAGTCACACCTCTCCTCCTAGTTTTTGTGAAAGTCAACATTTGACCAGCAGAGGGCAGTATATTACTTGTTGTTTTCGTTGGCATTGGACAGATTTTGTGTAGGGTGAAATGAACATATGCAGTCTATGTTTTATATGCTTCTCAAACAACTCTCTGAAGATATTCTGGTGGTAATTTCACCCCTCTTTCTTTCTGTCTCACTCTCCTAGATGTTGGCTCCATTCTTAAGGTAGTGAGCATCACTCAAGAAAACTGGTCAACAGAGGAAGTGGTTCTTGAAGAGCTTCAAGTGTTCCAGGTTTAGTTCAAAACACAGTTATTTAAATAAATACACACATATGTTACACACTGATTTGCTGAGTTTTGTTTCCTCATAGTGTAGCTGTCAGTGACTTATAAGACAGTGAAATATTTATATGTAATGAATACATAACTGACCTCCAATAATTTATATCCATTAGCTTTTAAGTTGATGGAGTTTGTTTTCTTTTTGCAGAATCCCTCGCCTATCCTTAGTTTGGAGATCTCGTCTAAACAGGTTTGTTCTGCACACTTTGTGCAATTGTTCGTGCAAATTTGCTCTTCGCTTCGATTAAGCCACATGCATTAAGTTATATGCACATGGCTTGTGTGGCACAAATCATATAGTTTTTATCTTGTTATTCATGTTTTGGTTTTCCTCTCTGTCTGTAGTCTTCCCCATTTTCTTGTAGCTCTCTCACCCTTACGCCTCATTATATAAGGGTCAGGAATGTCAGTAGACACTTCAACCCCAATCACAGCTTCCATTAATCACCAACAGTGTTTGACCTGTGTCTGTGTGCCTGCCCGCTAGAGTTTTGAGGCGAGTCAGACTAGATCCAGTTGCAACTGCGAAATTCAGCCTATTCATTTTGCAAGCCAAATGTCAGCCTTCACAGAAACCTAAGAATATCTTGGAGTATTCTTTAAGTTATAACCTGATTTTCAAAAAGTAGTAATCATTTAAGAAACTTAACCATGTGCTTTTAATAAAATAAAAAATATATCAGACTCATATCTATATGCAGCCATTCTTTCAGCAGTATACGCTATCTTAAATTGGTCCTACACCACAAAGGAAACCATATGAAGACTATGCACTAAAGCATACTAGATCAATAGCAACCTTGCAACCGAACTTTTTAGAGCAGCAAAGATTTCTTTAAGTTTCTTGAAGACGTTTCACTTCTTATCCAAGAAGCTTCTTCTTAAATTCCAAGCTTAGAGCTGACGAAGCTGGTGAAACAACTTCAAGAAACTACCAGATCTGTTTTATATGAACTTGTTTCAGTGCCAACTCTGTAATTACATCCCATACTACACTGAAGCAAAAATGCCTTCAAATCACAAGTATCACCTCACATAGTTCACTCAAGGCCTTCCGTCTGTAGTCTACTGTTCTGTGTAGGTGTTTATGTTTTGTTGTCCTAGCAGCCTTGTTTCTGTTGATTAATGCCATCTTCGTTCTGTATTGTAATGTAATTTTTATCTGCAACAGATCAAGAATTTAGTGGAAGACGGTTTTTACTCACTCAGAGCAGTTTAAATGTAGTGTATTTAATGTTGCGTAGAATCTTTTTCTTTATAAAAATAGTACATAGTGTACAAAGAAAATGTTATGCTAAGAAGGGGAAATCTTTAAATCTCTGTGTGATTCATTTAAAGCAAACATGTTCTGATAGATGAAGAATGCTAATGCGGAAAGAGGAAAACTTTTTAATAAATATAATTTTAATATAGAACAAATATTTTTTCCATAAAAAATAGTTTTAGCTTTAGCAGACTTAACTAATTAACTATTTACGCAACATAGTGATATGTCCTCTGTTGATGATGTACAATTGTTAAAGTTGAAGGTGCTTTGTATGTTTGTATGTCTTGAAGCAATGTTGTGTTTTACCATAGCAACAGCTCTACGTGGGTTCAAGTGAGGGTCTAGCCCAGGTTTCACTCAGCAGATGCCACCTATATGGCCAGGCTTGTGCTGAATGCTGCCTGGCACGAGATCCCTACTGTGCCTGGGATGGACACACATGCGCACGATATATCCCTGCCTCTAAGAGGTATGCACATGACACTTGTAGTACTTTTGTATTTTTGAAATGTCCTCATGCATTAATTCAAAGCAGTAAGCCTGAAACAAGTATCTGAACAAACCCCAAAATAAAAGGAAATCATTAGAGTGCAAATGTGGACTGGTGAACACTGACTCGTTGGTTCCATAGTTTGCCAGGGGGTGTGTCTGTTTGTGTGTGTTTCCAAGGCTAGTTCTTAATGCTGGAACTCTCAGACGTTCATAGCTCTCCCTAAATTTTTTTTCTGTTTTCATTCTCTTCACCTCACAATATTTTCCAAGCCATTAGGTAATTATTTTTCTCAGGCAATGATTAAAGATGTTTCAGCGTGTTTTCGGCTGACACTGTCATTCCACACTTGCAGAGTGTGGTCCTTGAGGTGAAAATCAAATCCTGTTCTGTGTTTTTGTTTGTGAGCTTGCTTGCATGAATCCAAGCTCTGAACAAACTGTGCCCTACAGTTTGGGTTCATAGTGCCATATTATTGCCCAGTAGGGATTTTGTTATGGTTTGTACAATAGTGGAGGCCTCCAGGGCTCTTTGAAAGCAGACCTTCAGAGTGTCAGGGAATGTAGGCTACAGATGTCCCACCACACAGGACTAGCAGGAAGTGGAGGAAGAAATCAATACAAACTGAAGGAGCCCAAGTGAGCAACACAAGTCAGAGGTCAAAGAAACTTGTTTCTTTCTTCTTTAAAAAAAAAACCCAAAACTGGTACACTCTAAATGTTTTTGCAGGAAAACAGATAAAAATGCCAACAAGATGATGCCCTCAACTCTGTGTGTATGTGTCCGTGTGTGTGTGTGTGTGTGTGTGTGTGTGTGTGTGTGTGTGTGTGTGTGTGTGTATATATATATATATATATATATATATATATATATATATATATATATATATATATATATATATATATATATATATATATATATATATATATATATATATATATATAAATAAAAACACCCAGCACGCCCCTGCGGGCGGTTTATCCTTCAAGCTCGGGTCCTCTACCAGAGGCCTGGGAGCTTGAGGGTCCTGCGCAGTATCTTAGCTGTTCCCAGGACTGCGCTCTTCTGGACAGAGATCTCCGATGTTATTCCCGGGATCTGCTGGAGCCACTCGCCTAGCTTGGGAGTCACCGCACCTAGTGCTCCGATTACCACGGGGACCACCGTTACCTTCACCCTCCACATCCTCTCGAGCTCTTCTCTGAGCCCTTGGTATTTCTCCAGCTTCTCGTGTTCCTTCTTCCTGATATTGCTGTCATTCGGAACCGCTACATCGATCACTACGGCCGTCTTCTTCTGTTTGTCTACCACCACTATGTCCGGTTGGTTAGCCACCACCATTTTGTCCGTCTGTATCTGGAAGTCCCACAGGATCTTAGATCGGTCATTCTCCACCACCCTTGGGGGCATCTCCCATTTTGACCTTGGGACTTCCAGGTTGTACTCGGCACAGATGTTCCTGTACACTATGCTGGCCACTTGGTTATGGCGTTCCATGTATGCCTTGCCTGCTAGCATCTTGCACCCTGCTGTTATGTGCTGGATTGTCTCTGGGGCATCTTTACACAGCCTGCACCTGGGGTCTTGCCTGGTGTGATAGACCCCAGCCTCTATGGATCTTGTACTCAGAGCTTGTTCTTGTGCTGCCATGATTAGTGCCTCTGTGCTGTCTTTCAGTCCAGCTTTGTCCAGCCACTGGTAGGATTTCTGGATATCAGCCACCTCCTCTATCTGCCGGTGGTACATACCGTGCAGGGGCCTGTCCTTCCATGATGGTTCCTCGTCTCCCTCCTCTTTCTTGGGTTTCTGCTGCCTGAGGTATTCACTGAGCACTCGGTCAGTTGGGGCCATCTTCCCAATGTATTCTTGGATGTTCGTTGTCTCATCCTGGACTGTGGTGCTGACACTCACCAGTCCCCGGCCCCCTTCCTTCCGCTTAGCGTACAGCCTCAGGGTGCTGGACTTGGGGTGAAACCCTCCATGCATGGTAAGGAGCTTTCTTGTCTTTATGTCAGTGGCTTCTATCTCCTCCTTTGGCCAGCCTATTACCCCAGCAGGGTACCTGATCACGGGTAGGGCGTGGGTGTTGATGGCCCGGATCTTGTTCTTACCATTCAGCTGACTCCTTAGGACTTGCCTGACCCTCTGCAGGTACTTGGTGGTTGCAGCTTTTCTAGCCTCTTCATGGTTCCCATTCGCCTGCTGGATCCCCAGGTACTTGTAACTGTCCTCTACGTCTGCAATGTTGCCTTCTGGTAGTTCAATCCCCTCAGTTCTGACTACCTTCCCTCTCTTTGTTACCATCCTACTACACTTCTCCAGTCCAAACGACATTCCAATGTCATTGCTGTATAGCCTGGTAGTGTGGATCAGTGAATCGATGTCTCGTTCACTCTTGGCATACAGCTTGATGTCATCCATGTACAGGAGGTGGCTGACAACTGCTCCGTTCCGTAGTTGGTATCCGTAGCCAGTCTTGTTAATGATCTCACTGAGGGGGTTCAGGCCTATGCAGAACAGCAGTGGGGACAGAGCATCTCCTTGGTAGATCCCGCACTTGATGGTGACTTGTGCTATGGGCTTGGAGTTGGCCTCTAGTGTTGTACGCCACATCCCCATTGAGTTCCTGATGAAGGCTCTTAGGGTCCCATTGATCTTGTACAATTCTAGGCATTCCAGTATCCAGCTGTGGGGCATTGAGTCATAGGCCTTCTTGTAATCAATCCAGGCCGTGCACAGGTTGGTCAGTCTGGTCTTGCAGTCTCGGCTGACTGTTCTGTCTACCAGTAGCTGGTGTTTTGCGCCTCTGGTATTCTTGCCAATTCCTTTCTGTGTCCCGCTCATGTATTGACCCATGTGCCTGTTCAGCTTAGCCGATATGATGCCTGACAGGAGCTTCCATGTAGTACTGAGGCAGGTTATTGGTCGGTAGTTGGAGGGGACCGGTCCCTTCTTGGGGTCCTTGGGGATCAGGACCGTCCGACCTTCAGTTAGCCATTCCGGGTGTCTCTCGTTAACTAGCAGCTGGTTCATTTGTGCTGCCAGACGCTCGTGGAGTGCAGTCAGCTTCTTTAGCCAGTAGGCGTGAACCATGTCGGGCCCTGGTGCTGTCCAACTCTTCATACTGGAGACCCTTTCTTGGATATCTGCCACTGTGATGGTTACTGGACCCTGTTCAGGGAGGTCGCTATGGTCTGCCCTCAGATCCACTAGCCACTGAGCATTGCCGTTATGGGTTGCGTCCTTCTCCCATATGCTCTTCCAGTATTGCTCCGTCTCCAGCCTTGGTGGTGCTGTTCTCTTATTGTTCCCTTGCCACTGAGAGTACACCTTTGCTGGTTCTGTGGAGAACAGCTGGTTTATTCTCCTGCCTTCTATCTCACTGGTGTACCTCCTCAAGCGGCTGGCCAAGGCTGTGAGTCTTTGCTTGGCAGTTTCCAAGGCCTCAGGTATGGACAGCTTGCTGTATTTCTTATGCACCTTCTTTGTCGCACCTTTCTGCAGCTCCGTTAGTTGGCTAACCTCCCTCCGTGCTACTTTGATCTTGCCCTCTAGCCTCCTTCTCCATGGAGGGTACTGCCCCTTGTGGCTGTTCAACTTGTAGCCAAGCATCTCACTGATCACTGCTGCCGTATTGTAGATCAGTTTGTTAGTGTCGGTAATCGTGGTTGTAGGTATTGTCCGTAGTGCTGCATTAACAACATCTCATTCCAACAACGCCCTGTTTTCGTCTCTTGCCCACCGATGCCTTCTTGTTCCAGTAGCCCACTTTTCATCAGGGTGCCCTGGTTCCTCAACACCTGACGCGGACCTTGTTGATCCGGGCGACGTCCGAGCCGGCATGCTTTCATATTTATCTGTCTCGCTCATGTCTGCGGTAGGCTTGCTTAGCATAGGGGGTCTAGCCTTAGGACCCTTACTGGATACAGACGCCCCAGGCGGGAATCGAACTTGCGATTCTCTGTTCCAAAGGCTGGATAGCGTAGTGGTATATATATATATATATATATATATATATTTTTTTTTTTGATATCCTATTGTAGTGATAGACAAGATTATCTTATGGAATAAAATGGAGTGGTTCTTCTTCTTTAGCTATACAACTATAAAGCTAATGCCTCCCTACATTTTAAGTGCTTTTGAAAAAATAGTAATTCTCAGACAATTTCTTCACAGGTTTATCACAAGTAATGGCAAATTTGGCATTCACGTGAAGTGTGTCAGAAACATTCATTTTAATAACTATTTGTTTGACTGATTTACAAAATGCAGTATTGAGAAACACAAATAAAGGTATTAAAAACCCTTTTTCTGATTTTTGTTTTGTTTTGTTTTTCAGTTTTCGCATGTTGCAGTGTTAACATCAATCTGGATTTACTTACTTTAATGACTGAAAAGAATTTCACATAATTTTCATATAACAGTGTTATTACCAACTTTGATTTTGGCTTTTTTGGCTAATTATGGCTGTTTGTTTTATAATGTCTAATTCCTGTCGAACCTTTAACTGTGATAATATGGTGATGCTAAAATTGTAATTCATAGAATAGAATTCAGATAAATGTCTAATAAGGACTTCATGAGTGGATAATCTACTAATATAATGTACACAATGTATATTAAATTAGCTAGATGCTAATTTTGTGAAACTCCCCTCGTGGAGAATACTGGACTGTGAGCGTAAAGCATATAAGTTCTTTATACTTTAAATTCTGCATCTCAATACTGAAGACTAAAGTGGTCATACGCTTCCTTGTTTTTTGCTTTGTTTCTGTGTTTACTTGCAAGGCGAGCTAGAAGACAGGACATCAAGAATGGAGACCCTGCCATGCAGTGCTGGGACACAGAAGACAGTATGTACACTTTATGTCTTAAGGGGTTCGGCCACTGTTTGTTTTTGTAAAGCATTTCTTAAAAAATCAGGAAAGCATCTGATCACTTCAAATTCTGTCTGCTTGATAATGAACCTAAACCCGCAGACAGATTCAAGAAGAACTATAAACAGTGTCAAGAAAGACAAAAAAATCCTGCAACAGATGGTATGGCTCCCACGGAGCTCCGATGTCAAGATTACAGAGTCAGATTGGGATCACATGAAGAGACAGAATCAACGGAGAACGGAAGTTTTTCAAAGAAATATGACAATATGTCCAAGATACTTTCATGTTGGCTGACACAGCTGAAATTTGTGTGCTTGTGTATCCATTGTTGGGGTTTTCATGTCATGCAACAAACATGTTTTTAATGACAGTGATGTCCTTTGCCTGGTACTGCATAATTGTCACAAAAAATAATCTAATTATGAGACATACATCAGATACTGTATCTTTGTTAGAACCTGAGAAAACATAGACACTACTTTTGGTTTTTACAGGTCTTGGTACTGGGAGTGTGGAGGAGAAAATTCTCTTTGGGGTGCAGAGCAACTCCACATTTTTCGAGTGTATCCCCAAATCTCAGCAGGCCCGGATTCGATGGTACATGCAAAGACTGGAATCTGAACGCAGAGAGGAGGTTAGAATATTACTGCATTTTTCATAGATTCAGCTCTCCTTCTGTAGTCTGAAAGTCTTTTGCTTTTCTTGGGTTCATGTTGAAGGGGTTGCATTTATTTTCTTCCTACATCAAAAAGTGGGGAAAGGTTAGAGTGCCTAGGAACAGTGTTTGCTACAGCGGCACTAATTTCTCACAGAAATGCTTCAAAACATCAAAACACACCACAGCGGACTTCATGTGCACTGCTTTTGGAGTGTTGAACTTCTCAGCAATTATTTGTACTAAAAATCTCTGCATACGCATATTTTTAATAATGTCTAAGGCCTTGACAGCAAAGTTTCCAGCCATTGCAAAAACAATAGGGTGGGAACAGAAAGGCATAAAAGCAGAAAGAGGTAATATATTTGTATTTGAGGTGTGGAAAGGAACTAAATAATGATGACAGTTGTCTCCTGATTGAGACAACAGAGATGTGCTTACTCAGCACCTCAGTGCCTTCCCCTCCCCCTATCCAAACATACAATCTATCCTGCACCCACTGCAAGTGGCCCTTTTAGTGCTTAACCTCTCTACTTCCCACTACACTAATTTCCTCCTACCACTGTGCTCTGTCCTCTCTCTCAGGGGTGAATGTAAGCACAGTGACAGGTGCATAGGCCACTAAAGACCCATGTGCTTCTTTATGGGCTCACCCTGCACAAAGCTCTGCTTTTTGTCTGTGGGTGGATGAATGCATGTGTCTGTGTTTCTTTATGTACCCCTACAGTGAAAAACTATAACAGAGAACTCCCCAGGGACAGCCACGGGTTTTGGTGCAATAAACACAATGTGGTGTTTTCTGTGTTTGTGTGTGTAGGGATGAATAATATGTGACCTGTTGCACTGTTGACAAAGTGATGGCGGCTTGGATGGAGTCAAATAAAGAAAAGTGATTTAAAATTTCAGGTGTTTTGAATTTTAAGTAAGCACATAGCTCCTTAGGATTCATACCATAAAAGTACTTTGCAGGCAAAAGAGTTAAAATACAAATATAATGGAGATAATTTTGAGTATAGGTTGAAAACAGTGCTAAAAGAAAAACATGATAATAAGATAATCATGACAAGGATTAGACAAATACAGGGAAGCTATATAAGCTAAAAATAATAATAATTACAAAAAAACACGGCCAAAGCTGGAGCATGATTATGAGATTATTATGTGACTATACATAGTTACTATATATTATACTATAGTATTTCCAAATACATTTGCAAACTGAACAGTGGAAGAGCAAAGTAGTTTATGAGCAATATTGCCTTAAAACACTTTTTTTCTCGTTTGTGAACTCAGACAACATAAAGTAATTATATAATAATTTCTGGTACTTAAATTATTGGCCTTTTTACTTCTTTGTCATGTCGGTTTATACGTACAATTATAGTAAACACAAGATTGTGCTGCTTCAAAGCAGCAAACATTGATCATAAAAAGGATGGAGATCAAGTGAAAAACAAGCTGGAGGTCAGAGGAGCGCACACTTTTCAGATGTTGGAATTCATAGTCAGTTGTGTGGGCGATATCTTGAATATGTTCAGATAGCATTCTTGCAACTAATACCATTTGATTTCTTTAACTGTCTTAATTTTTCTCTTTGTTTTAATTACCTAGTGGCAATGGTGTGTTTGCCGATATGTGTGTTATGTATAAAGTTTGGATCTATGTTTTTAGGCCTTTTTTGGATGCGGAATTGAAACTACATCCCTATTACAGTAGTTGGGTGTAATAGTTGTATCTTGGCCTTCTAGCTGTGTAAGGTGGTTTATGTGTTCTCACAGCTGCAAAGCATGTGATCATTTAAGTGTCTTGCACATTTCAATCTCTTCTTTTCTGCCCTGTTTTCTTCTGTCATCCTTTTATCTTCCCTGGCCGTTAACTTCCTCCTCAGCCCGACCCTAATCTTTGCTCACGTCCTGCCCCAATACTCCTTGCCTACTTAGCTTCCTCAAAACTTTCATGCTGTGTCCACAATTTCCCACAGTTTTCCCTCCTGTGTTTCTGGGTTTTGATAAAGGCAACCTCAGCCAGCTGTTCATAGCACCTGCAGCCCAGTCTAAAACTTACTCAACTCATAATCTCCTTATCCAGTGCCTCCTCTTATCTCCTAGTAAAACTCAGCTATTAAAGATGTGAGCTAGAAGAAATTTTGCCATCTTTCTCACATCATGTTTGTGCACACGTGTTTACCTCCTGGAGCCTGCAATGCTAGCCCATTGGGTAATCTCTAATAAGAAAAGTATGGAAAAGGTTAAATGTGTTGCTCAATGCTCATTAGCACAAAGCACCTATTTCTCAGCTTAGGTGGGAATTTCTTAATTTGATACTTAAAGCATCAAATTAACTTAGAAGTAGACTGCAAATATTCTCGCCTGTGTTTCATTTAACAGTTTAAACGTCATCATTAAATAACATTTCATTGCTTTACTCCACATTCATGCAAAGTTGTTAAAACAGAAGAGCATAAGTGTGTTTATGAACGCTATACACCACTATACACTGGATTGCTTTCCCTTGTAGGAGTTGCTGATGTGATTGCATGCCCAGACACACACAGACATATCCACACACAGGCATACAAATAAAGACAGACCATCTGGCTAAGTTTAAAAGCCTGGCATTGCTATTTAGTCACAGATGCCTTGGTTTTGGATGGAAGAGTGCAGGCGACTTAAAAAGCAATCAGATAGGCACATGAATGCTAATTGGATGATTTTAAAAGGCAGAGGACAGAGAGCCACGTAAGTGTGATTTTTATGTTTTTAATACGTATACCATATGTTTTGTCAAGTCAGTCAGGTGTGTCAGGAAATGAGAATGTGGTATGAGACTGGCTAGTAGGTCTAATGTGTGCAAAAGACAACATCCAGAAAGACTCTGAAACCTGTGGGTGTGCCTCTGCCTTGACTACACATCATTAGTGTCAGATCTGGAAACCACCACAGAGCTATCCAAACACACACACACACACACACACACACACACACACACACACACACACACACACAAAAAATGGTAAAACAAGACCACAGCAAGCACATGGGCAAAAGACATGGTAATATTCTGCATTTCTTATCAGTTACACCTCTGGGGGTCAAAGTGCAGCTGTGGGAGGTATCCCTTTGAAGCAGCCACACTTTCACACATGCTGGACTCACTCCCTCATGCTCTTTCTGTGTCCTCTTAACACAGCTTTGTTTTTTTAGGCTCTGACAGCAGTCACATCATCCGATGAACCGTGGTGGATGCTAGACGGAAATAGGGCCAAAAACATTAGCATGCCACTTACCTTAACAACAAGCACATACATTCCCAGCAGCGCTCAACGTTTACTCTCATTATGCATCTAAAGATCTCTCATCACATAATGACCTGTGCCCACCCACGCCGTGAACTATACTCGCCACACCTAATTCCATATGCTTCCCGTTTTAGGGGTCATTACCTTGTTCAACACAACTTGGTTACAAATCTTCAGAAATGTATGTGTTTGAGGAGGGTGTAGGGCTGTGCGATATGACCAAAATCTCATATCCCGATATTAAGACATCTATCGTCCGATAACGACATAAATCACAAAAATGTAACATTTTCTGTAAATTCTGTGAATCTCGGGCAGCTCGACTTGCGTGAAGTGTTTCCAGCTGGGCGTCGTACCTGGAGTCGAGTGTTTTAACTGATGCATGAAATAATAAATTTTTAGACATAAGTTATAACGGCCGCTGTTTTCTTTGATGGCCACTACAGTGACCATCAAAATAATGAAAAAATATTGCCGTAAACAGTTTATTTTGCGACACCACGAAAAACGATAGCGTAAAATGTGAAACGATAGACGTTTTTATATCGTCATCCGATATATATCGTTATATCGAACAGCCCTAGGAGGGTGATGTGTTAGCTGGGGTTTGTGGTGGTGGGTTGGCATTATGTAGCTCTTATATGTTTCTTGTTGTCTCTCAGGTCAGATTTGATGATCGAGTAATTCACACGGAAAGAGGTCTCCTAATTCGCTCCCTTCATGCTTCTGATGCCGGTGTGTATATCTGTGTAGCTCAAGAGCACACACACTTCACCCATACTCTCCTCCGTGTCACTCTACAAGTTGTTACAAATGGACAGCTAGACAGAAAAGCCAAGCCGAGTGACGACTCTGCCGGGGGGCTACACCATGGAACAGAGGCACGTCAGCGATATAAAGACTACCTGAGAGCGATGAGCTCTCCCTTCAGCTCTCTAGAAGAGTACTGCGATGCACTGTGGCTGGATAAGAGGCCGTTGAGGGTTCGAGGGCGAGGCTTAGGAAATGGCAAATGGAAACACATCCAGGAAATGAAGAAAAGCCGGAACAGGAGACACCACAGAGAGAATGTGGAAAAGAAAGAACATCAGAAGCAAGGGAGGGTAGTGAGGACAGCAGAACAATAGGCGACAGGATATAGAAACATTAAGGATGTTTATATTAACTGGTTTAAGGATCAAGCTAATGTGACTCAGAACTGTGAAACTGCAGTGTCAGATGAGCAAGTAAACTTTAACTCTTAAAGTGACATGAAAGACGATCAGTGAAATATGCAGTGCAAAAATGCAATATACTTAGCAAGCAACTTGAAGTAGTAGAGGTATGTTACAGGAAAACGCACAGTTAACTTTGTAAATAAATTATCCATTGATATCACTCAAGCCTCCGTAGTTTGACAGACTGCTGTTGCTCGTTTTACTCCAAAGTTTCATAGGGCTAATATTCCATTTGGTCACTTAATGACATTAAAAGTTAGGATTTGTAATATTGGAATTAAGATGACGCCATTACTTTCATTATGTATGACTGTAAATATTGATATGACATGTACAGGAGACATAGCATGCTAAGTTTAGTCTTATTACTGACCTATAACAGTAATCATTTATGATGTTATTCTAAAAAAAATGACATATTTTTGTACAATCCATTTACTCTTGTGTACTGTAGGTGCAATAGAGGGTTTTTTTTATTATAACTGTTTGTGAACGTTATTTAAATAAATGTGTCTTGGAGCCTCTGTTCCTTAAATTTATTGCTTACTTATATTCTGTGCACAGATAAAATCAGTATGCAAAAACTTTACTGCTGCAGTTACTGGCAGTCTCAAGTATATGACAGGCATACTCGGAATTAGTTAGGGTTAGCTCAGCTGAGCCTCTCCTGATATAGCAACACGGGTCCCTGTACACTGTATGCAGATGTCAGAATGATTCAGGACCAGCTGGTTTGTTTTTTAGTGTGTGTCCCTGTGTGTGTGAGCGTGTAAAGGTAAATGTGTAAAAGACAAGAAGAAGAAGAGAAAGTGGCAACTTCAGTAGAAACCATTTGAAATATAAAAGGCTGTGATCAAACCCAGTTACAGATTTCCCAAAATAAAAATAAAAAGTTGAGATGGCATCAGTGTCAGAGGCATGAGCATGAAAACCAAGCATTATGCAACCCAGTGTGCCTGGCCTGAATTTTATGTACAGACTTACAAAGAAATGGAAGTAATATGATACACGGTGCTTGTATTTCAGGCTGAAAATAAAATGACAAGGCTCTTCTGTGAAAGGCATCATCACAGTCATGGGAGTCCTGTTTTAATTGATTTAGTGGTAACATCTTAAATTTCATTTTGAGTGAGCTGCTGAAATACTGGAAGAAGAGTCACATAGAAAATTAGTCTCAAACTCAAATATATATATAAAAAATATGACTTTTAGAAATATTATTATCATTGCCTCATAGACCATAACTGGTCTATCATAAATAGCTATAACTGCCTTTATGATGGACACTGTGTTTTTCTTACAGAGACACATTTTATTGTGCTTACTTTCTCCCTATCTAACTGTATAAATAGGTCTACCATTTTGTGCTTTTCCACAGTGATTTTCAGAGCTTCTTGTAACAAAGACAATAAATATTTCAAATGCTTCCTCTCTGTCTATTGTTTATTTATCAGTCAGCTGTAAAGAATAAACTGCATCTCCCCCGAACGGAAACAGCAAGAGGACTTTATAAAAACTAGAAAATCTTTTCTTCTAAATATTATTACATTAAAATATTATTTTTCACATTTTTTTTACATTAAATTATTTATCAACTTATTTCACATAAACAAATGTACATGCATATTTTAAGACAATGTATTTTCTTAAATCAAAATTAGTTCAGCTTACCAAACATTTATTTATACTTCACATCGTCCTGTACTGTGGCATTTTCATTTCCCCTCTTTAGACCATCACAGCCAACTGCCACAGTACCACCACACTCTCAAAAAAAAAACCAATTTGAAAGACCACTAAGGGTGATAACTGTCAAAAATATCAGCTCACTGCTCAGTGTTGCTATTGCTAATGGTTTCATTTCAACAGCATCAACTTATTATCTTATTATTTATTACAACTTAGTGTTCCTTATTTATATATAAGGCTGAATGATAATGTGCTATCCTGCACAGAAGATCTGTTGTCAGATGCCATAAGAGATCGTAATTGTAGACATAAGCATACTATGTATGCTCAGAGTTAACTTGACCCTCACATGTGGCTGGAAAACAACCCATGAGTGAAGTGATTTGCTGTTCTAGACAGGCAGACAGAAACAGTGGGGGTTAAATGAGGAAACAGAACCATGGAAAGGAACCAGAATTTCTAGAAGGAAGTGGTTAATTTGATGTGATTGGTGTAATGAGCAAGCAAGTGTGCTTAGGAGCCCCTGGAGCGAAGCCTTACAGTGTATTCACACACAGACAAAGGCACACGTACACAGTATACTTCTTTTTCTCCATCAGTGTCATGGCTGTGTGCAGGAAGGCAGAGGGGAAGGACCCAAAATGCAGGACTCACGGAGGCAAAAGTAAACTCAGAATAAACTGCTTTATTGCAGGCTGCTGATCAAACAGAAGACTAACTAAACTGGAAAATATAAACTAACAGGCAGGTAAATACAGTTAACAGAACACACAGCTGAAACTGAGGGTGAGTAGACATTGACGACACGACAGAGAACAAAGGAAACACAGGGCTTATATACACACGGCAGTAATCAAGGGATGAGAGACAGGTGGGGAACACACCTGGGAGAAATCACAGCTGACGAGACAGGGGAAATGTAACCTGAACACACTCACATAAGACAGGGACCTTCAGAATAAAACAGGAAACTAACAGACACAGAGGACCAGACAAGACACCATGGACAGACAGAGGGACATACAGGCAGAGAAGACTAAGCACAGGCAAAACCTAAACTAAACCCAGAAATAATAATCATCATCATCATAGGATAGCTAAAGAATCAGAACATAATTATAATGAGCACAATCTGGAAACACACCAAAATACAAGAAACCGAAAAAGCAGGGTCAAAATGACCCAGAACCGTGACAATCAGTTACATTTGTAAAAATTGGTTTCTCTATGATCAGTGATCCACATGGGCAACTACAGCAAGAATTGGTTCTATAGATGGGATCTACAGGTTAGATATGATCTACAAAGCTATGTAGGTGTTTTAGTGCTTGTTTTAGTGTCTTTACCTTACAACATAAAGCACCTACAGGTGGCAGTTGTAATTTGGCACTACATGAACTAATATTGACTTGTGCAACAAGAATTAATCATTACCAGTGTTAAAGGATAAAACTGTCAGCAGCAGTGTTTTTCCCTTTTTTATAGCCTGGGTCAACTGAACAACACATTCCAGTGTTTCAATTGATTTAAAGTGAAAATACACATCAAAAACAGTTATCAATAGTGTAAGTGAAACTGCCTGGCATTAGTTGAGACCAAGAAAAAACAAAAAAACAAAAACCACATAGCAATACCTGTTGACCTGAATCTATCAGCTTCCATTAGCCTGACAACACAGAGAAAGTATTAACGTCACTTTATGCACATGTGCCCAGGTGCAAAACTCCTTTGCAAAGGTGTTTTCTAATGAACCCTGTTCCACAACCTCCACAGTGCCATGCCTGAATCAAGATATCAAAAACTTTGACAGGAAGACTAGAGGGAGAACAGAGCGGAATTGAGATGTCAGACCAAGGAGGTGTTTCTGGTTCTATATTACAGGGCATTTACAGCTGTGCAGATGTGTGTTTGTCAGGCGTTGACAGTGAACCTCTGAGCATGGGTGGAGACCGCCAAGTGGTCTATGATAGCTGTCGGGTTGGGCGGTATTGATGGTGGCCTGCGGGTATTGGAAGGGGAGAGGTATGTGAGTAAGAGGTAGAAACAGTTGTTTCCTCTGAGTAATGACTACCTGTACTCCCTCAGCCTCATTTACAGACATAAGTGATCTCTCTTCTCTCCGGGATCTGTGGCAGGACATGCAATATTCTAAACACCCCCTATGATAGATGTTTTCATCTGCTGTACAAAGAGCTCCTTTGAACCTCCTTGCAGAAGAGATGTCTGCCTCTGCCCTGTTGGTCTCCCTTGCTGTGGACAGTTTTTGTAAACAGGGCTCAGTCAGGATGTATGTTTACCTGCACTGGGTGTAGTGTGTTTACTGCTGTTAAATATCATATACCAAACATACTGTCCTTTAGAGAGATTTTAATCAGGTCACAGTTTTTCTCAGAGTCTAAAAGTCCCTGGGTACTGGCAAGTTCTTATTTGGTTGTTCGTACAAGTTTCTTGAGTAAAATCACATAAGAATTGTATTAAAATAAATTATACAGTACATGGCTCACATACTGATTACCAATGGTGAATACTTTTTATTTGATCTGTCTCTTATAGCTTAATCTAGTTTATCTGGCAATTGGTTTTCACTACCAGAACATGAAAAAGACACAAATCTTAAAACTATTCCGAATTTTCCACAATTCCTTTAACTTGAATTTCATATATATCACAAAGAAAGCTTAATGTGCAGATCCTTAGTTTACAGTGAAAGGAGCTGGAGCCCTAAAATAATAACTGAAATGGCACAATGGGTGAACAAATGCCAATGTTACCTCATAATATTGTCTATTTAACACTGTGAGAAAATGTTGTTAGATAAATGTTTTTGGCAAGCCCCAAACTCTGTGTTGCAATCCTTGCCCTGCTAAAGATTTTTGTTTCCTAAGCTTAACCACAGATGAAGCGATGATCACAAATTCAAGTCTTCAGTGAGAGAGAGGTTTTTGTCATGTCCACCACATCATGCTGTCTCTGACGCAAGTAAAATGAAAACAAAACAAATGAGCCTGAAACTGTCTCTGAAAAGAATTCATCCTCCGTATTTGTGCCGCTGAATATAATTAAAAACTCTTTAGTTGTATTTTTAAGCGATAGCACTTGTGCCATTAAAGTAAAAACAATATTTATTCAAAATGTTCTGCTTTGTTTTTCCATGTCTGGTTTATGTAAGGTCTACTGGTTACCAGAGTTTTACAAATTAACTTTACTCACCAGCATGTTTTGGCTTTTTGCCCCCTCTCATCTTTCTTCTCCTTTTTTGGTTCATCTGTTTGGTGTAGGTTCATCTGTTAAATGTGAGACTGTCATGTGTACCTTGGTTTGTAGAGGAAGAGAGGAGTCCCAATGAGAGTAAAGAGAAACTGAAATATTACATGAAGGGGAAGAGACACTGGACTAATGTGCATGACTGGAAGCAATCGTCTCCAGTGTCTGCTCTGTACTGTGGAACCCCGAATCAGCAAGAGAGTTGATGAGCTTTAGTAAACATGGAAAACCTCCAGAACATCTGATGGAGGGTTTTCAACAGTTTTCCATGCTGGGGTGTCACGAAAGCACTCAGATTTCAAGCTTGATTTTTGAGATCAATATACAAATGGTCCCTCTTGCTTTCTTTATATTTTCCTTTCAAACAGCCTTCAGGCTCAACTTCCAGACTGGTTGTCAGTGTAATGAACTCAGCTATGTCAAAACATAGACAGTGTGTGTTTAAAGTGTCAGATTCTTGTCAGTTACTCTGGGTAGGCATTGGCACAGTTTAATACTTTGTTGACTTTAATCTATTGCTGACAAGTCTCGCACTGATGTATAAAGGTATTAGTATTCAATATGACTGGGTGGTTATTTCATTCATCAAGGTTAAAAAAAACAATTGTTTGTGGTTGAAGTTGGAATTTAGATGACTGGGAATGTGAAGAAAAATAATTCTTGAAACTTTTGTTTGTTCTTCATTGTGCTAGAACAAATTTGCTCTAAGATGCTTTGTTGTAGTATTTTGTATGACTAACTTAGATAAGCTTTCTTGTCAATTCTTTAAGTAGTCTTCAGGAATAGCTCTCTGGGCTTCTTCAAGGACTTTTAATTGTCCTGGCTTTTCTTGTATTAGCTGTCAAGATAATTCCACACTGAGGTTCAGCCTCTGGGGAGGCCAGTCAATGATTGATAGTCTTCCACTGTGTGTTTCTTTCCAGATATGCTTTTACTACATTGGGGATGTGTTTGGGATTTCTGTCATGCTGAACAATGAATTCTTGCAGATGGTGTTGCAAAATGGTTTAAAATCCGTTTGTGTTTTTCTGCAATCATAAAGTCATCGATATAGAAAAGCTCTCCAACACCACTGGCTGACATGCATGTCGAATAACAATGACCGAGCTTCCACCGTGTTTTGCAGATGCCTACAGACACCGGCGGACCTGCCAAAAATGTCAAACTTGGAATTTTCTGTGCATAAGACCACTGACTTTCAGTCCAGTTCTTGTGTCATTTTTGCATACCATAGCTTTTCTCCCTAATTCCCTTCCTTAAGAATGGCTTCTTGACAGCCATCCTTCCACTGAGGCCATTTTATATGGGGCCTGACAAAGAGTAGATGAATCAACTGATGAGCCAGATGCATCTCTCGGGTCCTGTGTAAGTTCTTTGCTGGATTCTTTCCCATTTCTTAAGGATATGACTTTCAGATATGATTCATCTTAGGTTGCAAGTTTTGTTTAGGCCTGTCTTTTCTCCTTTCGTCCTCTGATTCTCCAATTTCTTCAGAAGGACACACTGAACAGCATACTGAGATATGGCATGTTTTTGGCCAATAGCTCTTTGGGAATCACATTGTTGGTGCAAAAATACATATTTTATGCCCGTCAGAGTCTCTTATCTTTGGTATTTTTCATAGGTTCTAGAAATGAGAACAAATTATGTGTTTTTGTGATGCACTCCTAGTAAAAGTGCCAATAGGTACAACTTTACCAAGTTGTTTAGTTGTTGTGTAGACAGCAATAAATGTAACACTGAACATTTTATAGTTTTAGAATAATAACAAAAAAAAATCTGTAATAATTTCCCTTGTTGACTATATTTGCATAGCTGATATTCCCAGTTGTTATAAAGATTTAGTCCATGGGTTCTGTAATTTTGATTGAATGGCTACTGTGAATACATTTTTAGACCATTACTATGTCTGAATCTACTTTACTCACGTTTCATATTTGAAATTCTAGATTCTGTGTAGGTAAAGAGCCGGAGAAAACATTTGTTATACAGTTCATTATATGTGATTAATGGCATGGCAATCTAAACCGAATGTCTATATCAGCATGAGGCTTATTGTATTAGGAATTGCACAGTGTCAGTATACAGTGGGGCAAAAAGGTATTTAGTCAGCCACTGATTGTGCAAGTTCCCCCACTTAAAATGATGACAGAGGTCAGTAATTTTCACCAGAGGTACACTTCAACTGTGAGAGACAGAATGTGAAAAAAAAATCCATGAATTCACATGGTAGGATTTGTAAAGAATTTATTCATAAATTAGGGTGGAAAATAAGTATTTGGTCACCTCAAACAAGGAAAATCTCTGGCTCTCACAGACCTGTAATGTCTTCTGTAAGAAGCTTTTCTGTCCCCCACTCGTTACCTGTATGAATGGCACCTGTTTGAACTCATCATCGGTATAAAAGACACCTGTCCACAGCCTCAAACCGTCAGACTCCAAACTCCGCCATGGCCAAGACCAAAGAGCTTTCGAAGGACACCAGGAAAAGTATTGTAGACCTGCACCAGACTGGGAAGAGTGAATCTACAATAGGCAAGCAGCTTGGTGTGAAAAAATCAACTGTGGGAGCAATCATCAGAAAATGGAAGACATACACGACCACCGATAATCTCCCTCGATCTGGGGCTCCACGCAAGATCTCATCCCGTGGGGTCAAAATGATCATGAGAACGGTGAGCAAAGATCCCAGAACCACATGGGGGGGCCTGGTGAATGACCTGCAGAGAGCTGGGACCAAAGTAACAAAGGTCACCATCAGTAACACACTACAACGGCAGGGAATCACATCCCGCAGTGCCAGACGTGTTCCGCTGCTGAAGCCAGTGCATGTCCAGGCCCGTCTGAAGTTTGCCAGAGAGCACATGGATGATACAGCAGAGGATTGGGAGAATGTCATGTGGTCAGATGAAACCAAAGTAGAACTTTTTGGTATAAACTCAACTCGTTGTGTTTGGAGGAAGAAGAATACTGAGTTGCATCCCAAGAACACCATACCTACTGTGAAGCATGGGGGTGGAAACATCATGCTATGGGGCTGTTTTTCTGCCAAGGGGACAGGATGACTGATCCGTGTTAAGGACAGAATGAATGGGGCCATGTATCGTGAGATTTTGAGCCAAAACCTCCTTCCATCAGTGAGAACTTTGAAGATGAAACGAGGCTGGGTCTTCCAACATGACAATGATCCAAAACACACCGCCCGGGCAACAAAGGAGTGGCTCCGTAAGAAGCATTTGAAAGTCCTGGAGTGGCCTAGCCAGTCTCCAGACCTCAACCCCATAGAAAATCTGTGGCGGGAGTTGAAAGTCCGTGTTGCTCGGCAACAGCCCCAAAACATCACTGCTCTCGAGAAGATCTGCATGGAGGAATGGGCCAAAATACCAGCTACTGTGTGCGCAAACCTGGTAAAGACCTATAGTAAACGTTTGACCTCTGTTATTGCCAACAAAGGTTATGTTACAAAGTATTGAGTTGTATTTTTGTTATTGACCAAATACTTATTTTCCACCCTGATTTACGAATAAATTCTTTACAAATCCTACCATGTGGATTCATGGATTTTTTTTTTCACATTCTGTCTCTCACAGTTGAAGTGTACCTCTGGTGCAAATTACTGACCTCTGTCATCATTTTAAGTGGGGGAACTTGCACAATCGGTGGCTGACTAAATACTTTTTTGCCCCACTGTAGCTGTTTGTGTACGTAACACCAGAACAGAAAATCTTCCTAACTAGTTGCGCTTATATATTACTATGGGAGTTTGCACCCTCATGTGTGTGCACACTTGCTTGTGTGTGTGTCTCATATTGCTGCTGGCATCCACAGATCCCAGGGGCCACAGTGTACATATCCATGAAATCGATATGACTCAGTGCAGTTTGATGCCACACCTCATTGACCTTTAGCCTTTTAATCTGGTTTTCCAATTGGTCACATATCTTTACTTTATCCTTGTTTTGCTGTCAAGCCACATGACCTGCCCTGAATTCATTTGGAAAATATTTTCCTGATGTAATAGATATTGACTGTAAGAAAAGGATGCGCAGATGTCTACTCTCATTTCTTTTCAGCCAGTTTATATTTCATTTAATCTACAGAAGTATGTTTGATATGTCTCTATTACATTACTGTTAGACAGGGTTAGGAGTCATGGACAAAATGCCAGCCAGCATAGAGCGGTTAAGCGGTTAAGCCATGAGTGTCAGTTTGTCCCCCACACACATACAGACACAGAAGTAAAGGTAATTTTGATGTTTTTGTCTGACAGTTGTAAAAATCTTGAAAAATAACGCTGGGACCCCCTAAAAAGAAGGGAAGAAAAGAGTACATAAGAAAACCATGAGAGCTTTTAAACATTTTGATTTTAGAGACTGGGTAGGATACCTGATAAGTGGTCACAGCTATCAGGTGTTAATGTGAGGAAAGGGAGAGGAGACAGCAGAGCAAGGGAGAGGTGAAAGAGAAAAGTGGATACTTTGAGGGAATTACTGTAGCATACCTCTTCTGCCTGGTGGCATGTAATGGCATCTCCTCCTTTATCAGTCAAAGCACATGACATTATGCCACCAAGGATTTGACAGCTGACACCAAACACCTTGCAATGCTCCTCTTTGACTCTGACTTCGATCTACTCTATGGTAAGACATTTGTTGGACTTGTTAAGCAGAATAACTAGTGACAACTGGTTAAAAAAAATCACGTTGAAGCTTGTCTTGCTTACTCAGTGACAGAGCTAAGTGTGTGCAAAACTGCTTCTTAATTGTTTTGTTATTTGTTTTTTAAAAATTAAGTTTTATTTTTGCATTTTCTCTGTGATTGATTTTGAGTCATACACAGTTGATATGTGCTTAAGCTGGTTCAGCTTTTATGTGAAAAATCACCAAACCTGATCACAGACCTGTGCACACCTTAAACATGGTTTGAATTGTTTGAGTATATCAGTGCTTTACAGCTATTTGGACTTAATTTCATAATATATTACATGTGCTTAATTGTTATTTTTATTGTTTATTCTTTTTTGTTACACTTACACTGATTTATTTAAAATTTATTGTCATTAATTTAAGAAAAAATAAACATCCATCGATATCGTTATAGTTCTAAATGCATTATACTCACTGATCTTGATGTTTGCTGTACTATATGTTATGTTTAATTATTACAATTTCCACCTGCACTGACCTACAAATTACATTGAGCTAAAGAAAAAAAATTGCAGAGCCCAAATTTTAGTGGAAGAGTAGGAAGAGTAAGGACCTTTGCAGTGGAAAAGTATCATTGCCCTTTTTAACACATTAGCAAACAAGGTATGCGTGTATGTGCATGCATGGAATGATCTAAGTATTTTCCAGAGGTGTGAATGGTGTTGAGCTGCCAGTGATGGGAGATCAAAAGCTTAAATAAAATGTTTGTCACCATAACAGCTGTAGGGCTGTGGATTTCCACTTGGTACTGCTAAGCACAATCAAGAGTACTCACGCCTTGATTTTCATGTCTCTATTGAATGAATTTGGAGAGTCTGTTTACTTAAACTCAAAACATTTATGCAAGAACTTCTGCATGCTTACCTTGGTTTCCACTGGCACACTGGCCTTTTCGCAGAATCAGTTATTCTTTTGCAATAGCACGCACAATGTTCCTTTCTGTCTCACAGTGGATAAGTTCCAAGCAGAACTGTTTTATTGAGACCAAGGGGAATTTGATTTAAGCTGCCAGGTGCCGAGCCAAATTCACAACAAGATTACATAAGACCAAAGCTGGGGAAAGTTCACTTCCAGAAAAAGCAATAAAATGAGAGACCACATGCTTAATAATAACAAAAATCACACAATCTCAGTAGGTATATTGCAGTAACGTTACTGCACGCAGAGTGCAATATTAAATCGACATATATTTGATGTGACACTTTTTTCTTTACAATTGCCAACAACGCTTGGTGCTGGTACGGCACTGTAGTAGAGTGTAAGAAGTGAATATTGGCATTCTCAGTATTAATCAGCTTTACTTGTACAGATAAATGGTGGGCCATGCTGATACTGAGGGAAATTCCTTTTCTCGGTGAACTGCCATTCATTCAGATGGCTCAGAAAATAACAGCAATCAAAGGAGAAATGGTCCAGTTTGCAGGCCTTTTGTGTAGATATGTAAATGAAAAATGACATCCATTGCTCTTCAACCCATGCATTACTTCATCATTCAAAACACTGCTGTCATGGCCTGGTGATCATGGCCTGGTGATCACAGCAGGTTGCCACACAACTTCCTGGTAAATGTCAGCAACAAAGGACATACACCCATTTCTCCCCAAGATGGCAAACTGAAACACTCCACTCCCCCACCCCCCTCCCTCCAGAATTCCTACTTAACAGCCTAATATACATATGAATGACTAGCCAATTTAGCTTCCACTTCCACCATTTGACTGCTCTCCGGGTTTTATAGGTAGGAATCCCTAAAATGATGGCTCGCGGGGGTTTAAGTGTTAAACAGATTTGTAAGACGGATGATTCAGTGCTTTCATAAAGGAGAAGCTGCCAGTGTGTCTTTGACTGTGATAAGCCTCAGTCTCCCTGCATTTGTCTTAATGAGCTCATTCTACATTCATTGCAAACTAATTACTTTCCTTAATCATCACCAGGCACATGGTAGTCTATTATGGTTATTATTTATATTAGACTGTAAAATGAATTGTGTTTTTTATATATATATTTATGTGCTTTCTTTCATTTCGGCTTCCTTCCTGCCGTCTTCCTTCCTGTGGTTTTGGTAACCCTACCCATATGGCTCAGTCTTTGATGTCTTTCTGAAATCCATGTGCATGTCGGTTGTCATGTTGCTTCATGGCAGGCACATTCCTGCATTCCAACATGAGGGCCAACCAACACAAAACACACAAATGCCTGATGGATTAATATTTCTGCATGTGCTAAACAAATTTGCAAATATCTATATATATTGAAAAGCATAAAGTTGCCTATTTATTTAGTTAAAGGATTTACATCCAAAATCGTCCGTAGGATCAGCAAATGCCCACCTTAACCCTTATCTGAACACCAAATGCTTACAATCACATCCAGTGTCTGCATAATAAGGAGGTACCAAGGCACCAGTTTTGGCAAGCATGAAGGGCACTGCTATCATCAGAACAGACAATGTTCGGTAGCCTTCTGCAAATGATAGATGACTGCACTCACTGCCTTTTTATGGTTCTTTTGGCCATGCTTAAAGTTGAGAATGTATTTCACGCAAGAAATGGAGGTCACATTCAACCTGCTATGAATTTTATGGTGGTTCAGATTCCTGCTCCCTACAGTATATAAGTATGTATGCATGTGTGCGTGGCTGAGTGTTATTAAGAGAAAGAGAAGAAATAAAAGTCTCAATAAATTTGATAAATGGCAAAGCATTCTCGGCGAAAAGTGTCATTTTATGCGATTCATTCAGTCTTTCCAGTTTTTAACTGCTGCTCACTGGTTACTGGCTTTGCTGTCACTTGTGCCTGACACCTATCTAGGCAATGATAGAAAGTTTCAAAGACTATGGACTCAAAGTTCATTCACCTGGGCTGCTTGCCTCATTTACATCACCAATGTTGAGATTGCAAATAAAATATTTTCCTATAATACATTTTTTCTGCATCCAACCCAACAACTATACATGCTTTGTCACCTTTAGTTACAAATAATAGAGTAAATTCCCACATGGCCATGATTTTAATAGCCCACGTAATAACCCGTGGTATGTAATGTCAGAGGGATACATTTGTTTAGCTTGATAATATTTTACATGGACAAATTTGCAGAATAAACTTTATAGTGCTTTCGTTTTTGCAAAATGTGTGCTAATGGTCAATTTCTCTTGTGCGTAAATGTGTGAGTGTGTGTACATGAATGGGTGCAAGGGAGAGATAAAGGGAGGGAGATTAATTACAATGAGGTATTACTCCGCTGTGAGTGTTGTAAGGGCAGCACTATTATGCAGATGAGAGGGTTAAATGTAGTTGGCTACCACACAGCGTGTCATTAAATCTGTAATAGCAGCGGGACCATAATGTTAGACTGCTATGGTAATGCATTCTGTCTTTCCCTGTGTCATACACTAAATAACCCCGAGTCCCAATTAAACACCTGGCAAAGCATTTCGGTTGCTTTATTTATTTATTTATGTTATTTAGCTCTTATTCTGCTTATTGTTTTTAGCTCATTCTTTATTTTTTCTCCTTTTCTCTCAAATCCTTTTCTTCTATCTGTCTCAGTGGTCATTCTCTGGTCTGTAAAATGAAAACAGAGGCAGGCACTAATTACCTCTGGCTCATCCTTTTGTATGCCTAGGCAGCTAGTGTAGATGGTATAAATATAACCTTCCATACCTGTTTGAAATGATGAGCTCAGAGTGGACCACAGTGAAGTCCATTACCCCAATTACCCAATTATCTCAAATGACAGGTGATTATCAGACATCACTACCAATACTGCTGTAGCACCATCGCCTGGAGTAGCTGTTTTGCCAGAATGAATATAGCTATTCATGTCTCCATTTTCTTAATGTCAACACAGACACACAAAACTGTACACATATGCATTTATTCCTTGGCGTGCTGCCGTGTACCTATTTTGACAGGTCACTCAGTGCAGCGTTTCCTTTTTTGAACCATTCAGAGATCCTGGAGGAGGTTCTCATATTCAGTGGTAAAGGAAACAGAGCTGTTAGTGCAGGGTCACAACCTCTCACCTGACATCTGAGAAGACTGTGAGTGCATATGTGTCAGTGTGACATGTGAGTAGTACAGATCACACTGTATGGCACCCAGAGATATGTTGTTTTTGTCGTTCCTCTGTGTGTGTCTGTGTGCCCATCCATCTATCCTCAAACCCAGACACTTGTAAAAAATGAAAAACAAAAACAAATGAAGAACGAGCAAAAAGATCCTTGTTGGTCTGTTATAGAAGCACATGTTGGAATTACAGCAGTGATCAAGTAGTAATGCAGCTTTCATCTGTCTTTTAAAAAATGCTAATAATACTGGATCATTACAATTCTAAAATGAAGAACTTATTCCTTAACGTCTGGCCACTATATTCCTTCATGTATCTCCACCTACCTGCTACTCGCCATGCCATCAAACCTAACGGTATTGGGCATCTTAAACACCACTTCCTGTTACTCAAGCAATAAAATGCTAAAAATTTAAATTTAATTTCCAAAAAACAAAAGTTAAGCATGTCTGACATGTAAGGTGCCCAAAAACCTTCAAAATGTGTGTGTTTGCATGTGTTTGTGCGCATATGCATCCATTCTTGTCTCTGAGAGGTTGGAAGGGTCACTGGTTAGGTCATGTGTATATACTATCTGTGCCAGGTAAAAGAGCTGTCCTGCAATGGACTAAGGCTCCCGTGTCTACTTGTCATCTCCCATGCGGCACAGTGTCACTTGCCCCCTTGACTCTTTCCTCTCCTTCCAACTCACCCTTATCTCCCCCTTTACAAGAGGTAATGCAGCCAGGGCTATTCTTAGCTTCAGTTTCAAGCCTGTCTCTGGGGAGCAGTTAAGCGGGGCTCTGTTACATTACACACAGACATTCATGCACTGACTCACAAAGGTGTCTTAAGACACTTCTTTAATAATAATAATAATATCTTTACCAATTTGAAGAAAGACATAAAGTACAAACTTATGTTCCTATTGAAAACTTAAATTAACTAAGTGTTATGCTGATCGTGTTAACTAAGCAGGCTGTCTGTACTTGAAATATAACTGGTGACGGCCTCACATCTGATGCAATGAAGAGAAAGCAGTATTCATCTTATTATATTTTTCATCTTGCAGAAAGCTGATACCTCAGTGGGATTTTTATGGTATTGTCAATAGCATCTGCATAAATCAACAGTAGCTCTATTTTACATTAAGTAGTAAGAACAGGACATAACTTCAATTTATTGTAAAGCAATATATTTTGTACCATGTGTTTCCCATTTCAATTAGGAATGCAATCATATATTTACTAGCTACAAGCTAGATCATATTTCTCTGCTGTTTTAGACTAAGCTTAAATATATAATTGCTTGTATTTCTATTCTTTTAACATTGTAAAAAATAAAACAGCTTATAGCTCATTTAAAAGGTAGCTTTTAGGGTAACCTAAAGGCGCAAGGTCAAAGAAATGGAGTCTGGATTCTTTCATAAAGAAAAAAAGGCCTGTACTTGTGCTCGTATACATTTGCTGTTCCTGCAAACTCTCCTTTTAAAAAGTGGAGGTAGCAGCTCTGCATGTGCTGCAGGAAACCCAAACGTGATGCTATTACCTCTTATTTTCCACTAATGTTAATCGAGCCTCTCACTGACAGTTTCATAACTAGATGTTTCATATATATATTCTTTAAGCTATTTTATGTGACTGTCAGAAAATGCCTCATGTTTTTCCTTTAAGGTTTAACCTGTGTGTGTCTACAGTATGTGTATGTACACATTTTGAGATCAGCGATACAGCTGAGCCTCCCCCAACATATATTGCCTATTAAGGTTAAAGGTTAATTGGGCATGTACCACTTCATAATGATGGTATTGTCTTACAGACCACATGCAAAATTGGGAGCCAGCTTCAGCCTTATGGAGTGTGTCTGTGTGTGACAGTGGAAGAGCCAGGAGGACAAAGATTTTATTTAATTTCATCATTGTTGTCCTAACAAAGACTGTGGCCAAGCAATCCTCTTTTCCTCAAAGTCACTTACACTCATGGAAACTATAATGGAAATACTACAAGGAAGTTAACTGGGGCGCTCTATTTTACACACCTGCAAACATTTGTGACCACAGCTCAGTAGGTATTCAATATGCAGGGCCAGAAGTCATTTGAAGTATGGCTACATTATGTGCTGGTCTACCACATTGGGCTCATGGATGTGTAAAGGAATCTGCAGTCGTTTGCACTGCAGCAGAGCTGTAAGACAGCATTTCTGGTGGTTAATGGCCTCCCATGAGCCTGCATGCTCCTGTTTTACTGTGCAGCCTGTGGGAGGGAGGAGGGGAAGAAGTGATGGTGCTTGAGGGGAAAAAGAAGTACAGAAGCCCAGGGACATAGGAAATGAAGTAAGGACAAGGAGAAAGTTGGCAGGATGAGGGTAGGTAGGAATAAAGAATTTTTATGATGTTGTGTGAAATGGGGAATAAAGAATTTGACATGGATTCAAATACAAGGAGGGACTCAGGTTAGAGTTATGACGTAAGTTGCCCCAGACCTTTGCACACATTCATCAGTGCATGAAAAAAAAAGATTTTTGCTGAATATGAAACTACATGATCTTGCCATGAATAGTAGCAAACTAATTTTCTATTAGCATGGTCTGAAATTCTGTAAAAGTGCTATCCCACTACAGATACAACCCACGCTGTATACACTCACCACCCTCACACTTGAGCTATTTATTTCTTCCACTCTGTGTGTGGTGTCTGTACGTTTTTCACTAGTGTCTGCATGTGGCCTCCAGTGTTCAAAGGTGAGCCATCAAGTTCAGGTTCACATTCACACACATTAATCACCAGCAGGAACCCAGATTGAAGTGCTGCCCTAGCTTCTCTTATATTATCTTCCATTCCGGCAAGCTGGAAAGAAACATTCATCCATTTTCATCACCTTTTCCAGTGAGGCTGTAGCCCATCCCAGCTGTCACAGTGACAGCTGCACAGGTTAGCTTTCTATTGCAGGCTTGGGAAACAAACAAAAATTTGCTTTACTTTTGCAAAAACATGGACCATTTAATGGGTCCATTACAACAAACACAACATGCTCCAATGTTTAAAAAGTGTTGCTATTTATAAACTAGGATGTGGTTGTGATTATTTCACTACTTCTTAACAAAGTACTGGAACAAGCTGTCTCTAAACTCTTTAGTGAAGTGAATAAAAATCATTTGCTTTTAAAATTACTTGTGGGAAACCTGTTTATTTGAGATCAAGTATGAATTTATGAATGGTTTTGTAAAGCCAGCACAGCTTTCAGTCTCTGTATAACTTTGACTCTAATAAAAGGTAAGAGGAAGTTGTGGTTGTACTATAGTACCTCTTTAGTTTATAGAGCTGGAGTCAGTTATAGGGTGAAGAGATGAGCAGCCACACCAAAGTACCCTCACTGTAGTTATATATAGTTTTTGTTCACCCCACCCTGCTTCGTTGGTCCTACACAAACGCAACAGCTTATATGACCTGTTTTCACACCCATGTCTTTGGCTCTGCTTTTCTTTTTCCTCTTTCTAGTTTCACATCTCTGATGTCCATTGTTTCTGGTTAGTGGTTTGGCAAAGCAGTGCATTATGTAGTTTAAGAAAGGAAAAAACACATCATTTAACTCACTGCCATTATTGCTGATATTCAAATTTATATAATTATTTATATCCTATTTAGCTGATAGTTTTTTTCCCCTGATTAACTGTTAAATTGATCATTTTCATTCAATGAAATTGAGCAATTAAGGTTAGAAAGGTTTTCAGTGATTTGACCTTTAAATATTAGTAGCTGAAATGAGTCTAAATTCACGGAAAGAGTGAGAGAAAGCACGAAACAGAGAGAGTGAGAGATGAAAGAGCACTGACAGCAACAGGATGCATGGACAGTGTCACAGGGGCCAGTATTGTGTGCATTTGGTTGAGGCCTCCCGCAGTGCTGTGAATGTTTTCTCCATGCTGCCCTGGAGTGTGTGAGGGGTCAGAGCCAAATGGACACTGTGGCCATTGTCCTGAAATGGCTAACTACTCATTTGCTCTTAGGCTAGACAGATGACCAGCTGTCCTGCATGACTTATAATCAGTCTGTGTGTTTGTGTGCAAGCATTTTTTTATAAACATGTTGCAACATTTTATCAGTTACAGTCCTGGTGTTAATACCAAAGAAATCTGTTTACTTTTATTATTGAAGATGTGATGCTTTTACTATAAAATTTGTAAAACTTGTGTAGTAAAACTAAAGAGAAATTAATTCCAGCATGCTTTGATTGTAGTGGGAAGACCTATGGTTCTCATTTTGTTAAAAGGTCCTGTCAGGTATGTTAGGTTTGTAGCTTGAACCTATTCGCTGGAACGTTAAGACAATATAATTACACTGCAAGCAAGACACAAGTAGGCAAACTTCTTCATGGTACTCGTGCACGGGAGAGAACCGGACAACCGCTTGACTCCAGTTGGTCTCGTCCGTTCTCCCGTATCACTGTCCTTTTATTGAGGTTACATGAATATGCATAAGTTCATTAACATATGACGTCTACATACACAAAGAGTACCTTGCCTCTGTGTGTGTGTGTGTGTGTGTGTGTGTGTGTGTGTGTGTGTGTGTGTGTGTGTGTGTGTGTGTGTGTGTGTGGACTGCTGATCAAAGGGTCAAACATCCTTGGTCAGGAAGAGGGTAGCCTCCCCCTCACCCTAGATGGTTCATCCTAGATAACACGGTGAGGAAGTCCTGCAGTTCATCTAAACAAAGAGCACTTAGACTAGAACAGACGCAACTACGTTAATCCTACCATAAAATAATAAGACACGGTATGACCTCTCATGCTCCCAAAGTGCTGTCTAATACACACAAAGTTTGCAGACTATCAAGGATCAAAACCTCTACCAATCTACAACTAATTACAAAACTCTAAGCATATATAAGTAAATATTTCTAAGCATAAATGACAATCAACAATACAAATCTAACATTTCCCCCCTTTTTGACCTTTATGCCTGAAAAGTTCCCAGGTATGAATACCTCATGTCTGACAGTTTCAATGCAAACATTTTTATACTCAGCATATGTCAAATCACCCTAAATTACTGAAAAGGTACACAGTTCAACAAATGTATTAGCAGTTATCCCATTCATTGAGCTCATCTCATGGCAAACTGCATCTTACGAGCAAACAAAGAAATTGTTAATTTAATAGTGAAAATAAAAAAGTAACATTTTCAAAAACATCTCAGCTTGGTAATGCTTCCTCCAGGTGTGCACATCACATGTCTCTCTGCAGAGTGGTTTGAGTTCTGCAGGGCGTCATGAATGTCTCTTCCAGTTGTTTCCATCGTTGTCCATAGGACCAGAGTCCAAATGTATGTAGAATAGACATTCAAACATACCAGTTGGTTTTGTTGTTTGTCAACATGGTTCTCAGCTATTTCCAAAGCTGCAGACCTCTCAGCACTCTAGTTTTATGGCCTCCCATTACCTCACTTCAGGCCTTCGTCCTGTGAGGGGGATATTTATGACTCCTTCATTGTCCTTCATTGTCCATACTCTGCAGAAAACACCTCTGTGGAAAGGGTGCAGGGTTGTCTTACTGCTATTATGATCCCAGCAGCCTTCAGAGTGTCATCGTATGCACAGTACAGTGGCACAGCGTTAGGTGATGTTCATAGGAAACTGCTGTTATCACCACCATAGCTTCTGGTTCCTGTGCTTTTCACAGAATCATGATGTCATCCTCGAACTCCTTCTACGCTGTCGATGGAGCTTGGCACGCTCCTCATCCCCTGAGTGTTTATGTTCCAACGCTGCTGAAGGTTTAAGGCAGAGCACGTCGTACACCTTAGTCGTCTTCCTCAGCGTCAATATTGAATCTTTCATTGTATTTAAAATCTTGCTGTGGGAAGTCTCCTCTTGATTTCCTGGAAGCTTAGTAGCACAGCTCTCTGTGTGATGTCTGCTGTGCTGAAGATGATCTCTGATCCTCCTGAAGCCTCTCTCCCATCTTGTGGACGATCCTCTCCTCTATTTTGCAGGCAGTTTCATGGTCCTTGCTGTGGCTCCAAGGTCTGATTTCATGATGGGCCCCAACCAGCTTGATCTTTGACCTCAACCACTGCCTGGTCCTATCAGCTATGCGCTTCTCACTGGGCCTCTGAAGATTTCTCAGGAGATTACTGCTGCACCTGTATTTCCTTGCTAGGAAGACAAACTATTTGGAGAGTATGTCAACAATCATCAAACCACATTCTTTAGTTCAGTGAACTTCACTTATAGGCCATCAAAGCCTCATCTGAACATGGATGCACCACTTGCATAGGTTTAATATTTGTAAATAAAACGGCTAATCACACAAATCACTGCAACAATAATAGTAAACATTGTTTAATGTTAATCCTTGCACTCCACCTCTTGACGCATGGACATTCCCATGCGTCAACTCACCAAACCTGGATCCCTGTCTTAAAGAAAAAGATTAGCTAGATCATATCCCAGGCAACATCAGGGCATCTCCTCTGGAGTAGCTCCGTAACCCTGCAATAAAAGATGTTAGCGTGTGTTGCATATTAAGTTTGCTTAACACCTGGCTCTCCCAGGAGCCTGCATACACACCATCACGGCCTGGAAAACAAAATCTGGAAGTGAAATCAAACTTCATACCTGTAAACAATTGTATCATAAGAGTAATAAGCATTCAACATCAGCAAGACAAGTGTCATGTGCAGGTTTTCTCAAATCAGTAACTACAACTATTACCCTAATTCACCTCAGACATGGATTATCCCATGTACTCTGTTAACATTAATGTAATCAGTGACTTCTCTTAAGCAAAGTCACTCCACTCATATATTATTATTATGGGTTCAAAAGTGGCCAGCAAATGAGCCCATAATAAACTATTCCATAAATACCGTAATCTCTTATTTGTTTTACCCATGTCACTTGTCCGCTTCAGCTGAATCTACTACAGCATTCTCAAAGAAACAAACATTAGCAATACACATTGACTGTGGTCAGACGGAGGTCAGACACAGGTCAACGGGTTCCAGAGGTGCCATAAAAAGACCATAAAGTTAGCCATCTATAGCTGTGGAAAGAAGTAACACCAGTTCTCAACACAGGAAATTTCACACAGGTTATTCACATTATCAAAGTAACCTTCACATTTTCCCATCAACACAACGCAACAGCATCACCACTCATAACCTGTAAACACAGTTTTCCTCACACATAAACCCAGAAATCCTGTAGTAGGAAAAAACATCAACCAGTTGTCCTGGTATAAATCGCATCATCAATTCACATGAAGAACTGGCATGCTGTAAGAAAAGAAAATGCAAATATTAGCGCTTGCGCAGGCGTATGCATACTTTGTCACAGTTATCTCTGTGAGCAACTCAAGCCTATGAATAACACACCTGATAAATGCACAGACACAGAAAATGGCATTTAAAAGGTTAAATCATCATGCAACCTCGAGTGTTGCTGTCATCTTTCTGCTCCTGTAAAAGGAAACACATGGGTTCATCTGCACCTTTGTCAGGTGGGGGTTAACTTCACACAATCATGTTCAGTCAGTCAGTCAGTTATTTTAAAAGTCTTACTCATTCACTCAGTGGTTCCTTCTTTTGCTAATTGTGGAAATTATCATCGCATTCGTTTCCACGCTCAGCAAAACGACGTTATTTCAAAAAGAAAAATAATTTAGACTGGATTTCCTCGTTGAATCCTTTTTGGGGGGGGACTCTCATTTCCTAATTGTCCCAAATAAGTGGCTTTCTCCTGACCCCATTTTAAATGTGGAGAAACTCACTTGCAACAATTTTCTTGACGACGTGTAACGCTTTTAATTCCCGACTTGCAGATCTGCTCAAAGAAAAGAAATTCACAAGCAAAAATCAGTGCTTGTTCAAAAATGAAAAATAAAAAATAACAGAGATTATCAAACCAAACTCTCAGTGCACTGTGAAAGTATCAAAATAAAAAGGCCTTGTTAAGTCATGACACAAGCTCCTCATCTCAGGAGGGTAAATCATACCATTAGCATGGTTTATCATACCATCATACTAATCGGCAGGCTCAACTTCACAACAAAAGAAAAATCATCAGCTAGATTCACTCCAAATCAACCATCAGCTGCACAACACACAACATAAGCCTAATGTCTTATTAGCTATGAGTTTAATTACCAGGTCTGTGCTCTTCACTCATTTAGGCCACAGATCTATTTTATTCAATTTTCCTTTTTCCCTTCATCATAAAACATGTGACATGCTGTCATGCACTTCACAAAACAGTCTGTTCTGACGTATTCAGAGTTGTGTATCTAAATACAGGATTCACTCGCACATCAAAGCAGGAAACTCAGTGTTTTAGAGTCTCCACTCAACACACAACAACTCCAACACATCTCATTCACTCGTACTAGAATTCAGTCACCTTTCATTAATCTAAAACCGATCAACTAATTTGCATATCAACTATTAACCCACTAAGTTGACAGGACGACAGAAAAGCATGTTCAAAATAGTATCACAAAAGACAATTTCCCTCATACAGTAAATTACATGTGCTGCCTCAATCAAGCAGGAAGCTTCTCCCAATTTACCATTTTAACAACTAAATTTATTGTCTGATCACTGGTTGGTCAAACCAGGATCTTTTTTCTCACAAAAGTTAAATTGTTGTCCTGCAACTTGGAGAGTCAATTTTTTTCTTTAGGATAAATTCAGCATTTGATAACAAGTGTCTGCTAAATTGACACTATTGTAACACTGATGAAAGATAACAAGCTAATTTTCATTACATGTGTTTGTGTTATTAGGCAGGTCTAATGCATGTCTGTGGAGCTGCATCTCCAGCAGAGCATGTTCTTAAAGCTGCCTTTCCTACACACTTCTCTGCTATTATTTAATCATTTCTTAACTAATGTGCTATGAGTCTTCATGAGTCATTTTGTGTTTGGAATTGTTAGTAGGGTTAATGCATGTTCTGCTTGTGTGTGTGTGATTCTGTATATGTTTCTATTTTCGCAATATTTCAGACTCCGTCTCAATTTTCCAACTTAAGCAGTCAGTTTTCTTTTCCCCAGGTTTGCTAACCCAAATTTTGATTTCCCACATTAAATAATTCCTATGTGTTCTCACCTAGTCTTCTCACTCTGTTGTCCTCTCCCACTTCAACAGTCCAACAGCCGGCAGTTCTCCTTCAGCTTTGTCCTGTGTCCCACTGTCTCTTCTTGCCATTTTACTCCACAGGTGGCAAATGTCAAACTCCAACTGTTCAGTTCTCCTCAAACGTTTTCTTCACATGCACAGTGAAGTCACAGCCACTCTCACTATTGTCCTCTGATGCGGTTGACTTCGTGCTAGTGGCTGAAGTGCTGCTGCTGCTGCCTTCCTGGGCGACTTCTTAGCAGCTGCTGCCGGTTTCTTGGCTTTGGCCGCGGCGGGCGTCTTAGCTTTGGTCTCAGTAACCCTGTTCATCTTGAAGGATCCGGAGGCCCCGGTGCCCTTGGTCTGCACCAGAGTGCCCTTCGCCACCAGACTCTTGATGGCGGTCTTGACACGGGCCTTGTTCTTGTCCACATCGTAGCCTCCGGCAGCCAGAGCCTTCTTGAGAGCGGCCACGGCTTTCACAATCAGCTCGCCCACGCTGAGGCCGACCTTCTTGGGCTTGGAAGTCATCATCTTCTTCTTCTTGGCCTGAACCTCGGCGCAGGGCGCAGGGCGTGTTTATGATGGAGCCTTTCCCACCACAGCGCTTGCACGTTGAACGCATCATGAAGGGTCCATTTCTTTCATGTCGCTAGCCAGCATGCTAGCTGCATGTGGCTTGCCCGAGTCACTCAGTCCTTTTTGAGCATTTCAACATGCTGCCACCGCAGAACCTGGCCTCAGATCCAGCAAGCTTAGCGCGCTGATCTCCAAAAAAGTCCCGAAAGCCAGAAAGACGTCAAATAAGTGTCTCGTGCTGAGAACTCAAACAAAAACTATTCTTCACGCCACCATCTTGCTCGCCCTTCCGTGGAATTCATCCAATCAGACAGGAAGATGGGTTTGCTTTCTTCTTCTGCTGCTGTTTATCCACATTGCTGCTGCTTGTTGGGACTTTTTTGCTCAGGACTTGATGCTGTCTCTTTATCATGTTATTGCTTTGGAGCTGCATTCCTTGTCTTCAGGGAGGAGTGAGCTCGCTTGTGAGGTTGAGAAACACATGGCACTGTAAATAAGTCAGCCAGAAACTTGGCCTGCATGTTTCCAATGATGTTAAACTATAACTTTCTTCCGACCGTTGCATGTGGAAAATTGATTCAGGTCTGCTTTTCACCTGAAAGTGACAAACTAAGACATTTCATTATTATCATCACTGCTTAATCAACACACATCTCTCTCTCTCTCTCTCTCTGTCTGTGTTTGTGTGAACAATCCTTTCTTAAAAGCAGAAAATGACATTGTAGTTGTTTTTCGGCTGATCAACACAAAACCTTTTTCCTATGATTATTTCTCTTCGTCTACAATGTAGTAATTTGTCTCTTTTTCACTCTTTTTTTTTTTTTTCTTCACAATAGCTGGTGGTCTGCAAAATCACCGCTCTCACTCACAATCAGAGGCAATCACTTTTGCACAGTGCACAAAAACACTGTGATGTCAGACACATTCACACTCACTTTTTCATCTGCATAAATAAACCATATGGCTGGAGATATGTGCCATGGTGATCCATAAGCATGATCACCAGTTTATTTAATTATTTTTAATCCAACAAAACAAATAAACAAAAACATGATGCTGATGCTACACACACACACGAGTCAAGGTGCAGAAAAACTGCTCATGGAAACGCTGCACACTCTCTGTTTCCCTCTCTTTGAGTAGTTCTCAGACAGCTCTTGATCTGATAATGTGTAGCTTGCTCATCAGCTCAAAAACAAAAACAAAACTGCAACGCGACATCACACAGTAGTTGCATGCTCTGCCCACAGTGGCAAAGTCTTACACTTTCATATTCAACACAGCTTCTCCATCATGTATTTTTAGATGTTTCATACAGGGTTGAGCATATTAGTTGTTTTCACAGGTGTGCTCTACATCTCAACAATGGCTCATAATAAGACGACAGTCTTCCACACAGGTCAAGTGCCTCTATGCACTTCATGAGTTTAAATATTTACCTATATCACTTCTCCTCACATGTCATTGTACTGAATTTAAGCAACCACAAGTTTAATGTAGGTTACTTTTAACAACTATCCACCTCAATGGTTTGGCACACAGGCTGTTAACATTTTGTGTCAGGAAGGGGTGGGGGGAAAGCCACCCACCAGAGCACAGCTGCTGATGTGGGCTGGCCTTTTCCACACACTCTTCAAGGCTGGTGTGTTTTCTGAAAACTTCTAACATTTGAATCTCTTCCATTTATAAGCCTGCGATTAACCGCACGGCTCAGGTCCGCGTGAAACCCGCGCGACCGCATTCGCGTGCACCCACGCAGCTGTGGAGCCTTCGCTCTCTCTCTTTTATACATAAATACTTTGTGCTGCCAGGAGCAAAGTCCAGCACAAACGTCTTTCTCCCTCTAACTCACTCTTGGTTGCTTAGAAACCCATGATAACAACAACAGTCGGTGTTACAGACCACGTGTTCTGCTCCGCACACACTCACACAACAACAACAACAAAAACGACGACGACGACAACAATGACAACAACACAAAATAGGCCTACTCCGGACTCACACCGGACCGCTCGGGACCCTAACCCAGTTGTGGGACGCTCACCCACTCGCGCGACAAAACCCAATGAAGGGACGCTCGGGACACACACCCAGGGCGATTTCAAAACCGGACACTCACCGGACGCTTGGGACCCTTGGGCGATTTAACCAAAACTTCTTTTTCGGGACACTAACCCAGTTATCGCTCCACAAAGCAGCGAACTTCTCAACGCCTCACAAAATGGCGGAGACTGCACAACGACACGGTTATAGAGTCGGCCTCTTTAAACTTACTTGGCGTTGCTTAGCGTGTAATATCAGCCTGAATCCCGCCGATCGCCATTCATCGAGGAGAAAGACAGACAGCGAATCCACAGGAACTTCCTGGCTGACGTCAGTCTTTCAGCGTGCCTCCCCCCCCCCTCGGTGAATGCGATCCCAGGGAGCCGGCACCGAAGGACCAATTAATGTTAGGTTTGTAGCTTGAACCTATTCGCTGGAACGTTAAGACAATATAATTACACTGCAAGCAAGACACAAGTAGGCAAACTTCTTCATGGTACTCGTGCACGGGAGAGAACCGGACAACCGCTTGACTCCAGTTGGTCTCGTCCGTTCTCCCGTATCACTGTCCTTTTATTGAGGTTACATGAATATGCATAAGTTCATTAACATATGACGTCTACATACACAAAGAGTACCTTGCCTCTGTGTGTGTGTGTGTGTGTGTGTGTGTGTGTGTGTGTGTGTGTGTGTGTGTGTGTGTGTGTGTGTGTGTGTGTGTGTGTGGACTGCTGATCAAAGGGTCAAACATCCTTGGTCAGGAAGAGGGTAGCCTCCCCCTCACCCTAGATGGTTCATCCTAGATAACACGGTGAGGAAGTCCTGCAGTTCATCTAAACAAAGAGCACTTAGACTAGAACAGACGCAACTACGTTAATCCTACCATAAAATAATAAGACACGGTATGACCTCTCATGCTCCCAAAGTGCTGTCTAATACACACAAAGTTTGCAGACTATCAAGGATCAAAACCTCTACCAATCTACAACTAATTACAAAACTCTAAGCATATATAAGTAAATATTTCTAAGCATAAATGACAATCAACAATACAAATCTAACAAGGTAGTAAATGCTTAAGCTGCAATAAAACATTACATAAACATGTCTTTAATATTAAGTGGATAAAAAGGCAGTAAGTGCTAATATGTAAATTTATGTGCCCTCTCACTCCCACTTAAGCTCCAACTGCCCCCAAGCCCCCCAAAATGTTTATAATATTTCACTCTTAATTTTCAATTTTATTAATAACCCTCACTTTTTTATCCTCTCGCTTTTACTGTGTGGCTCACAAGGTTGTTTTGGGGGTTTCTTTGGTCCTACCATGGCTACCATGTGGCACTCCTGCTTTGAGTATAAATCACCCCCTTGTCAGATACAAACGGTAACCACCTGTGACAAAATGCCCTGAGGGAGTGGCGAAACTAGAGTGGACGAATAGGTGACATGGCTTCTTTTCTGCTCTTCCACTGTTCTTTTTTTGTTGAACAAAGCATTCATTACTTAATGGAAAAAATTATTTTATACCACTGTGAAAATATTTTGTTTCGTGAGGATCCAAATACAGTATAAGCAGTAGTGAGGAAAAAAGTAACAGTAGTGAAAGTTACTCACACATAAATAAAAAAGAACCCATCTATTATCTTCCAGTTATCCTTATCAGGGTCACAACAGGGATGGAGCCTATCCCAGCTATCAATGGACAGGTCACCAGTCTATCACGGGGCTAACACACAGAGACAGACAAGCATTCACACGCACACCTGTGGGCAATTTAGAATCATCAGTTCACCTAAACTCATTAATTGTATGACTTTGGGAGGAAGCCTGAGTACCCAGAGAGAACCCACACAAACACAGGGGAGAACATGGAAAAGCCACACAGTAAGGCCCCAGCTAGATGGTGGAGCTGAACTCTTTTGTGCTGTGAAGCAACAGTGCTAACTACTGCACTAACATGGTACCAAACTAACGCACAGGGATTTATGTGTATGAATAGATACAGATTAGTGTTCATTCTGGGAAAATCGAGTGATAAAAAAGCCAAAAAAACCATTATTATTCATGCCGAACAAGTTTTGTCATCTGAGTTCAGGAAGTTCTTCTCAGGTTGCCGTTACCTTATACCTCAGTGTAGAACAAACAGACAGAGCTCACTTAGATTAATATTTCTGTGTTTGTTAATTTTTAGACATTTCTTCTTGTTATTCTAATGTATTTATTTATTCTAATGTTGTTGACATGCAGCAGTGCTTGTGATTAGGTATTGTGTGACTTTGACTTTGATTTGTTGGATCTGTTGGATCCAACCAATATTACTGCTTCTTCTATGGTGGACTGGCTGAAGCCCAAGAGAACCAAGTAGCTGTCTGGAATCAGAACATGGATGAATTTTTATTTAATTTAAATTTAGGAACAGAGGAGATGACAGTTTATTCTGACTGTGAACCATTTGAGCTCACAGCCAACTTGGAATTAAGAGAGGTGTTAGTCTGTAACAAAGCTGACAAGATGTTGACACTTTGTACCAGCCCGGCGACTAGTGGTCTCAGGCATTGGAACAAGTAGGCTAGATTAGGAGGAAAGACTGAAGGAAGCTTTAACTAAAATTCACTGAGCGATTAATAATAATAGTTTGATAATTATGCACACATAATTATAGAGGACAAAGGACAGAAGCAGTAATATTTTTCAACTGAAACAGAAAACAACACAATAACCCATATTAAATAAACTTAACAAAACAGCAAACATCATCACAAATCAAAAAGCTGAGCGCACGCTGACCCCAGCCCAGCAGAACTTCGACAGGTAACAATTCTCTGATGAGCAGACAATTCTCTGTTTCCACCTTTTCAGACAATGTTGTGATCACCTCAAAGTGTTTTGGGGCTGTTTTGTTGTTTTTTCTTTTTCTTTTTTTGTGTTGTCAGCTTTATGTTCCTACTAAAAACTAAAAGAAAGATTATATGTGTGTCCTTATTGCCTAGCCTAAGGTTTATATTGTTAACTGGTAATTATGTGACAGCGTGTTTCGGGTCATTTTATGGAGTAACGAGAACGTAATTACTTTCTCTGGCAATTAATTAAGTAATGCACTGCATTTTTTATACAACAACCACGACACTGATTACAATTAGGACTTAGTATGTAAATCTAAGAGTTACAGTAATTAAACCAAGACCATTTTAAAACTCTAAGTCTACAGTCAGCTCAATGACATCTCAATTGCTCAGCTTCACATACACTGTTGGTGTACACAGTTAGAAAAAACGTGTCACTTAGAGTTTCTCAGATTATTCAAAAACTCCATGCAATGTATAAGATTAACATTTATGAATGCCACTTAGACTGGATTTTAAAAAATCCACGACTTACTGGTAATTGAACCAAACAAGCTTCTTGTGCTTTTAAAGCAGCTTATTGTCCAAAACACCTGCTCAAGGCCAAAATGGCTTTTTTAAAGGAAACTGCAATTGCTATCAGTATTGGACACACCTAAACTCCTCAGTTTCTAGTCACCTACAGTCTAAAAAGTCCACAAGTCCACTGCAGATTCAGTTACCAAACATTTCCGTCTCAGGTTAAAAAAATAAACAGTTAGGCTGAGCAGGCCAGATTAGAGAGAACAGTGTGTATTTATATACAGCTGAGGACAAGAAGTGCATACTGAAGCTCTAATGCCCTACAGATGGTTCCACTCTAATGAACTACATAAGGTACCCTGTCTCTATCCCAGCAATTTGATATGCTGAAGCTTGACCAGAGCTCTGATATGTCTGCGTAAACACAATGGGAGGATGCACTCTAAAAACCTGAGAGGGATTTACAATGTCAAATAACATATTTTACATCTCACAGACAGCATTTAAACTGAAATAAACAACAACTTTTCTTTTTCTTCTATTGTTTTGTTTAAAATTTTAGGGTCTGTATCCTGCATTATAAAGTGCTTTGAAGCGACAGTTGTGAAGTGGTACTATATAAATAAGACTGAATAGAATTAAATTGAATTTAACTGAATTTAATTGAAACTATTCTTAATAAGTAAAACTGATGAGAAAATTCCCAGTAAAGCAAATACCATAAAAACATATGGTCTAACCCATATGGAAAAGATATATATAAATCTTATAAAGTTTGTATCTGTCTTATGTGAAACTTTTATGAAAAGCATACAAGAGTGAAAACAGATATAAGATCCCTAGAAAAATTATATAAATGAAACTTGTATGTTTTGAATACTTACTAAAACAATATATGAAAGTGTCCACTTCATATAAGCCTTATTTGATTCACTATATGAAGTAGGCCACATTTTATGCAAGTCTTTTATAAGTTTTGTCTATTTATTTTCCATATGGGAATAAATGAATGCCTCAAGGAAAATCCAGACTAATTGTTGACAAGATGAAAATCTGTATGGAAACACCAGCTCTTTGCATGACTGCACACACAAGGTACCATGTCAGAGATGGCTTTCAACATGCAGCTACATCTGACAGAGTTCAGTGGGTGTCCTTAGACATGATGCCCAATAACTGTGGTAATTAAGGAATTTCACAGAAGACTCTTGCAGAGGGAAGTTTGAATTTTAACTTATACTTCACATTGTAAAAGGTGTATTTTATCCCAATCATAGATTTTTGGGCTTGGGACAGGTAAGCTGTCCCAAGCCTTTATTAAAAGTTTTCCCTGGCATACTTGGAGAGTTTTTTCTATTTTATTTAGTTTTTAACGGTTTGACTTGAGATTATAAACACTATCTTGACTATTTGATATACTGAAGCTTGACCAGGCTTTTGCTAATGTCTGTGTAAACGTTCTTGGAGGAAATACTTTATGCAGCAATTCGTCAGAGATTAACTGTAAGATAATAATCAGTTTGTCATGGTCTCAAATTTCCAAGTAGAGGAAAGGAATTTTGTCTCAATTCATCCAGGATTATTATATTTGTGTGCTGTGCAGTTTCAGTGCTGCAAGCAATTAGTCCTTAGTATTTTGTTGATGCTGAACATAAAGATGGGATGTAAAAGACATTTTCAAACGTTGTCACTTCTCCAAAAACTATTCCATAAGATACAATTTGACACTGTAGGGAAAAGGATAAAAGTAGATAACATCCCCCAAAAACGTACAAAGTCAAACCTTTAAAGCAGCTTTTTGGGTTACATACAAAATAATAGTTTATCATTTATCTCATGCATCCTCCTGTGGATCCCCAAATGGAGCTTATATCCTATTGAAGCTGCAGTTTCAAACTACGGAGTACCTGGAGAAAACCTACACGGGCACAGGGAGAACATGCCAACTCCACACAGAAAGGTTAGAAGTTATGTCATCACAATTTTATCCCCCTTTTTAATGTCCAGTCGCATTCATTTCTCTCTTCACTTTTCCATTACCAAGGTAGTTAAAGGCCATCTGCAGAATCTTGATTGTGCGGTGCTCTTTTACAATGGAGGTCGGAGAAATGTCACATATCCGAAATGGCTGAACACAAATATGCTTTATTACTAGTCAAAGGTCTGCTATAGTCCGTGCATGGGGAGTATTTAAAAGTTCACATTAACATCCTCACACCAAAACTCTATTCATTCAATCAAAACTGCTGATTTCACAGAAGTTCTACTTATAACTGTAATTACTCAACAGTGTCCAATTTAGGCGATTAAGTTTAATTTTAAGCTTGTAAACATTCTAACGGGGTCTACTGCTCTTCTGTTGTTAAGCCACAAATCACACTGGAGCCTTGAGTAGCTGTTGTTTACCAAGTGCACCAACACTATGCTAATCTGTGCAGACATACAATTATCTCTAAAGACTTTGTACGGTCTCTTGGCTATTTGTTCCTTGATTTTCATTAGACTCGTGACTTTTTGGTGAGCTTAAATTATCCTGCCATTTGGAGTAATTTGATTTAAATTAGACATTGCTGAAAAAAAATGGGTCACAGGCGATAAAGGATTCATCTGTGGTTTTTATGTAGTGCTAGATTGGATCATTCTTTCTGGCTCTGCTACATTATGAAGAAAGGCAGGAAAGACAGTAAAACAGTTAGTACAGAGGGGCTTTGTACAGGTAATCAAGAACACACACATTCATCCATGTATAGACACACACACACACATCTCCCAGCACCATGGCGGCAAGCAGTCCCACTCCATTAGGGGTAAAAACACCAGAATTAAATGCTGCGTGCTTGTGGTTTTTAATTTAGCGCGCTGACAGCCATCCAATAGTCCTGTGGTGACACTGGATAACTTCATGACCCTGGTGAGCGCAGCCTGGGACAGGGACCAGGACAGACACCCATTTCAGCTTCTACCCACTCTACATAGACACACATTTAACTGAAAATGATTTTGTAAGAATTGAGTCACTTTTGCAGCCATTTGATCAATAATTCCATCCATTTATTTTAGGGGCATAATTGAGTTGTTTATCATGTTGTGAAATCATTCATGTGGTAAAAACATAATAACAATGGTAAAAAATTTTAACAGTTACTCACACACCTTATGCCAAGTCTGCATTGGTTGCTGTGGTCTTAGTAATGACCTGATTTTAGAAATAAATACTCACACTACTAGACAGCAATAATACCAACCCCAAATGACTGCATGCATGTATACATTGTTGGAGACAACTTAAGCAGAAATGACTGCATAGTACTAAATAAAAACATAGCTTTAGACTCATTATTTTTGATGTTTTTTTTTTTCTTCAAATGTGCTGCAAGAGACATGCATAATACCTGGCAAAAGCTTTGACCCACTCTTGATATTTTTCTGTAAAGGAACCAGACTTTCTTGTAATCTTTGTAAAGTGGTCTTGAATGATAATTCTCCAGACTTTCTGAACGTCTTTTAAGCTCTTTCTTTTTACATTAATCACCTTTTTATTCATTTCCAGTCAATTCATTATACCTTGTGTTTGTTAAGATACTTCACATTGAACTATGAATCATTCCAGCATGTTGTGTTTATACATAACAGACAATATAGATTAGAGCCAGTTTTAAATTGTATACCTGTGACTAGCAGTTGCAAAAACCTGTTGGAAAAACACATAATTATGTCCCCATTTCTCTAGTTGATTCTATGAACAATGCCAAAGTTAACACAGTTTGACAGGCATAAAATAGTATTTTGCTGAACAGTATCTGAGAGTCATGTCCTTAAGAAATGGAAAAAAAAAATCAAGAAAAGATAGGACCAGAGAGGCTTGTTTTTTGAACGCTTATCAGAAATAGTCTCAATGGAAGAAACCATTCTTAAGGAGTTGAAACAGTGATCAGTAGCAACAGATATTATGGAGTGATGAACACAAAGAGAGGTAAGACGGTGAGTGTCCGCAGCCATCTGTAAAAATGGTGGAGGTTTTGTCATGATTTGAGGCTTTATTTCAGCCAGTTGTGTTGGAGATGAAAAGAAAACCTATGGAATTATAAATGCAGAAAAGTATGGTCAGATAATATCAACCACGCATTATTATCTGGAAAGTGACGTGCACTAGTGTCTTTCTACGCCACAATTGCAAACACACTAATGCATGAATAGACAAACAAAAAGTAAGGCACACCCAAAGCCCTGGCCTCAATATTATTGAAGCAGAGTTGGATCTTCTTGACAGAGAATACAACAGAAACCAGCCAATAAAGAAAGCTTTTTATTATTCTACATCCTAGGTAACTATTTGCGAAGGCTACCTGAAGAAATTAAAAGCTTGTCCAAAAGAGTTCTGACTGTGTTAAAGAACAAAGGTGGCCATGTTAACTTATGTTTCAATAAATCACTGTACTTATTTAAAATTTTCTTAAAAAATAAAGAGAAATGAGGGCTGGCTCAAGATTTTCCACAGTACTGTATATAAAAACAGTTACCTTAGTTCCACTATTGAGACATGATGAAAACAGCTCTTTTTCTGTCTTTGTGGAATTTAAAGCTTGTGGTGTGGTGTCTTTACTTATCATTGGCTAAACAGTATCCTAAGTTCACAATACTAACATGCTCTCAAGGGGTCTTACAGGGTTTATGAACTTGTCAGAGCTCACAAAGATGGGTTGGGTCAAAAGCTTGAATTGAAATTTTATTGTATTCCAAAATGAATCTATACTCCTCTCTCACATCTATTTGTAATAATACAATAGGAGTACTGTACTAACACATACGACTCACCATAGTTGTGACATCCTGTATCATAGTTTTTGCATCTTCTGATATTAATTTAATAATGCAAACAGACAGAATTAAATAAATCTAAACATATAAGATTACATGTGGGTTGACAGAATTTTCACGCGGTGTCATCCATCTGTTTTTACTTTATGAGACTAATATGTGCAAATAAATTAAGTGTAGGAAATGCTGCCTCAGAGGTGGCCTTTCTGGGATGTGAGCTATTTTAAAATTGCTTGCTTTGTAGGTGCAGGAGATGTGGCTGTTCCATTGCCGCATGGTGGTGACAGTGGATGGTGATGAAAACCACATGCAACACCATGACTTTATGTGGTTCTATTTCTGTGTGTGTGTATGTGTGTGTGTGTGTGTGCAAGCTGGTAAGCTCAACGGATTGCAGTCTAGGCCCAGTGGGCATAACATTAATGATCTCTGACAGAGAACTACGCTAATTTGATGTCATGACACAACTCTGCTTAATAGCCGTTGATATTCTTTTATGTGTGAGTGTTTTCTGAATGAGCACTTACAAGAAACAGGTCACATGAAGTCATGAGTTGGACAGTTGGGAAGGAAATATTTGCTGCTCTGTTGGTATATTCTGAATGGTTACCAGGCAGGCTGTTCTACTGTGTACAGCACTTTGGAAAGTTGTAAATCTTTGTCATTTGGGAACCACAAGCTGTACATACTGCAGCCTTTTATATGTCTGTGGCATCTGGAACTCACAGTCAGTCAGACATACTCCATGAATGATTTACTGATGAGTCTTTTTTTATTGGTTCAATCTCAGTGGTACGTTGTTTATATCCTATCACATTCTTATTCCTTTGGGAGGCATTTGCCTGTACAATATAGTTCCCAGTCTACACTCTTCATTCACCTGCTTCCCAATCTCTTACTCTTGCTAAATACTTTGTACTCCCAGGTTCCCCAAGGAACCTGGGAGTACATGCCCAAGGTAGCAGGCGGGCATGCCCAGTATCAGCCCTCTTCTCCTTTGAGACTGGCTGACGTCACCACTCTTCTCCTCCCAGGTGCTTTTGTGACACATAACAGTTTTACACATTAGTATGCTTGTTTTTCAATATCGCCTGTAACTATTGAAGAAAGATACACAAATACAAGTGCAATTTACCTTTAAAAAACCCCAGAGAATTAGAAATACTAATGGTAAGCAATAGTAATGTAGAAAGGGCTGATATTACTGCTCGTCTAAACTCATCTTCTGTTACTCCAATCCCCAACACAAAGCTAGACTCATTGCACACTCATCCACATGCGCTCTCATTCACACACCCTGAAGGCAAAGGTTTTCACACACACTCTTTCAAATACCATGGACTCGGAGGAAACATCGATCTGAATTGTAAGTGTACACCCTTTTGTTTGTTTCAACGGCATTCTTCCAGCATTATTAGAGGAGATGTGATATGTCAGTGTTTGGTAAGAGATGGGACACTTGTTGGTAGTTATGCAGGGAAGGTCTATTGTCTTGTCGTTGCTAATGTCACGCTGTCGGGGAAAGGAGTTCGGTGATCACATCTTTTGTTGTGGCAATAAAAAAAGTCTCATTTACAGTTTGTTGGTGTTGTTGGGGTGATGGAAACTGAGCCTGAAAATTTAGCCTGGGGGGCAGAAGACGTGCTGTATGATATCATAACAAAACCTGGTGCGTTTCTGAGTGTGTACATAACATCATCATGGTAACCAGGAGAGCAACACTGTGTGTGCATGATTTATGATGCCCGGCCAGTTAATGGAATTGTGAAGAGTTCAGTGTTCAGTAATAAACCGGAGGCTTTTATGAAGTCTATGCATTCTGATAATTAACATATTGTTCTTGAGTCTGTTGTTTATAAAGGGAAACTATCACAGTACTGAGGGCCAAGACTTTGTGTTCCCCTAGCTGCTCATTGCTTATGTTTGCAGATAAATTAAAAAAAGATCAATGGAAGCTCAGTTCTTGTCTATTTTGCATTATATATGAACACTTTACCTGTATGCAACCAAAGCTTGCTCAAATTTGATTGGTCAAAAGGATTCAAAGTATTCTTCAAGTACTGTAAATTGCAAATGGACACCAGAGCCGATTCTCCATAATCACATGCAGCTGTTTGTGGAGATTATTTACTTAGTAACCTTCCAAAAGTACAGTGTCTTACGTATTTGCTATTTTAGTAATCTTTCTACTGCACACTATAAACTTTGTTGAGCATGTACATTAAACTCTCCCTTCCACAGACACATACCCAAATCTGTAAGTCCGTTCCCATGACCCATCCCCCATTGGGTATTTTTCAGATTGTTAAAGGAATTAAAACTGCAAAAGACTATATGTTGTGTAAATTTTCCAGTCCTCTGGGCAGTATACCCCATGTTTGTGTGTGTTAACAGTGGTCTTTTAAGTCTCTAATTAAAAGCTAAGTTCAAGTGCCTTTAAGTGAGTGGCTGAAAGGCAAGGAAGCTTATTTACTGTCATGTTGCATGCTGGGGACTTGTTAAGAGTGCTGACAGTGGCTCAAGTTGGTCCAAATAGCATGCCCAAATACTCTAACACAAAAAATCCATGTGCTTCGTACACTCGCACACACAGACACGCATGTACACGCACAAGCAGAGAGCAGAGCCTCATGTGTTATAGAGAGCTAGAGATTGCTCACAGCTGCCTGTCTTCAGAAGAGCAAAGAGGAAAACTAAGACAGGGACACTTGGACCACTTATTTCAGCAGGACCACTTGTATATTTGCATGCAGTAACACAAAGTAACGATTAAAAATCAGAATCAAATAAAGCAAACACCATTATTAATGTCCCAGCGCCTGCAAAGTTCTAAATGCACTCTCTAGGATTCACAACATGCTGATTCTCCGTTCTATTTGGGCCAGCATGAACTGAAAACACTTTGTCTCCTGGCATTTGGTCTAAATTTTTCCTCTCACATGGTCAGCTGTTTCAAAGTCAGAACCATGCACACAGCACTGCTTTCTGTGGGCACAATACAACAGAGTACCTCTCATTAAGTGTAGCTGACTGTTACCACATGGAGGTGAGGGTAAAAGGGGTGAATTTAACGCATCTGCTACTTCTCAACCAGGTTTAAATGGTTCAAAAGTTATATCACTATAAAGTTCAAGTTTAAAAAAGCAACTCCATTAACACCGGACAGAAAGCATTGTCTCTTCTTTGGTTTTCTGTCACTCTTCATACAAGTAGCTAAGGCTTAGTTAGCCCTGTGTTTGCTTTTACCCACAAAATGAAATGACAGCTGACCGTGCAACCTGCACAAATGTTTGATCGTTAACAGCTGTTGGATGTTTTATATAAGTCAAAAATTAATCAATATGCATTTCACTGCGTTTAAAGGGCTTGCACATACTGGTGGATTTACCATGATAGAAACATAAAACAAGATTTGGGTAATTACCACCACCGTTAATTTAGGACAGCTGTGCCATAAACCTTCCATTGGATGGTGGTCTGATAGATTTGTTAAGCACTCTTTCATTGAAATAGTTTCACTGAGACTAAATAATATTTAATCACACAGTTTAACTCCAACTTTAAACAAGCGATGAAGGGGCTCTTGAAAAATTGGCCCACTGTGAGTTGTCTCCGGGTTTGTTTCTGAAAAGTGTAAACAAAGGAAATTGCCAAGAAATGCTTTGGGGTTTTGCTATAATCTACATATTAAGCTCAAAAGATAAAATGATTTCCTTCTACGTAAGTCACAATGCTTTTATTAAACAGCAGTAAGAAGTCAGGGAGGAAAAAATGATCAAAAGGACTGTAGGACTGTGTAATGATAAACCATGATCTTGCTAAAAAATACTGTTCACAACTCAACAATCACTGATCACATCCCACTGATAGGAACATCAGTCATAAAAATGCTTCTGTGAGTCATTCTAAAGGAACAAAGAGACAACAGATCAAGTGATGAAATGCATACAGTACTGAGCAAAAGTTTGTTAACAAAGAATGCTTTCAAAAATTGAAGTGTTATTCATTTGTTTTCATCAATCAACAAAATGCAGTGGGTGAATAAAGGAGAAATCTAAATCAAATCAGTATTTGGTGTGACCACCCAAAACATAATCAATTCCTCTAGGTACACTTGCACACAGTTTTTGAAGGAACTTGGATGGTAGAAATAACCACAGATCTTATGGGGACGTAGGCTTCCTCGCATCCTTCTGTCTCTTCATGTAATCCCAGAAACACTCGTTGATGTTGTGATCAGGGCTCTGATGGGGCCATACCATCACTTCCAGTGCTTCTTGTTCTTCTTTACGCTGAAGATAGTTCTTAATCACTTTGGCTGTATGTTTGGGGTCATTGTCCTGCTGCAGAATACATTTGGGGCCAATAAACAATCAATTATATTTCTGAAAGCATTCTTTGTTTACAACGTTTTTCACACCCGCCTAAAACTTTTGCACAGTACTGTATGTTAACTGTTTTTGAAATGTGTTCCACCTTTTAACATACACCACTGTAACATTGTACTGACCTGTAAACATCTCCAAGGTTATCCTGAAAAAAGAAACAACAACCCCACACCAGCTCAAATTTCCTTTAACTCACTTCCCGACTAATGGCTTTACGTTAAACTGTGGGCTACACGGCAGTTCTCTTTAACAGCAGCTTTTAGTACAAACATTTAGTAGTGTGTTGCTGTATTTACTAAACTGCTTTCCTCAGAGGTCCTTTTGTATATTCCTATTTAATCTCCATCAGTTTCTTTCTCATCTTGCTCATCACTACCCTGCCTTTCATTTGTACTGTTGTTTGCTTCATGTTTTGCTCGTAACACTCTTCAAATCTTTTATTCTCTCTCCATCTTCTGTTACACCACTCACTTCTTTTCATGTCAGCCACACACCATCTCTCAAACCAAAATCCTCCTGGTGCTGACACAGATGGACAATTTGCTAGTTCATGCTTCCTGACCCATTAGGCGAACTTCTCTGCGCCACCGGACGCTTCTGTTTGCAAACTGTGACAAAGTATCAGCATTACCCCTTTCTCTAGATGCACACAGCGTGGAAGAACAAGGGATCTCGGTATGTTTATATTACCCATTATACCCCCACCACGCATTATACCCATTTACTGGTGCATGCAGACAAGCCTGCGCATGCTCTCTCACACATTCACCAAACAAACAAAGGAAAACGTGAGTGCTTGTCTTTATCTATAGTAAAACTTAGTCTGTGACAGTGAAGGACACAGCCCTGTTACATTAACTTAAGTGATGACTTAGCACTTGCTAAAGTTCCCTCAAGGCAAATAATTATAAAATGCAGTCTGTTTCAGTCTCACACAGATTTCCTATTAGCTTAATAAGTCATTAATTTTAGTGGAGTGTTATTAAGATAAAGTTAATGAAGGTAAGACTAATTAAGACATGATAAATTGACATGTCGGTTACACCCATTTACATATTATCTATCGCCTCCAACTTATCTGCTTTTACTGCAGAATGCTTCCTAAATTAAAATGACATCCAGCTCATTTATCTTGGAGATTGACATTTGCAGGAAGTTTGCAGTTGGTTTCTTTGGCTGAGCTCAGTACTTTGACAGATCAGCATCTTCGGGCTTCTCCAGAACTGCAGAAATACCATCGTCTGACTTGCTGTTTGTAATTAGCAATGACATTAGCGACACTAGCCAAGATGATGAGGAAGGAGAAAAAGGCGAGGATGTCTCTGAAGCAGAACAAATGATGAAGTGATCAGAAGATGATTAGTCTACTAGCCTGCTAACTGCTGTGTAGAGCAACGGAGTCAATAAGAAAATACCAGTTCAAATGAGAATAAGGTGTATTATTAATATTCAGATAAAACATTTTGACTTAAAAAAATGTAAATGAGTACAATTAAACAATAGTTAAACTGTTTCGGTTAGTACAAAAGAGGCAGTACAGTGGGATTTGCCTGCAAAGACGATGTAATAATCACCAAAAAATTGCTTGTTACCATAGATTAGCAAGCATGTTCTTTAAACCAAAGAACACTGCATTTCATTTCTCTTTCAGCAGCAGACATGGTGTCAACTGAGTTCAGCTTAATGTGACTCTTTTAAGTTATAATATGTTTGACCCTATGTGACTCCTTAGCCAATGCCTTCGTCAGACGTTGTGGAAAACAGGGCCTAAGGGAGTGTCCCTTTTTTAGGAAAGGAAATTGACACGTTGTTTTAACGACTCTGATGTCCTGAGGTGAGCTTCACTTTGGTTGGAGAACCCTTCTTAAGTGTGCCATTAATTTTCACTCCTCCCTCTTATATTGCTCACCTTCTTCCACGTGGAGTGCACACTCAAGGAGAAGGTTAGGGTAATCCTGTCTGTGCAGGTGTGAGTGACAGCAGTCATTTCAAAGAGTTTCACTTACACCTCAGAGAGAAAAGGAAAATGAGAATAGAAGATATAAAGTGTAGGACTTGTTAAAAACATTTTTTTTTTCATTTGTGGATAATGTCCTGTTTAGCCCAGCTGTACTTTCTCATCTACCCCTGTGTCCGAACTCAAAACAGTATATTATGCAACAACATGGCTCACAGAGGGTGAGCCAAGGATAATTCACTGATGTGTGTTTGGTTAATTGCACAAGTTAACAATTAAGCTAATGTTGTGTTCTCAATTATGCTTTGTTCACTGTGTCCTTTTCCCACTCGATTTGATTATGTCAAACAAACAAGGCAAAATATTAGCAGCGGTAGGATGACTGGCACTGGATTAGCTTGTGATGCATTAAAGGAAAGCATTTCACTATTCCTAGACTGCCAACTTTTATGCAGAGTGTTCATGCACATAAAGATGACTGTATTGTTTCCGGTGAAGGGAATGTTAAAACAGTGAACGCTGTACAGACCACCCAAAGAAAACAAAAAGCTCATTAACCACCATTTAAACCACATTACAATGCTCACAGTATCATATTTATTTACTTTACCACAATAATGAACACAACTTGCATCAATACAACTTTTGCCAGTTGGACAAAAATTGCCCTTTTGTGCCATTAGGCTGGACGCTTCAACCTTGTGTGATCATGGGCAGTGAGGCAGATACACTGGATGTAGGGGCCATAGGGGCACAGGCAGAATTAGGGTGACTGTGCATGTTGGGATGGCTTGCTGGGTTTCTTTGTTTGTGTTTGTATGGAATCAGCAGTATTACCAGAATGTGTTCGCTCACTGTAACAGTGGTTGCCTTCATCTTTGTTCACCCATGGGCCACTTAAAACTATACATCTATGGGAACCATGATGAGGCAACCAAGCAGAACCACATGAGGCTTGGAAGAGGATGAGATAAAGGGATTAGAGAAAGGAAGGGTGGCTAAATGAGATTTTAGATTTGGAGAGTAGTTGCTGTGTTGTGTTTGATGCCTTGGCAAAGACTGGGGCCCGGCTAATGTGGCGTGATACACTGGGTACTGAAAGCAGGGCCAAGGGTTCCTTCCTGGGCATGAGTATCTGGGTTGGAGCATAATTGGACAGCTGGACCCTTTCCTTGCATATTTTTGCAAAAGAGGATGTTGTAAGCTTATCTTACTTTCTCCTCTCTCCTCTTCTCTAATGTACTCTTCTCCCAGTATTGATTTTACTTCAGCACAGAGAGATTGCTTGTGATCAGTGTTGTAATCGAAGATTGAAAAATTTATTTTTTTTCCCTGTTCCCTCCAAGAAACTGTTTCTCACTTGACTGTGACAAGCTCAGTAGTTACTGATACTTTAACGGGGCGTCATACAATAATACCCCCTTCCCTTCCTGCATTTTGTAGAGGTTCTCTTTAGGTAATGAAGAGCAGAAGCTTTTGCTAGACAGTGAGTGCACTATATTAACTTACAGGAATGCTGTCTTTCTACTTAGAAGTGAAACTAAACACACTACCCATTCATAATGACTTGTTTTTGTCTGCAGGGGATTCGTTTAAAAAAAAAAAGCCCCCTTTTAACCAGAAATTTGATCTGTTAAAAACACAGTTTGTGTAGTTTGTGTCTACATCAGTTAAATAATAACACAACTGAAAGGCTCTGATTATGGGGAGGCATTCGTAAAGTAGAATCCTTTTTCTAATTGCTCGCCCCATCATAAAACTTATTTACAAGCAGGATGTTGAGAAACCAGTTAAAATTACATTGTTGCAGCTGGAAGAAGTTGAAGGGTGTATGTCCTACAGAATATCAATGGATGAAGGTAAATTTAGGACAAAGAGTGCATGTAGAGTGTGAGTGCAGGTCTTGCACAGAAACATGCAGGATTTGTTTTAGGCAAAGAATCATTTTCCCTTTAATCATAAAGCATAAATAATGGTAAAGGACTTGTTCCATGACACATTTAGAGTCATCACCTGGGCTGACTTGGCAGGGTGACAGTCATTCAGCCATAAGTTAAAATGAGGCGTAATTTCCTCTTGACTTCTTTGAGCTTCTGACCTGAGTTATAAAATGCCAGAAGGTGTCTGAGGCAATGGCAGTGTGGGCTAGAGGAAAAGCCTTTTCTACATCACTGGCAAAACAGCAACTCATAATAATCTTAGAGAAATTCTTCTCATTGTAGGCAATGTTCAGATTAATAGTGAGTCCTTGACTGAGCCAGGCTTGTAATGGGATGCTTTTTTTTTTGCACAAATCAGGTGAAATCAGTGCTAACTGATGATTTGACAGATTATTCTTTCTTCGGACAAATATAAAGCTGATTTTAGCTTCTAACACCAAGTAAACAAAATGATCAGCGTTGTATTTATTTCATTTCTTTATTTCTTTCTTTATTTATCTTTTGGTGTCTGTTTTGTTCTCTCTTCTTTCTTAGTTCTTGTGTCACCCTCAGTGATTTAAGGTTGATTGTATTCAAGGGCTGAATGGTTCTACGTCCAACAAGAAACACTGAGTTCATGTCAGAGTCAAGGTTCTGACTGAAAATATAAATCTGCGTGGATGGACGGAGGTTCACGGATCCATTTTGTTTGACCTCGGCATAATACCAGGCGCTCCATTAAAGAAGATGCTCCAAATGGATCTATCAAGGGCCTTGCTCCCTGAGATAGTGTTGACTAGGTCAGCTAATTCAGAAATGATGCTGCTGATGTGCACATTGAGGGGTCAACTGCAAAGGCATTTTGATCAAAATGTATAATGCACTACATAATCCATCAACATGTAGACAAACCAAGGTTAATGCAACTATGTAATGTTTGCTTGGTAATGAGTACTTGGATGCTCTATCCATACAAATGACATGTGGACAACCAATCACTCATCAACAATCAGTACATTTTTTAATAAAAAAGATTACAGAAGAGGTATCTCAAATGAGTTGTTATTTATCCATCAGACAATAAGCATCAGTCTATTCTTTGAGCATAATTTATTTGACAGATTTGCAGTGATCATATTAGTGGAGAATGTTTGCTGCTTACTTTAAAATATTTCAAATGTTTTGACTTCAGTGCTGAGAGATTCTGTCTTCAGACTGCTGGAGCTACAAACATGGATGTTAGACTTAACCCAGAGTGACACGTGTTGTTGACCCCCTTCCCTTTTCACCAAAGATTTAGCAGGGGCATACTCCTGTTCAGTATTGGTTTTTAATGAAATCTGACCTTTAGCGCTAAGTCTCAGCCTCACCACACGATGATAATGGTAGCTGAGTGGTGACTGAATTTGGCTGTCATGTTGAAGCTAGAGTACATTTTCTGAGTAAAAGTAGCTCAATTCTTGTTTTTTTCCCTCATGGAGAATAAAACCCACTGGAGAATATTGAATGTTGATTATTTTTTCTAGACTTTGTGTGAGTTGGCAGAGTTGTGTAAATGTGCTAAGAATAATGTATCAGCAGGTTGGAGGAGAAACAGTAGCTCTTATGTGTTTCACTAACCATTTCGCCACTGGTACTACCCACAATGAGTGGAAAAATGTTTGGGTTTGTCACATGTTAGCTTGGAAGAGGTTATTGTTATGTCTGCTTCCAGAAGGTATACCATTACATGCGGGGCTATTACTTGGGGCCTTATGGCTATTTTTCTTTTTCTCTTTCCTCATTTTCCCTTTCTATACCATAAACTAGATAAGGTTCAGTATGTTAAATACCAGGAGTGTGCCAGAGGCAAAACTTCAAGTGCATATGGGAGTTCAGTTTGCAACGGTGTCAAGGACATGAGCCATGTGATGTTGAAATGACTATCCTTCTGAGTAAAGTCAATAAACCGCACTAGTGATGAGAATCAGCTCGTCTGTCTCCACCATACAAATGCACAGAAACATTCACTGACATTGTAACTCATTCTCCTGCTCTTTCTCTCAACCTACTTCCTTTCTTTATTTGCTGAAGGAAAATGAATGTGACACATCAGGTTTTTAAATGTGGGTGTTTTATGCTCAAGAGTTGTTGTTTTTTGGGGTACAGTAAATCTGCAAAAACACAACCTTTCAAACCTTATATATAATTAATGTGATGAATGATAGGAAATAATTCTGGAAAGTATTTCAAACAACACAAGATACTGTAATGTTTCTAGAAAGTGTAGACTTTATATTTGGAGGTTGTGAAAAAAGAAAGCGTAAATCCAAAACAGACTCGTACTTATACATGGGTTGTTTGTCAGTGCACTATAGCGAAAGGACACCTTGCAAGCATCTTTTCAAGACTTCATCTTACAGTATTTGCAGTATTTGACCACCTAAAATGAGAAACGCTACCATACCGGTGGTTCTCAGCCCACCAGTATTACCTGCACAGGGCTGCTTCTCTAAAAATGTCTCACACACAAAACGTTTTGTAAGTGTTTTCATGCTCGTCCTGCATCTAATAAAATGAACACCCAGTGGATTGCTATTTATGTTGATGGTTACTGCTCACACAACATCATGAATTCATTGTATAATTATAATGCACGGCTAATGTGGCCACATTACCATTAGCGCTGTATACAAACAGGCCAGAGCTGTGTTAAAATTGTAGCCTAATGGTTAAGAACAATCAGAAATTGTGACAATCCTAAAAGATCAATTTGAAACAAGAATGGGATGTGGGTTAGTGTTTTCATTTCACCCTTTGTGCCGTTGTGCAACCTAAATTCAGCTTGCTTTTTTTCTAATGTATTAGTTTTTTTGTTTTTTCTGTGGCACACATCTAGGGGACACAAAGAGCTCATCTTACACCAAGAACAGTTCTCTATTTTGCAATAGAGAGACTGGATCCAAACTGAAATTTAATGGCTTCTTGGTTTGACCTGTTCTCCCTCGTCATTCATGACATTCCACTCAGTAGTTTTTTGGTGATAAAGAGTGTTCAAGTCACACATATGTTGTTTTAAAGTGGATTTTTCGTTAGAGGAAAGGCAGTATTTGTGTACCAGAATCAGTTCTGATCATTATCAGTGATATTTTCAGTAGAAGAACAGTTTACAGTTCCCAAGTTTATTTAAGTATATTTGAAAAAGTATTACTGGATCATAGAGCATGATAATGTTTTTCCTAAGCAATAACACTAACATTATTCTCCAGTTAATGCATTAATAGATAACTAAAACAGAAGTGGTGCATAACTTAAGCTGCACTGTTATGTCTGTTTTTTTTTATCTCTCAGCTGTAAAAGCTTCGCTGGGAGAAATACAGTTTAGAGATGAAGCTGATTCACAATGATAACAGATCACGGAAAAGGAGACCAAGAGTGCTAAATATTGGCAAGAAAATGAAACTTGTTTGACATGAGGTGCTGTACAGCCTTGCCAAGGACCTTGGAATTGCTATAGCGTTAAACATCTCACATATGAGAAAAATTTGAATATTTTCTATTAATTGACTTAAGCTGATGCCTCAAAATGTATTAACGCTAAAACATTAAAGAAAAGCAAGCAAAAAAACAAAAAAACACAATCAAATGAACAAACCAAAACAAAAACTAAAAGTCTGCAGTGTGCTAACCCTTGTACTCTAACCTCCTGAAAGCAGGGTAATCAAAAAGTAACACATTACATTAAAATGCTTCTAGGCTATTTGTGAAGAAGTCATGAAAATCCTGCTCACAAATATCACACACCATGCTGCTATTCATTTATCACTGTCTGCTCTCTGTGTGACTACATTATGCATGTTAAATGTAATAGTGCACTCAAAAGATCATGATAAGAAGATTTTAGGCACAAATATATGTTAATGACTTCTGCTGCATATTTTAACCCTCCTCATGTTTACTTATCCGAAAGTGTCAGAAACCAAAAAATCTGAATAAACATTGTTTATATCTCACTATTAACTCCATTACTAACTATTTCAATTAATATTTGGTGTAATGGTGCTCTTTACCTCTCACAGATCATGGTTCAATGAGGATAATTCACTTGCATGCATGCATTTTAAAACTTTTTTAATGTGCGTTTGAAAGACCTACATATAAAACACAATTGTTTTACATGGCATTGATTATTTACATTTTTTTTTTAAATAATTTTAATTTTTTTCTTTTTATGTAGTGATATAGATAACATGTGACATCTCTTCTGTTATGGGTCAAACTGACCCGCTGACTTAAAATCAAGACTAAGCCTCCTGTTATGATGCGGGTCAAATTGACCCATTTTAAATTTTAAAAATCTAAAAAAAATAATTCAAAGTATTTTTTCAGCATGAAGCTTCTTCTACTTGGCTTAATAAGGGTAATCAACATATAAAATAAAAGCAGTTCCTTTCACATATGTGCAACCCCCTCTGCATGTTTATATTACACAGATACTGTTTGGGTCAATTTGACCCAGCAGTCAAAGTGGAGGTTAAAGAAGCTCAACTAAATAACAGTAAGTTTCATCAGCTTTTGACAAACAACTCAATCAAGACACATCAACGAAAAAACTCCTCAAATAAAAACAATTTGAATCCAGGAAGCACTGCTTCTGAGCGTAAATACAACCACTGTCTTTTTGATTGCAACGTAATTAATTGTGGAAATGTATATTTCAAAGTTCTCTTTCACAGAACGTTGTCTTTCTTTCAGAAGTTTTGTATGAATAGAATTTAATAATGTGCCTTTATCTTTTAAGTGTGCAATCTGAAAGCTGCAACCAGTTTTCTGGATCTGCCCCTGCCCCCAGTCCATGTGTGTATTATTGGTGGGTATGTGCATGTGATTTAGAAAGAGACTGTGGGTTTTTTTGTTTGTTTTTTTGTCCCTGTGGACATGCAGGTAGGCCTAAAGGCTGAAATATTGATGGATGATGATGATAAATTCATGTTTTTGTTAACTAAAAAACAAGTTTTCATTGTAGTGTTTTCGTCATCTGGCAAATTGTCTTTTTCTGCATGCTGAATGTTTCAGATGAATTAGAGATTAAATTCTTGTTATTTTTTGTCAAGTTCTTAAATGCATAAACCTTTTTTTAATATCGCTGCACTCACAAATGCTGTTTATCCCCTACGAGTGAACAAATTCAGTTTTGTCATAGTAGAGCCTCTGCCACCACAAAAAGGGTGTGGTCATCACAGGGATGAAGACAAAACCGTTTCAGTCACTTATTCATACAGTAGCACCAGCTCAGAGTTTTTGTTGCTTTATTTTTTCATCCATATTTTATTAAGAAAGAGTCAGTCACCAACAGCATGTGGTTTATTCCATCATAAATAGTGTATTGCGTACGCTGTCTATTTATGCCATGCTCTCATGAGTCTGCTTACATGGAAGAGTCAAAGAAGAAAATGTTTAAAACTTTTTGTGGTGACAAATATACTGAAGTACAATTGTACTCTGTCCAAACTTGTGTTTTAAATAATACTACTAGTGTTCAGCCGTGGTTCGATCTGTATGTGTTTTTCTTGTCTCCAAGATGCCCCTCGGGTAATTTTGGTGAGGACCTGAACTGATTCCAGTAGCTTCCAGAGCACTGGGATCAGCTTTTTCTTTCATACCAAGACCTGCAGCTCCACACAGCTGGCTTCCATCATTGCATGTTTGTGTATGTGTGTATTATGTCTGCAATAACCGCAGTTTCAATACATCATGCATGAAAAAGGCAGCAACCCAATATCTATGTCAGTGGGGTAAACGGCATCACTGCATTGTCTCATTTCATTTGGAACACGAGAAGACAGTTATTAAATACATTTTAATTTTCCTATGTTAAAATTTAAAGATGTGAAAAACAAATGGTAAATGAATCCTTTTCTAAATCAATACTTTAACTGGCAATAATAGATTTCTTCCTTTATTCTGGATCTCATGTATGCCTTGCAGGCTGCCCATTTATATTGCTTACTTGTATCTGGTGTGAAGGGAGTCTCGAATAAAGCTGGATGCATTGATCTAGGGGTGCAGGCTGTTGTTGTTAAAGGGTTGTTAAAGGATAGGTGGGAGGCAGATGTGGTTGCCTTTTACTTGTGGTTTATTTTGCTGAGCCAAATCCTCTCTTTTGGGATCATGCACTCTCAGGTTCGAAGAGTGGGTGGAGGTCTGAAACGATGAATAGACAGGAATGAAGGAAGTGATTGAAAGGGATTTTTGTGGGCTTGCTTTCATGTCTTCCACCCTACTGCACCTATACACCCATCAAAAACTCTCCCCATCCCTTCTTTCCTGAGTCCATTCATGCTTAATGTATATTCTTGTCCACTTGGGGAGACTGGGGGAGCTCATGCCTAGAGAGAGGCCGAAGAGGAAAGCATTTTGTAAGTGGAAATTTGTGACGATTAGGGGTGTACTGCGTAGGCGGGGGTGTGTGGTGAGAAGGGAAGTCCATTATTTGAAGAGGGTGAAGTGAATTCTGATGGGGGGGGGGGCAGCTTTCAAAAAGGGTATTGACAGATCTCTTCAACTGCTGTCCCCACTTCACAGCCCTCATCAGCCCCAATTCTAAACATACCAATGCCCCTCCACAAGTTAAAGAAGTCCCCCCTCCCCTGCTGTGCCCACACGTATGAGTTGATGAACTGATGGTCAGGGTACTCTGAAGCTTCTGTCTTACTGAATACAAGTGCTGCTTCAGAACAGGCTCATTCTCCTTGAAGCACACAACTCCTTTGGGGTGTATAAACCTATCAAGGACGAGTCTCTCTTTTTATTGGACCCGTGATATTCAGTGCACTTTTCAATCATAGCTAGATTTTAACAAGTCTATAAAGCTCAATAACATGTCAACACAGATAAAGAAATGAAAAGGGTAAGGGCTAATGTTTGGGAACATGCGTGGAAAGTATGAGAATTGAGAAAGATGAGGAAGATGAAGCTTTAACATGAAATTCTCAAGTCTTCGTGACCATTTTTGGGAAGAATTCATCTGAATTTTAAAAATATTCAGTAACTTTGAGCTTTAAAAAAAGCACTGCTGATGACGCACACTGTATGAGAAAGTTACTGTTACTGTTACTCCTTTAAGAATTAACCATCAAATGCACTAAAATCTTCATCTTATCAACATGCGAGAAGTATGGCCCCCTAAAGTTGGAGTAAAATTCCTAAGAGGGCCATTCCTTGCTATTTCACCCCCAACCATCGCTCTTCCTGGTCTTAGTTATGGCAGATTGGGTTGCATGATCCTTGGAATATTAAACTACTACATCAACACTGCCAATCCCAGTAGAAAAAAGGAGAGAGAGAGAGAGAGAATCTGCCTCTTCCAGCTTCTAATCCAGTCTGTTTGCAAAGCACAGGCTTTGGCGTGACACTTGTTCCCCATAGATTCTAGTGTTCTCACTGGAGAACAGCTTACATTAGCATAACCGTGAGGCCCATCCCTTCACTACAGGATTAGTTCAGCTCTCCTCCCACTGTCTGATGGCTCTTTATCCAGATGGATACAGCCTGTTAAAGGTCTTAACCACACTATTGCCACCAAAGTCATTATCATTCACCACGAGAAGGAATCAGCTCACTGAGGGCCTGCTGTTTAGACTGAGAGTGACATCTCATTTGGGATGGTTTGAAAGAAAAGACAGGGAACTCCCCTTCAGTCTCTGATGGAGTGACCAATAAATGAAGTAACTATTTTAGATGGCTAATTTGGCCCTTAAAATTTTCTTTTGAAAAGTGTGTTTATGTACATTAGGCATTGTTTCTGGGGGACGTAAACAGCTTTTCACCAAGACCGCGACGCTATGTTTGCTCATAGTGTCAAAGTTTATTCCCACCTCGGTAAAATCCCTGGATTCCATCCTAGGACCAATAGGTTTTTCAAAGGTTTGTATTTTTTCCATATTTTATTCTATAAGAAAGTCAAAAGTTTAGCTTGATGTTCATTTGGATTCTTGGTTTCTCTTCTTTATTTGTAAAACCTGAGTTGTGACATCACTAATCAGACTGACGTGATACGAGGTATCTGTATCTGTTTGTTCATAGATATTGTTTTTATCTAAACACGGAAACACTGCAATCACATCTTCATCACTAATCAGATCATCATCATCAGACTGAATCATCTGATTCAAATGAAGCTGATGATGTTACATATTACAAATGATCCAGTTAAATGATGTAGGTGGTTTTCTTCTGTGATGTAAATCACAAAGTAAAGAGGATATAAGTATGTAAAAGTGTATTATACAACTGGCTGCCTGCGAAACTGATTATAAAATGAACGAATGCTTTTTAACATGTTGTAGATTCTCAGAGAAAGATAGCAAGAACAACGCAAGAGGGTTTGGTTGATTTATACAAAAGAAACAAACAAAAAAAACCCAACAACTTATTCATACATCCATGAGTGATAACTGTAAAAATATAAGTACAGACCTTTTGCAAAAGACAATATAAGTAAAATAAAAAGAGTTAGGGATTATCTAAAATGTAAGTTTGGGCATAAATAATGCCATGTTTGACCAAAAGGGTAATAGATCTACAAACAGTTTTGCGCTCACCTGTATTGAACCAGGGCTTATTTTTGTAAGGTGTTGAAGATGCCATATTATTCTAATCTAAAAGTCTTATCTGTATAAAAATACAGCAGTTAAAAATGAACAAAGCATAAAAAATCATTTTAAAAAATTCTCACAAAGCAGTTTGCTCAAAACACTGCACTGTAATAATCAGCTGTTTTGCTATTTTCTCACTCTTCATAACCTCTTGGCTTGCCCTAACCTTTTCTCTACTATCCAACTCACAGTTTTCATTTCTCTCATGCTTTCTTCACTTTCTCCCGCCTACACCACACTCCCCTTATTTCTCAATCTCTCTCCTCTCTCTCTCTCACTCCCTCTCTCGCTGTCTCTTGCTCACTCTGCGCTGTCTGCCTCAGCTGTTCTCAGTTGCACTGTGTGCCTTGTGCTGTGGGGACAGGGCAGAGCTGCGCTGAGTGGGGCTGAACTAGTTTAGAGGAGTCTTAGGTAGAGTGGCAGACAGGATCACAGTGGACAGGAAAAGAGAAAGCCACTAAAGATTATGATTATCCGGCAGACAGGCTTAACAGTTGAAACAAAGTGGAACTGTTTTTCTTTTTTTTAGCTAAAGGTAGCTGTAGAGGTAGATAATGCAGATGGCTGTTTTCACTGGGTTACATACTGGTCAGGTACCAGGGCAGAAAAGTATGGCAGTCATACCTGCTTGCTCTTCCTAGCATTTAGTGTGGGCCTACTTTGGTTAACTTTAGCATTGACTTATCGGTGTGGGAAGCTCACTTGCAGTAACACTGACCCATAACCCCCAACTCTGCTTTGCAGGTCTGAGCTGGACTCTAATTTTGTCTTTTGACCCCTGGAATAGGAAAGGGTTTTGGATCTGGCAGTGAACGAGACCTGCTGTGAATCAGCCTGGACTGACCCGTCAGCATTTTTTCACAATTATTGGAAAACAATTTTTTTCTTCTTCTTACCAGAACTTAAAGCAGATCTGAGACTTTCGGCACTGGAGTTTGGTATTTAAAGGACTCTCTGGCCCCTATAGCCCCCCAGGATCATGGGCTTTTTCTGGGGCAGCATTATGCTGCTGTGTGGGGTGGCTTTGCTCAATACGGGGGGCAGCGGAGCCCAGCAGACCAAGAACAACGTCCCCCGGCTAAAACTCTCCTATAAAGGTGCGTTTGTGAGTTTTTATTGTCTTCAAATGTTATTATTTTAAGTGATTTGCCCTTAAATTTTTTGTCTGAGGTAGATCTTATGTCTTAGACTCTTACCTCCTTCTTACGCAGGTTCCAATCCTTTCAGCACGTATAGTGTGCTGGTCAAGCGACTGAAAAAAGGCAGTGTCTATAGAAAGTTTCAGTAACTGTGAGTCCCTAGATGTCTGTATGAGGCTTTAGTTATGATTACTTCTGAAAATGCTATATATATATATAAATTAAACAACAAGTACATAAATTCTTTACAAGGTTGTAAACTTTATGACTTATCAGGTTTAGGCTCTGGCTTTAAGAGGGTTGTGCATATTTGTTTTATATGGTTTCAGTCTTTTTACAGACCTGCATTCATACTATTTGGAGTTTTTTATATCCAATTATGTTTAATTTACCTGTAGCCGGGAAACTCTGGTGTTGTCATGGAAAGCTTTTGCACCATTAAAAATATTTCTGTCTTGACTCAGTAATCAGCTGAGACTAACAAATAGGAATGAGTATAAAACATATTATATGATATAAATCCAGCGAAGAAAACAGTTTAATAAAATTAGGTAAGGTAACTTTGCCAGCTTGTTAGTAAAAGTCCACAAGTCTAATGCACATGCATAAATGAACTGGTTATTAGAGAATGCATTCTTTCTTTCTGCCTCTCTGTCCTTGTTTTGATCAACTGCTGTTGTCAGTTTTGAAATAAAAGTAGTGCCAGATATGGGCTCCCCTGCAACTGAGCTTCATCTATCCTTCTCTTGCTTCCTTTTTTCCTAAATGTCATTTTTCCACTCAATTCTCTCCTGCATGGCAATTATACTAAGGATGAATGGTGCAGGTCTGTTTCAGCAGATGGCTCTCCCAAAGAGAAATGTTTCTCGCTCAGCACTGGGGGATCCATAATTATACACACAAGTATGCACATACATAAACACACACACATGCACACACATGCAACGATGCTCGCACACTTGCGCACATAAATGCATGACCATCTGTAGATAGCAAATGATACCTGTGAGGGTATCAGTCATTTAAAACCGCATGCTGTCAGACTGGTGTAACACGCCCATGTGGCGATATCTCTATTTCAAGTTAGATCCTCAGGTAGCAGTCTGGCAAGCTTGTTTTTTGCAGTCACCTCTATAATTATTATTTCTATTAGTACTAATTTGGATTTTGCACCTCTCCCATATGAGGAGTCAGTGCTTCATTTTTTGTATTTAGTGCTTAGCATGCACTTAATAATAGGAGAGTGAGCAGGTATCATTTTCATGCTTGCACTGTGGTTGAAACATTGCTCCTGTAATACTGCAGAAAAAATTTTAACATTATCCACTGTAGGTCCCATTAGGCAAGTGACATGGGATTATTGAATTATGAATAATGTATGCCATAATATAAATTATGTATTACCCCTGTGTAGGTGAAGTACATTTACTCGTGGAGGAAATCAGATTGTTCACTGTGGTGATTAAAGAGCAGTACCTGCCTAAACAGTCTGAGAAGTTGTCCAGTCCTGAGGAAGCAGTGTCAGATCAGTGAGATACTGCTCTGTGAGGTGAAGAAAACCTGACCCCTACAGGTCTCCGGGAACAAGGGGTGAATCTGTTTATGGTCAAATTAGATGCATCTGATTATGCAGGTCTCACATTGGCACGTGTTTTGGGATTTCTTGCAGACTTCATTCATTTGAATGTAGAATGAAAGTTTTATCTTGGAATGGTGTAGCTATACAGCAGCTTGGCCCACCACAGTATGAACCCCCCAGTGGACAAAGTTAATTACTCTGAGACACACCTACCAATTCCTACCACCCACCCCCACCCCAAGACACACACACACACACACACAGACACACACATATACACATTGCTGAAACTTCCAACAGATCTTTAAAAGCAAGGGTTCAGGGGCACAAGGGCAATGGAGCAGGGGAAAGATAACAGTGGTACCCCATGGCTACCTAAACATGAGCTGAGGTCCAACTGTATCAACAACTAAGTGACTAGTTGATGATGAAGAAGTAGGAGTAGAAGGCCATGGACCTACAGTGCTGGCAACACCATAAAGCACCATGAATGTTTTACATATGTTATACTTTGGCATGAATTGATGTTAGATCGATTCACACCCTCTGGGTAAATGGGCCCTTTAGGGATTAAACATATGGCTCTCAAGTTTATGGGTCACAAGCAGCAGAGCACATGTTGTTTACTGTCCAGGGAAAGAAAAAAAGAAGGTACTTGAGTTTTATAGAATGTGGGTGTTCTGCCAAAAGTACTCTTTTTTTTTTTCCCCCGACCTGTCCACCCCTTTCTTTAGCTGAGCCAACGGCTTGAACAAAAGCACATACACATATCTGCAGCCACACGTACAGGCAAATGCATTCAGAGGAGCACAACAAAGTCCTGCTTTGGATAGCAAGACAGAAAAGGAGCAAAGAACTGAAAAATGATGCTACACTAGAAACCATTTAGTTTCACTAACCACAAAATATCTCTTCAGCATTCATACTTCATCTGTTTTTTTCAAATGGTGTTTTTCTTGTTTTCACTGTGGTGTGACTTTTAATCAGAGTTGGAGAATGGAGAAGTTCTCCTAAAGGCCTTTAATCCATAAGCATGTTAAGAATCTTCGGAGTGGAGTTGGGTTTCTTGGGGTGTGTACAATATAAACTCTGACTGGCCTTGAATGGCCATGGAAGGTATCCCATACATTCAGTTGAATGTTCTCAGTATTCTGTTCTAACTGGATTTGGATGATTTATTCTGCAGTGTTCATTTAGCTTAATCTATATCTGAAAGATTAACTTGGAAGATGTCTGCTTGCAAAATTTCCTGTGTCTACTGACTTACATGTGTCTGTAGTGAGATATAGAGCTACAAAGTAACTACCATCTTAAAAGGGTGTGGAATTATCAGTATGAACATGGAGGGTCTGAAGTTGCTCATATTTTAGTAATTTGGGGTCCTTTTATTTCTAAATTGTAAATACAGAAAACATGCAGAAAACTCAAATTGGATGACCAAGACAAGCCATTCGTTCAGTTTACTGGGCATGTGTTGAAAGTCTCAGAAACCAAAATGGACTAAGAGAAAGAGGAAGAGCTTGGGTTTTAGTATTCCAGTGATATGAAGGGAGTCACAGAATCAGTTTAGTGGCTGCTAATTCTGTTTAATCAATATTTCTGGATGCAGTTCCAAAACTAAATCATTTATCAGCTAGACCAGAGGTAAGCAACTCCAGGCCTCGAGTGCCGGTGTCCTGCAGGTTTTAGATTTCACCCTGTGTCAACACACCTGAATCAAATGATTAGTTCATTCCCAGGCCTCTGGAGAACTTCAAGACATGTTGGGCAGGTAATTTAGGCTACGTTCACACTGCAGGTCTTAATGCTCAATTCCGATTTTTTGATCAAATCCGTTTTTTTTGTCTGCTTGTTCACACTACAAATAAAATGCGACAGCAAACGCGCTCTAGTGTGAACCCTCAAAGCGGCCCGCATGCGCAAAAGAAGACGTCACACACAACGCACTCTGTTTAGACCCAGAGCAAACAATATTGTTTGACTGATGGCCCTTAATATAAAGACTTGTTTCGGACTTTACGTTTCCCAATTTTGCTTTAAGTTATAAAGTTATTTTGTTATTTACATGGCCTAATAATTAGCATTATTGCTGTTTTAGAGAGGAGCGGTGCTTCAAAGGATAGTTGCAGATTTCTGTCAGAATCTTCAGATTATACAGTACAAATAAAATTTTTACGTTTCTCCAACGTTGTCTTCCCAACAATTTCACTGGATGGCCAGGAAGTGTTCGCGATGTCTTCTCCGGCGCTGATAATTGGCGTCTGTGTTGTGACAGTGACGTAAAAGATAGATTTAATGCGACCTGACCATTTACACAGCAGTCGCTTTCTAAAACATCAGATATGTATCGGATTCAATACCACATACGAAAGTGACCCAGATCGGATTTGAAAATATCGGATTAAACTAAAATTATGTTCTTTTTTCTACAATATGCTACATTCTACAGAATTGCATTTGTTTTCATGTTTACTTGAATGTTTAAATTTAATTTTGCAAAGTTCTAACTACAAAAACAACATATTACTACATTTGATTTTGTTCAGCTCTGAAGAAATCAGTCTTGTCAAGTTTGATAAATAACTTCATTGGCAAAAAAAGAAAAAGTTCAAAACCATTTTTCTTTCAGCCAACAACAATAAAGCAAGACTAAGTGTCTGCCTTCATTTCTGTTTGACACTGAGCAAATTTCTTGACTGAAGCTGTGTTTTTTTACCCTTGGGCATAGGTGAATCAGTAACTGTATACACCTGGAGAGTGTATATGATATGTTGGGATTTGACAGTGTACAACAATACAACAAGTCGTGCGAGTAAGGAACATCAGTGAAGCTACTGAACCGGGGCCAAACATCAGTGCGTTATGCTGCCATGTGTGCGTTATTATTAAGAAGTGTATTTTTCTTAGGAAGCACTTAGATAACACTCTACGTGCCCTCCAGTTGAGAAAGATGGACAGAATGTAGGGTAAAAGAGTTTATTTTTATCAGTCTCACATGGGACTGTTGATTTTTCGCATCTATTCCATCTCTCGCTCTCCCTTTGTGTCTGTTACTTGCTTGCTTTCCAGTTCCCTAACTCATTCTTTTGCACTCCCCGTCCCTGACCCAGAAGAGAATAGTTAGTACATTTGTCTTTTACCAAGCAATGTTAAGGAAGAAAAAGAGAGAGCAGGAGGAAGTAGAAAACTGCTGGAGAAACAAGAATTTATTTTTATTTTTTTTAACTAATCTATCTGTCAGTTGTAACATAAAATCTCTAATAGGCCACACATTCTAAATAATTTCCCCCAGGGATCAATAAAGTATTCTGATTCTGATTCTCCTTTTTGCATGTCTGTCTCTTTCTCTCTGCTGTTCTATTGTTCTGCATCCAAACATTTTTTGTATAGCACAGTATCAAACTCTAAACAGGAAAGAATAAAAAAAAAAAAAAAAAAAAAAAAACAAGTGCCGTTTAATGTATACATAAATTTGACCTGAGGGGACACCAGTTCAGACATGTATAGGCTACTACCTCCGGTGTGGCTCGTAAACACATTTTTCTTTCCAATAACACACAGCACAGTATGCTCTATAAACATACATACACACACAGATCCACACACAATACCCACAGAGTATCTGTCTCTGGATGATTAGCTTTTAATAACTTAGCTGTAGTCTCTGTTGAATGGTCTGTTGCCATGGACACGACTCCCATAGACAATTTCCACAAACCAAAGATGTGTGCGTGTGGGTGTCTGTATGTATCTGGTGGGTGGATATTGTGATGCCATTCCCCTTGCTGTCAAACAGTGATGTGGTTTAGGGAAAAGTGAAGAGTAGTTTTCCTACTGCTACTGCTAATTATTAATGACAAATAACACAGACATCCTTTTGTGCTTTTTTACATTGAGAACGAGAATAAGTCTTCATCTTCTGGTTTGACTTTGTCTTTGTCATCCCCCACACGAATGTGTCTACGGTACAGGTAAAAAAGGGTCAGAGGTAGCAGGCAGATGTTATTGTGCAGTGCAGAGTTTACAGTTGATCAGCTAATGGTTGCTCACCATGGTTACAGAGCGGGCTCGACTGTACTTTTTTATGACTTTAATCTTCTTTCCAACTGTGTTTATGAAATAAATGTCTAATATTTCAAAATAATATGTTCAATAAAATTCAACTAGATCAATCTTGCAACAGAAAACAAATGATTTACAAAGATATGTTTCACAAACTGCAACAAAAAGCATTTATTTAACAAATAATTATGACTGTAAGTTGAACACAGTGGTTTGTATTAAAGCTTTGTGTCATTTGGGTTTAGATTCAGTCGGTTATGCACCAGAAAATATCTGTTCTCTATAATTTAATGGAAACTCATGGGACTGTTAGATCAAGGTTAGATTTTTTTTAATAAGACTGTGGAGTGGGGAGTGGAGTGAAAGATTAGTTTATTATTATTTATGATTTTTCCAAATTTCTCACAGTTTGCATTAAGGAACAGGAAACAAACGAAATTACAGAGACAGCGATAATGACAGGGTGTCAGTCTATTTGTATTACCATCCAATGAGTACTGTTATTTGCATGTGTGTGCATGTGCGCGTCCATGTGTGTGTGTGTGAATTAGGCACATGTTTATAAAAATGCCATGATACATAAACCAAAATCACATAAGGACAAGTAAGTCTTCATGTAACAGGCAACTGGATTGTCTGTTTGTAGCATTTCTTTTTCACAGGTGTCTTTCAGCACCTTTTAATACTATTTTAAATTCTTCAAACCATTCGTCCATTCATTTTCTTCTACTTATCCAGCACGTGTTGGTGGATAGCCTATCCCAACTGGGGTACGGCCTGGACAGGTTTGTCGGTCAGTTTGTCAAACCAATCTATTTTTCCTGTGATGTAGATATTGTTGCCCCCCTATCAAGAGTATACCCATAAATCCACCCCTCCAAACCCCCTTAATGTCAGCCATCTGGCTTCTTCTGTGATACAAAATATTGATTGAATTTGCATTTAGGCAAATATCTCAGACATATACACATATGGTGATGTTTCCATTAAATTTAAACTTCATACTGTACGAACCCATGCAGCCTTGGACTAGGTGAATGGTAAATAATGTATAGATTCCATAGCACAATATTCATGACCATGTAGGTTTTAACCTAAAAAATCTTAATAAAATTAGAATTTATGATTGAGAAAAACACCCTAAAAGCATTTAGTGTAATGCCCTCTATTCTTTGATGTTTTTCTTCTCGTACCAGTTTCCCTCTAGCTTGTGTCTTCTCACTCTCTTGGGTTCTGACACACTTAAGAGAAGGGGCATTCTCCCTGCTAAAGCATTCATGAGAGTTTTTTGTTGTTTGCCTCACCGAGGATGAGAAAGCAAGAGAGAGTGAGAGAGGAAGGCACCATTTCTCCTCTGCTCCCATAACTCTCTGTCCTTTTGTGTAGGTGGTCAATGGGAGGGGGGCCATGGTGTGGTTGGACTTTGTTGGTGAGAACAAAATGTGAGAAGGAGAAAGAATTAATATGTGCATGTGTTTGTGTGTGTATCTACACAGATTACACAAAAGGTGTTACAATACTACAGTCATAGTGCCACCTTTAGAGGTCGTTACAGTAATTAGATCCTCAGTGTTTGTGTCAAGTCTGGCTTTCTGCTGGGAAACCAAATGTCGCTGCTAGACTTGGCAGACCATTGCGTTAAGGTCCAAAACGTGAGCTGTAGCCTGTAATAAAGTCTGCTAATAGTTTATGTGGTTTAGAGTAGTCTTGCAGTTTGGTTTATGAAATATTAGCAGAGTAATATGACATTATAAATGCTCCACAGTTTTCCACTCTGAGTGTACAAAGTTCTGCTTGGCTGCTTTGGTGAAGGTCACTTCTCAGCGCAGACTGTCTGATTATTGGCTCCCAGATTTGGCTTTACCTGCCGAGTTCAATTTGGCTTGGCAAAGGCTCTAAACCAGGGGTGCCCAATCCCGGTCCTCGAGAGCTACCGTCCTGCAGCTTTTAGATGCATCCCTACTCCAACACAGCTGAATCAAATGAATGGCTTGTTATCAGGCCTTTGCCAAACACAATGGCATGCTGAAGAGGTAATCAAACCATTTGATTCAGCTGTGTTGGAGTAGGGATGCATCTAAAAGCTGCAGGACGGTAGCTCTCGAGGACCGGGATTGGGCAGCCCTGCTCTAAACTATCTGTCAGCTAGGCCAAGCTGTATAGTCTCTAGTTATGAGAGCAATTTGTGAAGGAAAAGGGGAAGCAATAACATTTATGTAAAAAATCAAAACATATAAAGAAGTGAAAAAAAGGGGTTGATAAAAATGGAAACAGCATTCTTAGGTGATACAAGCACAAACAACTCAATATCATTTGATTAAATTGGCTCAGTGTAGCTGTGGGGAATAGAGGTATAGCAGCAAGATTTTAAGATATGGAAAGACATGCAAGTGGTCAAGCAAAAAGATACTGAAAATGTAATAGAATTTCAGAAAAATATACTGATCTGGAGAATTAGATTTGACTTTCATGCAACACAAATCCACAAACCCTTTATTTCGATGAATATTTTATGCTGATTCCTGCTTTTCTTTCCATTTTTTCTTTGCAGACATGTTGGAGTCTAACAACCTTGTGACATTTGAAGGCCTACCCAACAGCTCGGCTTACCACACCTTCCTGTTGGATGAGGAGAAAGGAAGACTAGTAGTTGGAGCCAAGGACCACATCTTCTCTTTTAATCTTCTCAATATCAGCAAAGAGTTTGCACAGGTAGCTGAAGCCTATAATTTATAGACTGCATGACTGGTTTCATGCATTCTGCGACAGACTCCATGTGTGTTTGCTGTTTCTGACCGACTTATTACCTCGCTCGTATCCGTGCATCTCCATCCAGAGTGCCAGGCAGGGGCGCAGGTGTCTTGGGAATCTCTTTTCTGTTCCTACCGAAAAGTGCCTCATGAATATTTCAGAGCAGGGCTGTTGCACACGATCACACACTGTGCCAGGCATGTAAGCTGCTCTCTGCACACCTGGATGAATAATAGAATAAACCAAAACAAAGTGGATAACAAATCGCAATGTGACCCCTTCAACTCTCATATATACACATCCATGCACACAAGCTGTTCCTCTTTCGACTGACTCTGTAAAATTGATTTTGTGTGGGGGTAATTCTTTTCTAACATGTGCAGGAACTGTGTTTATGTTGCAGATCCCTTGGCCAGCTTCTTCCACCAGAAGAGATGAATGCAAGTGGGCAGGAAAAGATCTCTCGGTAAGAGCTAAAACCATCCACCTTTTAAGTGGGTGTCAGCAGTTTGCCCCTCTACTCCCACTAATTTTTTCAAATGTCTTTGTTCTCTCATACGATGAAAAATGTGCAGTTCTGCAGGTCTCAAAGCAAATCACCCTTGGAGTTACACTGGGGTTATATGAGCTTTTTTTATATGGCATTTTAATCATAGATTATATGAGATTTTTTTCTTTTTTTCAGTTTGTTTATAGCAGTTTGTTGACAATATGTTATATGGACAACTCAAAGACTCGCTATAGATCTGATAATAATCTCAGAGCCATATTTGAGACCATAATAATTTCTCTCCTCCTTAAAAGATCTGTTTTAGCCTATAAAAACGTACTTTTAGGTATAACATTTCTTTGTTATTAATAACTACCGGTACTTCCATATATTCAGGGATCACAGACAGTAGTGTTCCAGTGTTATTGGGCTTTGTTTTTCCTCTGTTTCTGCTTTAATATTTGACAGACTAACCTCAAGGGAGGCCTTTGAAGCTGAAAGACTACTAATTTGCCAAATTTAAATAAGACAAACTAGTGTCACCCAATCCCATTACATTACTAATATAATTTCTGTGGGACTGTTTTTTTTAAACTAGCACATACAAAACCACAGAAACAATACATTAAATCACATTATTCATATATTGAAACCTACAGTAGCATAGTTGTGGATAAAACACAACATTTCATAATTTTAGATTATAGAGTTCTCTGGATGAAAATACTTTCTAAAATTTTGCTCCCAACTAAAGCTGGTCTTAAACAAATCCAAGTTGTTCTGGCATTTACATTTTTTTTTTTTTTTTTAACTCTGTACATCTTTCAGAGCTTTGGCAAGTCAAAAATCACATTTCTCTATGTCTGGCCAAGTGCAGTTTTAGAATAGCTTTTGTGATGTGGTGAAACTTTGTGCCCCTGCTCTCTGTAAGCTATGTTATGAATTTTATCTCTAAATGGGCCCTGAAGCAAAAGGCTGGAATGTAAAATCATGGAAATGCTGGATGTGTATCAGCTGTACCTGTGATCATCAGCCCTTCTGTGTGGCTGATTTGAAGTGTACTAAAGTCTTTTGTGTTATTTTATTCTATAAACATTATGTCATGGATATATAGGGTATCCTGAGGGGTGGTCTCTGTGTTATATAGTTGGAGGAGAGTAAGAATTAATGGGAGATGAAGAGTCTGTTCACTAATCTTATTTAATGCAATCAAAACAAACAAGATGAAACGGAGAGTCAATGAGAAGCAGGAAGGTCTGATATGTGTGACAGACAAGTACAAGTTAAAAAGCACAAGTGTTACGAGTTTATCACAGCAAATGTCAGGTCAGTCAGGGTCATAGCAAAACAGTGCTGCTTCCTGCTCGTGACCTAGTATAACCAGATAACTTAGTCATGCATAATTTGTGGCAGTATTCTATTTTTTTACATTTTCTGTTGTGAAAATGTGGTGACACATTCAGCTTTATTTGAGGTCAGGCTCGCTCAGGCATGTGCTGCAAGAACACGAGGAAATGTGGCATATGGCTGCAGAGCAATGCAATATTTCATATACAGTTGTGCAACACAACAACACACACACACTGTTTTCTTCGACTTTTGAGTTCAGTATGTAATAAAAAAAAACAGAATCAGATGACAGTGTTTAGTGGGCTCTTAATTTTATTTCCAGATTTATTACTCGGCACACTGGTAGGGTTTATGGGTCACTCTCTCGGGAAATACAGCAGATTACTTTAAGCTTTGCTCTGTTTTTGTCTCCAGTCTTTTTTATGCAGGCACTGGATTTTTCTGAATGACACTCTGTTCTGAATGACACTTTAAAAAAATAATAATTTTACTGTTTTCTGTCTTTGCTACATCAGAGAGAATGCTCAAATTTTGTGAAGGTGCTGCAGCCATTCAACCAGACCCATGTCTATGTGTGTGGGACAGGAGCCTTCCACCCTGTGTGCTCCTACCTGGACGTGGGCAAGAAATCAGAGGTACAGGCACACTCTACACCTCCATTGAAGTTTCCAATTTCAATTTCTATCAAACACATAATCCCTTAGAATATAAAAGCTGAGTTTCCTGACATATCAAGTATAAGTATTTAAAGCTCTCAGTGGCCATGAGGGTTAGAGAATTGTCTTTCTAACAGATGATTATATAAGTGCATAAAAAGTGGTTTTCATTCAGCAAAATGAGGTGGAAACGCAGGGTTTCATAGTCTGACGAATTTCCAGTGCATCAGTCTAATGCGCGCTCTTTTCTCCTCCAAATGTCACTGAGTCTGACTGATGTGAATTTCCAATTCATTAAACAGCTATTTACAGATAATTAGATGCAGGAAATCCATCTATCTCGTGTGTAGAAATCATGAACAAAATATGAAATTCCTCTGTAGGGCGTCCTTTGGTGTCACAGAGTTAGAGAGAAATGAAATTTATTGTTTTAATACTTGTTCTGTAAAAATTTCAAAATGCTTCACTATTTTAAACTGAACCTATTTTACATAATGACTAACATTGATATTATATATTATATCTACAGTCTCTAACATTATCACACAAGTATTTGTCAAAAACAACTTTTGCATCGTGTCGCAATATTTCCAAAATAGTTTGGACTAAAAAACAAAAAAAACAAACAAAACATAAATACTATCCTGTGGTCTCTCTAGCTTTGCCGTTCTGGAAGTTGTGAAATGCTGACAGCAAAATGACTTTCCCAGAAAACTTTCACTTAAATGGAAACTACTTTTTCCAAAAGCTGATACTTGATGATATACTGAAGGTTCTGTGCTTGTCTGTTCAACTATGTACAGGACAGTGTTTTCAGACTTGAGCCCCACGTGGAAAATGGGCGTGGGAAGAGTCCCTATGATCCCAAGCTGCTCACTGCATCCATGCTAATTGGTGAGTTTAAGAGCGGATACCCTGCGCTGTCTGTCTGTGTGTGTTAGAGTGAGGTCATATAAAAACAAGTAAGTTAAGATACACCCACTGGTTTGCTCTGTCATTGCAGCAGATATATAGGGTGCAAAGTAAAAGCAAATAACAGAACACAGGCATTCTTCTCATTCATTATAAGTGGACCAGCTTTGTATTTAAGCACTGGGAACCCCTCATTGGCACGATTGTAAACTTCTTTTCACCGTGACTATACATCATTTAAGTAGTGGGTGTGGGGTCAGTGACACTTTATTGAGTTTTTTCTTTGCATAGAATCTCATTTTTTTGGCAAGTGAACTATGTGAGCATGCCTTTTCTCTCTTACTCCAATCATTGCCAGTCACATTGCGTTACATCTGAGTGTTTAACCTAGCAGATGGCCATTTTCCAGCCCATCACCCCTAATCCCTGCTCCCTTTTCTCTTTCCTTTCTCACCAGCTTTATTATGTACTCGTCCTATCTCACACCTCTGTCCTGTCCCTCCTCCTCTGACCTATTCATTCATCCTTCTCTCTCCTCCCTTCTTAGCCCTGCCTACGGTGTTAATGTCAATTTCACACTCCTGATGTTCATCACATCTGTCACTGTCTGTTTTCTCTCAGGACTCCAAGTTTATCTATACTGCCAAGCCCCTGTACAATCCCTCAGTTTTATGCCTTCATCATTGGGGAAAAATCCCTAAAGATTGTTTACTCATCTGACATTACTAAGCTAACTCAGTTTATTCCTCTTAATCTCAGATGGAGAACTGTATGCAGGAACATCAGCTGATTTCATGGGGCGGGACTTTGCCATCTTTCGCACTCTTGGAAAGCATCACCCAATCAGAACAGAGCAGCATGACTCCCGATGGTTAAATGGTGAGAGAGATGAGGAAAATCCCTTCTGATTATACAGTACTTTTCTTGTTTTTAATTTTGCAAGCTGACTCTTTGATCCCAGTTGTGTTTTTGTTTGAGCTCAGCTTCCAATAGATATGATCAGAGTTCGTCACTGATCTCCTCGTGGACATGGATCTCAATGTATCATCACCTGATTTACATTTATCACAGTTTGGTACTACAAAAAAAGGGGTTTGACCTTAAAACAACTTTAAATTAAACTACCCTGAGTGCTAATATATAAGAAAAATATAGAAAAATATACAAGAAATACCTATAATAACCGGAACTATCATCTCTGTTGATGGAATGGCATACCTCAAGTTTTCAAATGTAGGTTTTACTTACTGTTTTTCACCAGTTAATATTATTCCAATTCATCATATTCTGCTTCAGCTAAGGTGCTGCAGCTTGTCTGCTCATGGCTCAAAATATTGCAGTCCAGACAAAGAACGAGAAGCACATAATTCATTTAGCTGGCCCGTCTCCAGTGGAGTTGTGAAATTTAATATTAAGTGTTGTTATTGCCTTTCAGGCTCTATAGAGGGAAGTCCCTGAGTACATGTCTGCTATTTCACAGCATCTTTAAACTCTCACACAGTATCTAGCACTTGGTTTAAAACTAGATACAGAGCAGTTTTTTCCAGATTAAGAAACACAAAAACTAACATTGACTTTGTGTGTGTCTTTGTCGCTTGCAGATCCTAGGTTTTTAGGCATTCATCTTATTTCAGAGAGTGACAACCCAGAAGATGACAAAATCTACCTGTTCTTCAGAGAAAATGCTATAGACGGAGAGCATACTGGAAAGGCCACACATGCTCGCGTCGGACAGCTCTGCAAAGTACGCACGCACACAGAGGACATGCAGGATGGCCTTTACAAAGGAAAATCCCAATATACACAATAGCAGAGAGACAAAGGCACACACACGTTCACACCAGCATTATGTGAAATAGCTCCTGTATCTGGAAAAAACACTTGACGGGTGTCTGAGTGGCTTTCATAATGGTAGCTTTCAGGAGCTGTTATCTGTGATTATTTTTAGCCTGGAGAAGAGTGGGCTTTGTTTTGCGTGGTACAACTGCCCCGGAAGACAGAAACCTGAGAGAAATGTCAAATGTCGCCAGAACCTGAGAGGCAAACACACCATCAATGGCAGCACTGTTATCCTAATGCCAAGCTTTGGCACTTATTGGGCCTTTAGCTCCAGGGGATGGTTATGTTAAAGAACTGGCCTCGTATCAAATTTCACAGCCTAAATCCATTTCTTATTCATTTAGCAGGAATTCAGTAAGCTTACTGCAGATCAGTGAGCGATGTCAGCCTCAAACCCCTGTTTAGCTGCACATCATGCCTCCTTCATGACTGCCTGATTATCTAGAATGTCAAGAATCTGCTATCTTCAACACAAGACAAGCCATCCATTATGTAAAATGGGGTATTAACTCCAGCATATGCATGTCTTGGATACACTATAATTTACTGCCATAAATCAACACAAAGTGAAATCCATTTTTATGAGCCAGAGCTTTGTGCGTCTGTGTTTTTGTGCTATGTTCATGAAGACAAACACTACCCTGTAAGGCACAGAGATGCATATTATTAAGAAGTGCACTGGAACAAACAGTTCAATATGTGCTGTCCTCTTTTTGTACAGCATCTAGAATTGCATTATTCACAAAAATATATATAAAAATATACATATAAATATAGAAATACATTTTAAAAACCCAAACATGGATGCTTATTAGACTTGTTTAATATGTTATAGAATTTTTTTGGTAGTTTATTTTGTACAGAGAGTTTACTGTGCATTCACTGAATAAAAAATAGGAAATAGAGAGACTAAATATGATAATAATAATAATAATAACATGAATGCTAGTATTGTGTCTTTAGTATGCTTTAAACAGTGTTAAAAAAGTGAAAATGACAGTATCACTAAGCATAGACAATAAAAAAATTTTGCCATGTCCAACAGAATGACCTGGGAGGTCACAGGAGTCTGGTAAATAAATGGACAACCTTCTTGAAAGCTCGACTTATTTGCTCTGTGCCCGGGAATAATGGAATAGACACACACTTTGATGAATTACGTAAGTGATCGCTCCCAAACCTCCACATATTATTTCCTTAATTTGAAATATTTGCACAATGTCTTTTTACGTCTTGCCTTTTCTTTTGGCTTTCAGAGGATGTTTTTCTCATGAGCACAAAAGATCCCAAGAGCCCAGTTGTGTATGCAGTATTCACTACTTCCAGGTACTGTGGCTCATTTGAAGTAGTTAAATGGTTTTTAGTAGTTCATGTCCATTTAATACACGATTTGTAACTTCAAAATTACATGTGTTTTTCTGTCTCATTCTTTCTTCTATTAGCAACATCTTCAAAGGTTCAGCTGTGTGTATGTACAGCATGACAGACATCAGAAGAGTGTTCCTGGGTCCGTACGCCCACAGAGATGGGCCCAGCTATCAGTGGGTGCCCTTCCAGGGACGTGTTCCCTATCCACGACCTGGCACAGTGAGTACAATATCCTCTTTACAAGAGGATGTACTGAAGCTTGTGAGTTCTTGCTTCTTTACAACCAACAATGTAACAGACACTGTTACCTTTATTTGCCCCCACAGTGCCCGAGCAAGACATTTGGTGGATTTGACACAACAAAGGACCTCCCCGATGAAGTTGTGCAGTTTGCCAGAAGCCATCCAGCCATGTTCAACCCTGTCTACCCCATTAATAATCGACCAATCATAGTCAAAACAGATGTGGACTACCAGTTCACCCAGATAGTGGTGGACAAAGTCGAGGCAGAAGATGGCCTTTACGATGTTATGTTCATAGGCACAGGTAAAACAAATAAAAAGTATAAAGTTTATGTAATTTATAACTAAACATTATCATACTGTAGTAAGGAATCGCTTGGAACTACAAAGCAGTATTGACCTAAAATGTGTACTTTCATTATATCCTAGATGCGGGAACAATTCTGAAAGTGGTGTCCATCCCCAGAGGCTCCTGGCATGACTTAGAGGAAGTCCTATTAGAAGAAATGACCGTTTTCAGAGTAGGCTATTTTCCCATCACCCATATTATTTCGTTTTGGAGAATATCAAATCAGAAAGATCTGTTGTTTGTTTTTAATTATTTTTGTTTTATTATATTTTACAGGAGCCTGCAGCCATTACAGCTATGGAACTATCTACAAAACAGGTAGAGACTGCTTATGATTAAACTTTACACAGCTGTCATATTGTAGACATTCATAACAAACAAGTGACTCTTGTTTATATAAGTGTGTCTGAAAAACCGTCCTGAGAAAGCGTTCTCTTATTGGTGACACATCTTGCTTCAGGGTAAAAAGACAGAACAAAGACATGCTTGTCTGCGCAATTTAAACAACAGCATTTGATTGTTGGGTTTGTCGCAACAGTTGGGTTGTCAACTGAAATTGCAGGATGAGACAAAATGAGCAGGATAATTGATAATTGTAGTAAAATGTATCTATCTTTCTTTTCTTGCTTTACTGAGAAACAACATCTGAGACAAAAAGTAGTTAATGAAACCACACTGCCCACCCAGACTTAGTAGCTAAACTAAAGCTCCTAAGACATAAAATAACAAATATTTGAAATTTTTCTGTTTACAGCAACAACTCTACCTGGGTTCAGACATCGGGGTCTCGCAGATGCCTCTGCATCGTTGTGAGGTTTATGGGAAGGCTTGTGCTGAATGCTGCTTGGCAAGAGACCCTTATTGTGCATGGGATGGCACAGAATGCTCCAGATACTTTCCCATGGCTAAGAGGTAGTGAATTTCACAGTCATACTTAACATGTTGCCAGTGTGTTGAAGCTGCTTGAGATCTTTTACGTTGCAGCTAATCAGATCTGTAAGACACAGAGCAAGTTTAGGTTTGCCTACAATGTCCTGGACTGGTACTTTTATAGCACTTTTGTACTCTAACTGGGAGCTCAAAGTGCTTTTTACTAGCCTCATCCACCCAATCACACACACTCTTTTCCATACTTAAGAGCTTTGTTTAACATTTACATACACAGTCACATGTAGGCATCAGGGGCACTCGGGGTTCAGTATCTGGTCCAAGGATGCTTCAATAGGCAGACTGGAGTGGCCAAGGAATCCATTCACGACCTTCCGATTGGTAAATGGCCTGCTTGACTTTCACCCCAATGGAAATGATGCTCCAACAGCACAATTCACATACAACATTTTATATATTGTCATGCATGTACATAAATACAGCATATTTTATTAGAGCAACTTGCTTTTTTAAAACACAAGTGTTGTCCTGTTAGGGTTTTAATCATGATTGTTTAATAAATTGTGTTGGTTAAATCTATGGTCTATACTTCTTTGAGGTAAAACTTGATTATGTGAATAGACTGAGGACATAGCCGCAATTCAGCACTAGAGCTAGGGTGCACTTTTAGTGCAGGCTTTGCGTATTTGCCAAAATCCCCTGAAGGTACAGGATCCTGTTTCTAGCACAAAACTAGAAATATAAACTGCCTCATGTGTTGACTGCAAATGAGAGCCAGTGTCAGTGATGTCTGGAGGCTGCCTGGGTGAACCAGGGGTGAGGTAGGTTCGGTGGTGGTTTGGTTATGCTGTAGTAGACGTGGACTGATTGATGTGCGCTTGTGTGGTTGTGCTTTTTGTGCAGCCGCCCACTCATAGCTTCATGGGGCTTATTGATTTAAATGCTAGCTCCATCCTGTGTTATATTCGACTCTAATATTTTTTAAACACCAATATAAAAACTTTGAGTTGGAACATGAGGAAACAAAGGTGAATTATTTTTCCGTTTGCTTTGGTGTCTCCATAGTTGCTTAAATTGTTGTTGGTTGAAATATTCTCATGGTAATGCTTGACAGTAAACATGAAACTCTATCTCTTTTCCATGTGAAACCGACAGAGATGACAGGCTAGAAAGATTTATTAATTTGAATTCCTGTGTCACACACCCTATAATTAAAGCTTTCCTGGTAAGCTTTAAGCTGAATGATGCTTATTTGTTTGTGTTGGCCACCAGTACAGCTGCAAATCTCTGCAAATCTCATTCAGATGCACACACACACATACAAAGTGACTGAACACCTATTTTCTTTAGCACACCCATGCAATCATTGCTTCTTTTGACCTGGGAAAATGTTTATATATATATGTGTGTGTATAAAAAAATTTTGTCTGTGTGTTTTTGCAGGAGAACAAGGAGGCAAGATATCAGGAATGGAGACCCACTCACACAGTGCTCAGATCTGCAACACCATGGTATTTTTTTCGATATATGTACATGTTTTATATCATTCAATTAAGATTTTATGTTGTAATGTAGACAATAACATTTCAATATCCAAAAGAATGTGCTAAAACAAATTATAATCAGATTTAAATGACACTGGCCTTTCCTGACCTGCTCAAAAAGGGTGGAGAAGATAGTAGAGTTGAATGTGTGTGGTGTCGTATCTACGTCTTTTATGTGTTTTCTGGTGGTTTAAAGATTAAGGTCAGTTGACGTGAAGCTTGTAATTAACACATTAAAGAATCCTCCAAGTCTGCTTTCTGTTGCCAAACCCTTCAGTCTAATGCACTGTAATTGTACTTAGTCCAAAAGCAGGACTGGTCTACTATACTTACTCACTATCTTAATTATACATCTCTTTCTTTAATTGAAATAGACAAAAGAAGAAAATGTTAGCAAAAGCTTCCAAGTTGACAAGGTTTAACCAGACACTACAAAAAAAACCTTAATAAAAATTGTGGCGTATATATTTAATTGTATGTACAACCCAGATATTGACTAGTAAATGTCATTGTTGTTGTTGCTGCCTCTTTATATGCTGTTTGTGACTGAGCATGATGAGAAAGGAGAACATTTTGTGAATGTCAGTAACTGAATAACCTTCAGTTAATATTTCTAACTTATTGTCTGTAAATAAATCACATAGCCAAATCCTGCAATACCTAAACAAAATTCATTTCTTTCCCAGATGAGTTAAGTGGGCAGTCAACCCTCCAGGATAAAACTGTGTACGGTGTGGAGAACAGCAGCACTTTCCTGGAGTGTAGTCCAAAGTCCCAGAGAGCTACGACATACTGGCAGTATCAATCCACAACGGATGACCACAAACAAGAGGTGGGCTTCATCACAGCACACATAATGTGTTTCATTTCAGAAAAATAGATTCAGACTGCATCTGGATCAGTTTGACTCGGATACAGTCTGTCTTGATAGAAAGTAAATAAAGAAAAGAAAGAGACACTGCGTTAGGTAACACATAATACAGGTGACAAAAAAAACCCCAATAAAACAACCAGACTAAGTATCTAAGTACTCAGTAAAGTACTGAACTACCATATGCTGTCAAATCAGTGCTGGTATTCCTTGGCTACTGGAACGTTAAAGGGATGGAACATCCTTCTCTTAAAATGTATTTGGTGTTTTGATGTTAACTCTACTTACCATATAGTCACTGTATAGTAAAGGACTCATTCCTTTTCATCACAGATGATTTCTCAAATCTATACTCCATGTGCATTTTCCCCAAAACCTATTATACTGTAAAAAACAAACCAAAAAAACCCCAAAAACTGATGCAGGTATTGACCGTTTTGCAAATACTTTGCACCTACAGAAATGCTTTATGGTTATCAAAAAATCTACTGCAATTTCTGACTGAGGCTCCAGCCCTCCATGTCGTAGTAACTAATTATTTTCCAAAATCACTTACATTGTATCTACATCTATTTGATATCTTGATACAAATTCAGAATCAACTGGGCCTGCTCAGCATTTTAATACATACTGCCAAACTAGACCATTGTTGAATGTTAATTGCATAATTGCAATCATGCAGTGCACCGGTGTAGAAGTACCTGTATCTGTTATATTTCTTATTATCTCAGGTTGTCCTTGAATCACATACCTGTCGCCTACCTTTTTTTTTTTTTTTTATTAATCAAATACTATAGTTGATTTTTTGGACAGTATAATATGATAATAGATTTCAGATTCTGAATGCATTTTTTCTGTCTTTTTTCTCTTTGTCCTTCACTCTGCCTCTCTCATCACTGATTCTTTCACTCTTTAGATTAAATCAGAGGAGCGCTTTATCCACACCGAGCAGGGCCTCCTGATTCGCGCACTTAACAAGAAGGATTCAGGCATTTATCTGTGCCAGGCAGTGGAACATGGCTTCATGCAGACAGTTCTAAAAGTTAACTTAGAGGTCATTGACACGGAGCGTCTGGAAGATCTTCTGCATCGTGATGAAGAAGCAGCTAGTGCCCCTGCCCATGAATTTTCCTCTTCTAGAGAAACTCCCAATCAAAGGCTGTGGTACAGGGACTTCCTCTCTTTGGTCAATCACCCAACTCTAAATAGTGTGGACGAGTTCTGCGAGCAAGTTTGGAAACGGGAGAGGAAGCACAAGAGGCAAAAATCTCACTTGGTACAGAAAGTGCAACTACATCAGCAACAGCAGCAGAAGACTGCGACGAGTCCTCGCAACCACATGCATGCTCAAGGGCTGGCAGCCAAGTGGAAACACCTGCAAGAGAGGCAAAAGGGTCGCAACCGCAGGACCCATGAACTGGAGAGGGCTCCCCGCAGTGTGTGACTTACAAACCTTGACTGTTAGCACAGACTTTTAACCACACTCAGTTCTCATTCAGTAAACTCATCCTGTTTTTATCCTCTGTTCTGAGACACAGATTTCTTCCACAAAGAATGGAAACCTCAAAAAGTAGATACTACCCTGAAGTGTCAGCTGGAGTGTTCTGTGCGTGGGAAGCCATGTTTACAGTTCACCAGTATGGAGGACTGCAGGAATCAGGATGTTGTATCACGCAAGACCATTGGAGCATGTTATCGTAGTTGGCTCATGCGGTCTGAATACTGCAGAGTGACATATCCACCCTAAAGACTCTAGTGGAGGTGGATCTGACAGTGGCAGTTACATGGTATGCTTTTAACTGTCAGTGCAGATAAACACCCGATAATTTCTGCTGCAGAAATACAAAACAAAAGTAGCTGAGATTATACGAATAAAGTCTTGAAAATTAAAAGACTCATCATCAACAACAACAACAACATGAAGTTCATCAAAAGGACACGATGCCCGATCACTGCAAGAAATCCAGAGGAGCATTTATCATTCATTAAAAAAAAAAAAAACTAATTAAGTAACTAAAATGTGTAAATACTGTATTCTGTAACATCTGCTCATCTGAAAGGGAATGCTTGTAGTTATCAAGTTGCTTCATGTTGCTTTCCCGTGTAGAAATTTATTTTTAAAAAAATATCTGTCAAAAGCTGTTGTAAACAAGGAGGTTTTGTACATGTCTGTGTCCTACCCCTAGATAATCTTCCAAAACAAAGACTTGTTCTGTTGTTGTTTTTTTTTGTAGTTATCAGATTCCTTCTAGCCTCAACATTTAAAGTTAAGTGTCAGTTCACAGTATATGGATGGCTGCCAACTCTATCGTTTCAGTATGCCAAATCTCATTCTGAGTTCTTCCATATTTATTTAATTATACCTTGTGTACACTTTGTCTCCTTTACTTGTGTATTTATTGATAAACAGTTCTGTACATTGTGTGTTTCCTTTTTTTCATGTGCAGGAGGCTTCCTGGAGGTTAATATTTGGTTTGATTAAGTTGATTTGCAGGACCAATCTAATCAAATAACTGTATTGTCTGCAGTAGAACTAGAAGTACAGTATCACAAGTTTTGTTCAGTGTCAAATGCATTACATATCAAATGTACTGAGCAATAAGCCAGTATCTATACTTTTATTTTTCCCTTTTATTGACTCATATCCATATTCTTCACAGAGCAGTGACAGTCTTTTTTCTGAATATGATGTTAAACGATATCCACGCAAACACAAACCTGGAATGTAGCTGTGAACACCATGTAAATATAAATACTATGGTATATGTTTGAGAAATATGACAGTATGTGCTAGTGCATGTCAGTGCTATTGTAGTGTTGCTGTTTTACTATGGCATTGATAACCAGTCTGATGTTGTAGAGTTCAATTGTTTGCTTATCTAGTGGACGGTAGTTATTATTCGAAAGCTGTACATACTATTTCTGTTAGGACTCTAAATTGTATACTTGATATAAAACAAGAACTAAACATAATCTCTATGGATTGAAATGGCCACAGACCAGTGAACAACAGTAACCAGTTCAACTCTGCAGCACATTAGTATGCCAGATAACATTGTGTGTTTGTGAGCTTCATCTGCTTTTGGAAGCCAAGACAGAGGAAGATGAGAAACAGCTGGGGCCAGCCTCAAGAAATGTGAGGCTCACAAATCAAGTTAAACACCAGTTGTGAATGTGCATATATGATAAGATCATGATTATAAAGAGAAAATGTGGGGGACCTGTAGTGCACATGGAGTGGCTCTGAGGAAATGAAGTGCTGCTCTTGCTGCTTTTTGGCATGATGATGGTGATGCTGATGTATTCTACTGATCTAATAAATGTCTTTTCATAAAATGCTAGCTTCATTAAATCTGTTTTAATATACTATGCCCTGCTGCTTGCATGGTATAGCGAGCTCGTGTAGTGTAGATGATCGGATTAGATCTTGAAATACCTTTTTGGTACATCTGCATAGTAATGAGGAAAACTTTTATTCCCTCATGTAACGTATCCTTAATATTGGGATTCATTTAATGGTGTGCTTGTCTTTTCTCTGTGCAGACAAGAACTGCTGTATGGTACATACAAAACTGACTAATTAATGATTTATAGCTGAAGTAATTAACATAAGAGATATTAAAAATCAATGTTGCTTAAAAAGACAGCCCAAGTGCCTCTTATGGTGTGTATTGAAAAAGTGAAGCTGTGTACTCTTGTGTGCCTCAGGCAGTAGAGTTACTGTAAGTTGATATTAAAACCTTGATGGGTGATGTGCTGTGAATAAAACATTAGACCCCTACAGTCTCTAACTGAAGCCTAGCTGTTGTATTTGCATGCCGACATGAGCTGCAAACATTTCAACTTGGACTCTCGACATATGCAATTCAGACAAAAATTATAAAAAGAAAAAAATGAGGAGGAGAAAAAACAAGTTGCCAAAACTCACCCATGGAGGGTGTGACAGCGTAGCCTGCCACAAAATATTAAGTGTGTTGTACTACCGCCCTCTGGTGGTTATTTTATCACAGCACATATTGTTTTATAAATGGAAAAAAATATCTCTTCTATATGATTGTAAAGCATTTACTGTAGTCATAAAGGTGTTTCTTATACATTTTTGGTCCTGAAGCTGCGTTTGGAAACACAGCAGACTTGTTTTATCACTTTTGAGCATCTGGTGACACCTTTGGCCTGAGGTCAAAGGTCGGTTGGTGTATGTCCCACCTGGGTTATGACCTTGACCTCTGCAGTCAATTCAGCTGAGGCCACGGAAGTTTCAAGCAGACACTTCAAAGGGAGTATTACTATGGCCTGTCTGCTGTATTTCATCTGGAAAATAAATACAGCATATGTATATATATGCTTTTGGACTGTGGAAAGAATATTAGTGCGTGTGTGTGTGTGTGTGTGTGCTATAAATGCTCTTACATTCTCTTTCAGTATTTCAATCACATTTGAACTTGTATTGTTCCATTTGGTCATGTTATCACAGATTCAGCAAAGGGATCAAGAAGCGCTTTCAAAAAAGGCCAAAGAGCCTTGATATAATTGCTTCTGCTATTGTAGTTATACAGCACGTGACTGCCCTCCAGTGGCTGATGAGAGACATCTTTCCACCATTCCAGTCCAGTGGAAAACAGAAACTCCCTCTGACTCGCAGCCAAGGCCATGGTTGAGTGAAAACACCCCTGACACTCACACAAAGGACTACTAAACTCAGTGGAAAAACTGACATAGAAGTGACAAAGTCAGAGAGCAAGAATAAAGAAAACAGAGAAGTTAAAAACTTTCTTGCTGCTGTTTTTACTGCACTGACGATGCTTTTGAACTTCAAAAGAATATTCCAGAGAAGAAATGCATATGTATTATAGAAATGAGATAGCAAGCTAGCTATAATCATGTATAATAGCTATAATCATCTGAAACGGATTTTTCCCATAAAAAACAGATTAGCAATCACCTGGCATACAGCTGAATGCACAGGTAAGAGCACATGTTGCAGAAAACATTATACTCTTTGTAAGACAGACATCAGAAAAGACAGACTGTATTCTCTTCTATCTGGACTCGTGGGAAAACTAAAATGCACCAGAGAGCGCTTATTTTGCACTTATTACAATCTGCTAGACTGATGCTTCACTACACCCAGCAGCTGGAGACATGTAAAAACTTGTATGGATCACAGGTGCTTTCCAGCTGGTCTGTTCTGGATCACTTCAAAATACAACACCTTGGTCTATCTGGAAAATTAACATTTCCAAAAGCAGAAGATTCAGTTAACTTAAGCATAAATGCATGCTTGTCAGTATTTGCAAATCATAAGCCTAACCACACAGAGGCTCCTTGCAATTTATTTTCAAAAACCGAACTGAATATAAGGCAAAGATATTCTGCATAGTTGGAATCTGTGGAGAGAGCCGCATTACCAAAGCATCAGTGCAGCCAAAACCACTCAACCACAGCATGTCTCACATTTACTCAACCAAATGATGGCCCCTGACAGTATCCTGCCTATTAGACAGGCTGCATCAGTTTGACATACCTCAGTTTTGTCACTTCAGTACAAGGTGCTCTCTGAGTGAGGTGATAATCTATTGCTTTCCCTCTGTTACTTATTTGTGGAGTCAAAGACTTTGTAACCCTACTGCTGGGAATAGCACACTTGGAAGTGAAAATGTGAGTGGGATGGTATTTTCCATAAATCTTCCGTTTGCAGGTTGGGTTGAGGGTGGGAAGTTACTAGATCATCGATGGATAGTGCTCTGTAACACGATCGGGTTTTTCTGTCACCATATAGAGTCTGCTTCTCTCGATGAGGATATGGGAGGGTGTTAGATTTTGTAAGCATGTAGGGACATATCCGTTGCCTGGGGTAAAATAGAGGACATAGTTTCTAGCTGTGACAGCTGTGGCAGCTTAGCAACAGTGGTGCCTGGTAGTGCTCTATAAAGTTGGCAGGAATCTTGGGGGCCTTTCTGCTATGAGTGACAGCTTGGCACAAAAAAATTAAACTGGAGATATGACAAGACCTTTAGCTCATTTCCTATGTGGAAAAGACCTGTTCTAATGTTGTAATTATGGTTATTGCACAGGATGCTCATTTTGGAGTCTGCTTACATCTATGGAACTCTTGAGAAACAGGCATCATGATCTTTCCATATATTGACCTTATATCACGGTGTTTATATACTGTTTATTTTAGCACATACATACCAAGTTACTATTTATACATAATAAGTGTTTAGGTTCATATACAGATATAACCTCAAAGCAAAATATACTTTAATTCATTTATATTCATCTATAAATAAAAGAAGCACGCATCATGCGGGTGTACAAACACAACAATCTATGCTAGCTAAGCTGCCATGACATAAAACAGATATTTTGAGATGTTTTATTGGTTTAGTAAATTTGAATGACATTGTAAGCAGTGGATTACCTTCATGATTTGGACGGCTCAAAAGCATAAAACTCAAATCAGACAACGGCTTACAAATAAAGTAAATAAAAGGAGAGTAATGTCTTTTTCATCCTTTAGCATCCACACTTGACTCATAAAGTAATCATCTAAACCTGCAATCACACAAGAATAACTGTCACTAGGGACGGTACATTATACTGAGCCTGTTTGTAAGCACGTTGCATGACATACAAACTCCAGCAAATCAGTGTATCTGTACTCTGTGTAATTCTGTGTAATGTAGTTCCAGACAGTGCTTTTATTGTTTTGAAATGGCATTACTGGCAAAAATGTTTGTGGGTATTATAGAGTTTGTACTGTTGCCAGTGTAAAAATGTGGTGTATTTTTAACAACAACAAAAAAGGGGTAAGAAAAAGAAGAAGAAAAATCTGCAGAGGCTTGAAAGGAAATGCTGTTAAGAAACACTAGAAACTGAAAAAAGTTAATGAAAATAAAAGCATGAAAGCTGAAGATGAGATAGGATTAGACAGTGGGGGAATGAGGCCCATAGCTTGACCTTAGCTGACCCTGAGATGGTTTGAGGGTGCGCCAAGGAGCAAGAGGTTAATTTATCCAGAGAAAAATGTATAGGTACCCTGCTATGTGTTTGACTGTTGCCTGGCTGCTCCCTTGCACACTTCTAATCTGTAACTGATTGAAGTGTGCATAAGCTAGCTTTAGCTCAAACGCCTGCAAAACATTATCCACAAGTGGGACGGTGGGTTCAGCGCTGTGTCATTCTGGCAAGAAACTTAAAAGGAGAATAAAAATATCTGTCTCTTCATAGGAAAGCAACTGAACCTGAAGAGAATATATCAGAAACATAACAGATCTTTGTTCTGAAGTGCACTCAAAAATATTCCAGCGCTTATTCCTCTCCCTGCATAACCCATCACTTAGTCAACACAAATAGCAACCTCAGGCATAATGTTATGCCTACTGTTCCGTGGAATATTTTCTCTTTTATGTTTAGTGGCTTTAATTGTCTTGCTTACATTTTTATTTTAGCCTGGAAAGGAGTTCACACAAGACTGTCAGTGATCAAATGTTGCTCCTTTATTAATGGCCAAACACTTTATTTTGGACTTTGTATGCAAAATTCACTCATGGTTGCATCAAGGTTTTAGTCATACATTTACCAGGAAAACTTAGGGATAAATTTTCCTTCACAGTTAAAAAATGAATTTTTGATCTTGTGCTGTGAAAAAAAATTAATCTTTGTGTTTTAACAAAAGTCTATATTTTATCTTGTTACCGCTGTCAAGTCATGCACAGGACAGAGTAAGACAATAGGCATGCCCTAGATGTGACTCACATTAAGCTCACATTCCTGAAGTCCATTAAACTGTTGGGCTGTTTTTTTGTATTATTTGAATTTATTGATTGTGTCAGAATCTGATGGGAAAACAAATTGTGGCATTTGACGGACGCTTCAAACGCAGGTGTGAACTTTGTGATGTTTTCTTGTCTAAATTTAACTGTTAGCTAAAGTTTTCATGTGGTGAACATGTGAAAATAACACTTCTGTTTTGTTCTGTTGCCACACTATCCAATTAGTGGTCAAGGGAAGAGATTTTTTCCACCACCTTATAGTTCATACTGGTTGTGTGAGATGATGCTGATGAGTGTACACTGGTGGCTCAAAATATGTGACCCATAACAAGTGTGTTTTGTTCCAGGAAAAGTGTTTGTCAGTTAACATAAAGTGCAGAAATGAGTGACTTTGAAAAGTCCGGTGTTTATCTCCTGTCCTCCTCTAAGGGCAAAAGCGGATCTTGTGGAATTGTAAGTCCAGTAATTATGGACAGATGAAGTGACAAACAAAGCTGGTGGAGAAACAGCCACGCTGACACAAAACTTACTGGCAGTACTGACACGGTGGCGTCAGCCTGAAACTTATTAATGGATTTATAGCATGAGGGAGTTTATTTTTTATTTGTGAGTATTTCTGTAAAACTTTATTAGTCTGTTAAAACGGTGTGTTTTCTTCTTTGGTTACAGACAGGCGCAAGCTGAAGTTAAAAGACTAGCCTTTTAGGAAGACTGAAGATTGAAAAGATATGTCTAATACTGTCATGGTCCTGGGCCATGTGGGCCCAGTATTCTTAGTTTTCATGTATTTTTGTATTTTGTTCTTTATTTAGGCCATGCTTCCTGGGTTGATCTGTTACGTTGTTCCTTATGTGTTTTCCCTTCGTGACTCTTACCCCCTGTGTGCCCCTCTGTGTATTTATGAGCCCTCGTCTCTCTTTGTGTTTTATTCTATGTTTTCCCCAGCCCGTTATGTCTGCGTTCTCCCCGTGCTCTCTCTCCTCCTGTTTGAACCTCTGTGTACTTCCTGCTTTACTTTGCCCATCTCCCATCAGTGTTACGTTCACTCCTGCCGTGTCTTGTTATGATTATCAGTGTCACCTGTGTTCCCCGTGTGCATCCACTTCCCCTGATCATCCCTCATGTGTATTTAGTCTCTGTGTTTCATACAGTCTGTGTCGCGTCGTCTGTGTTCCCACCCTCCGTGTTTCCATGCCTGGTCTGTTGTCTTCCAAGCCATAGCCTCACCATAGTTTGTTCCCAGTTTAGGTTTTTGTTTAGCCACGCCATCCCTGCTGTATTTGCACACCTTGTTTTCAGCCATATTAAAGGCTCGCCTTTTGTTAAAACTCACTCCCGTCTGCTCACTTGTGTACGCACCTGGGTCCATTACACGCATTCTCCACTCGGTCCGTGACAAATACCATAGCAAAATCCCTGAAAATGTGTTTATATTATGCTTGTACTTTTGAACACTTAAAGCAAATAAGATAAGATGTGTTCAGTGAGATTTTGTCACACTGGATAGAGCCACTGTAGCATTTTCCACATTTTTAAGTCTTTGTGGTAAGCTTAGAAAACCAGCTGTCTGTGGTAACTTTGGAATGTCTCCATGAATCTCCTCATCTAGCTGGATAAGACACTGAAAATTCCAAAGGATTGCTTTAATGTTAACCCCATTTTTATTTTTCCAAGGTTTTGACGCTGCCTGCCATGTTTCTGTACGTAGGTGTGCGCGTAAAATGTCAACACAATATGTCAGCCTACACTGCATATCTCTGGAATTTGTCTCATAGTGGTCCAAACGACTGCTAACTGTTATTAATCAGTTAGGGAGCAATGTAAACTCAGTGACATCGACAGATGGATTAACAGGAGCTTTTGACACAAATTACCGACAGTGTCTTTTGGAGCAGTCAGTGTGATATAGAGCAGGTTAACAGGTTAACTGATAGTTCTTCCACAATGAACAACACATCTGGAAAAAGCACTAGTGTTCCAACTCACACTTTGGGTCATTTCTGACAGTGACTAATATACACAACTTGTCACTGTGTTTGTTCATTGGGTGCAACTGAAGCACAGTGACCCTGATAGCGCTGAAGGTTCACCTCCCATCTAGTCCCCTTTGATAAGTAAAGCCCCAATTTAGACAACGGTGAGGCGTTGATTTGAAGAGTGCCTGATATTTATAGGTGGCAAAAATGTAGGAAACAGCTAAAACAGTTATTTACTAGAGGAAAGAGGCAAGCCCGAAGATACACACATAGTATGACTCAGACTCTTAAATGCGTGATGTGGATGTGGCATTTGGTCTCAATTAATTTGTTTTCAGTGTTTTTGTCTTTGTATATCAAACAACAGTGGTTGTGCAATTAAAGGAGGGGTTTAAACATAAGAGTTGTGTTTTACTGGTCGCTGACAAAAACTCCAGGAGGACGGTTTTCAGGAACTCTTACTGCTTTTCAGCCATTTCAAAGCACACAGTCAGAAAGTGCTTCTTCTTCGTAGCAACACATGGTGGTCCTGCCCTGGAGCAAGCCTGGGATTACTGATTCAATTAAGGTGTCCCTATTCATATTTCATAAACACTAGGGTTCATGGATAGATGTCCACAGTCATACACACCAAGGAGCAACGATTTTATGCTGAGGGGTTTTCTTTGAGCAAAAGATCTTGTGCATTTTGATGCAGTGCACGGCACTGCCCTGCTGCTTTTCCGCGCATCCCCCTCTGTTTTCGTTTTGCTGCTGACGGAAATGTGTCTGCCATTTCTGTATGCGCGTAAATCACCCACCAGTGAGGTAGAAAAAACAGCAGTAAGTACATGTTGAAGGCAGATGTTTAGTCTGTGCCTCTCACCATTATTATTATATGTATCTGTCAGCCAAAAGCAATTATGGTTAAACATATTTAAAACCAATGGTCAAGGCAGAGAGTATTAAAGAATTTTTTTTCTCAAACGGCCTGATTTAGCCTTATTTTAAACGTGGAGTCATTTTACTGTACAAGGCATTAAACTTTGACTTCACAAACCCATGTAAACAACGCATATGCGTTCACAAAAATTCACCCTCACCCCCTCACCTGTAGGTTATGTTGATGGTTACCATGATGATGGATGAGAATCCAAAAGAGACCAGATGGCAACTTCCACACATCACTCCAGAGGCGTAACCCATTCCTCCTCTTCACAGTCTGTGACCGCAGACCACTGCCTTGGTCTGTATTTCCCATTACTATACCTATAACAAAGAAATATGTCCTGAAAGCTGAATCACAGGAAGAAGAAAATGGTGACCACATAGCATTTTTGATAACTGTTTTGTAACCACCTGAGCTTTGACACATTGTGGTCTTTAGCATTAGTTTTTGCAAAGGGCGAATTCATTTACTACACTTTGGTCCCATAGACATCCATGCAAGATGTACACCCACATAGGGCCTCAGCTGAGGTTTGACAGCACACGGTTGGAGAGAGGTTGAGCACAAATGGGCTGTGACAGAGTATATACAGACTTATTTCCACTTATCTCAAGACTTAGGTTAAAAGTGGTTCCAAGTATAAATTCATATGCATGAAGGTGTGCACAGTAGGTCTTATACTGTAATACTCACACTCAGCAGACACAGCTAAGCCAACCATAACACCCCGGCTTCCCGGTCAGAAAGCGCCCCTGCTTGTCTCTCTTTCTTGGTTCATTTCTCCATGTTACTCCCTTCTCTGCGTGATATCACTCACACTGAAACTTCAGTTCTCTGACGAAATGCAAAAAGTGCATTTATGTGTCTTGCAAAGATTACTCACTCCAGTTATATCATATAGTGTAATGACCGCTGGAGGAAACAAGTACTGATACATGCCTGCAGATTCTAAGTATGTCTTATTGGCCATATGATAACCACCTGTGTAAACGCTTGGAGTGCATCATGGCTCGAAAACACTGGATCCTCAGAGTGTTGCTTCTGTTGCTACGGAAGACCAGAAACATGACCTCTTTGCTCTGCAGGTGGTCAGTAGTAGACATACACATAGGCACAGTTTCATGCATAAATGTATGTATCAATCTATGCATATTTACCCGGTGCTTGATTTTAATATTTTTTATTTCCTTTTGTTTTTCTTAAATTATGACAAAGTGCAGTTCAGTGCGCATTGCTGTACAATACTTAAAAAGACAAAAATGGAGAGTTTGCATGTGTAATTTAGGAGAGCAGTGGGAATGCATGTCAATCTCTGCAGGTCAAACAGGAGGTGCGAGAGGCTCCTGTTGAACAGGGTGCATATTGACACAGCATTATCATGAATGAAAATATTTTCTGTGTTCAGCGGGCATGAAAGGAAAGCCACCAGACATTTTGACATGGCCTGTTCAAACAAACATTAGACACCAGTATTCAATCAAAAACACATTCACCCTCGCAGGCTTCTAAAACAGCAACTAGGAAGGAAGAAGGCATTTAATGATGTGAAAACAGGCAAAAAAAAATGTGACCATGAATGTTGCCATCCTTGCAATCTGATGCATTCACAGACTGCAGACATTGCAGACCAAATATCTCTGCAGTGCACTACATACTGAATAAAAATTTCAGGCATTGGTGGAATCCCAGGGACACGTGTAAGAGGACAGAATTTCAATGGAGCTGGTAAGAAAGTAGCTGCTGTTGTTAATATGTGTAGGGGTGCTGCTTTGATGGGCCCTGGGTAAAAAGCTAACAGTGAAACTGGATTCGTACAAATAGCAACATTGAGGGCTGAAATGAAACACACAAATCAAGAAAACGTAAGGGAAGCAGGGACACACTGAATGAGGATAGTACAAAAAATAAAAAAGGAGTGCAGACAGAGGTTATTTGAGCTTTTATTGTTTCTGGATTGAGGCATATTCCTGACTGATTACTGCTGTTAGACAGGGTAGAGGAATTAGATACCCATTCAGTCAATGATGGGATAATGTAAGCAAAAGAATGCATTGCCAGACTATCTACATTAGACTCTTTAAATGGCTATTAATCTTAGGCACTGGCTTAAGAGATCGGAAATGAAAATGTTCTGCAGAAGCTTTCATCTGGAGCGGAGCTAAAATATGTTCTTGCATTAATGCCTGGGTTCAAACTGATGAAACTCTGTGTCACAGTCAATCTGACGGTGCCAGCTCTGGGAACTTTGACGATGAACAGTTGTCTCATGCTCAACAACAGATGAGAGTCTATAATTGCACCAGGCAATGAAATAACAGAGATAGTATATGTTACAAGACCTCCATATACATACAAAGTCCTTCTGTTCTGCAGGGAACAGGTGCAACGTGGGAGTGTAGTCATGATATCCTAGGGTGGGGAAGGGGCGTGGGGTTGCTGGTGCAGCTGCCACGTACAGCCTAATGCAATCATTTCTGTGACTGCATGTCTTTTAATTGCTATTTGTTGATGAGGACATTTTTATAGAATCTGTAATGTTAACACTACTGTATGTGCTGTTTTCAAGCTTTCTTTCTAATTACTAAGTCACATTTGTTTGTTTTGCACTCCCCTTTTTGCTGCTGTTAATTGACTCGGGGATCTCAAATATGAATGAGTACTGTCACTGGGAAATGTACTCATTAAATCCCTGCTTCACAAATTGAAAAGCAATGCAAAGCAGACACAGATTTGAGAATAACAAAACAAATTTATTTTCTTTTTTTCTGTAGTGACTGATGGGTTACTTGGGGTGCTAAGCATGGATCAGCATGACTTAATGTTGATGTCAACACACTGCCATGAGAAAGAACAGAGAAAAACAGATGTATTTCAGAGAGGTTCACAGAAGACAGATATAGATCTGCTCCAGTGGATTGACGTCTATGTTATTTTCTTGAAGGGTATCTGCAGATTCAGTAATGACTCCAATCTCTTCTTGTACTTATTTTTGCGTGTTTCAGTAAGTTTTTGCATGTGTTTGCAAAACATGTTCAGTCAATCTTTTCCACAATGCTGACAAGACCTGGATACCTCAACTTAAACACCGTAACAGATACACAAGGGCTGCGGGAACCTGGGATAGAAATTAACTTTAGACAGACTACAGAAACAAAAGTCCTGGTAGGATAAATCAGAGAAGACGGTGCAGCATACACTAATAACAAGGTTTTAAAGAACTGATGAGTTTGATGGATGGGGAGGAAGATAAAAAGAAAGAGAACCTAAGCAAGAAAGGAAAAATCTTCATGAAAGGAACCTTGTACATGGAAACCCATGGTAACAGTGGTAATGACTATCCACATGGAAACAAGCACAAAGAGGGAAATAATTGAAAATGAAAAGAAGTGCCAGTTAACCTTGGCTGTGGTCCATATTAATGCAGAAGGGGCAGGAGCCAAATGAAGGTAGTGAAGGAGTAGAGCAAGGGTAGAGAAGAAGTGGGGGTAGTCTGTAGAGTGACATTAGAGGAGGGGAAGTCTGCCTGGGAGACACACTGCACTTAATCCAGCTGCCTGGGAGGGAAAGACAGATCCTGAGGCAGTTTAGAGGAAGGAGCAGGCAATTTTCAGCCCTTCTATCTGATACAAACTCAGTCCATTTCTAACCACACACACACAGGCTTTTACTCAAACACACCACACTGTGGCAGGTGGCCTCTGCCCAGATCAGTAGCTGTGGTAGAAACCATCTCAAGTGACTGACAGAGGTTTCAACTGAGGTTTGGAGCCTCCCTGACTGAGCGTGAGCAGAGTTAGGAGCTGGAGCTTTACTTTCTTTCCTAGTGCAGAGAGACCACACGTCAGGCACGAGGCTCTCCACTCCTCCCCTCTTCTACTCATCCTTTGCTTGGGCTCTCGTCCAGAGAATGACTGGCTCCAGTGGACCCAAGAGGAGGAACACAGACTGAAGACAGAGCACACCAGCTCCAGCTCCAGATCTGCCTGTCTGCCCTCCTACTGGGATAGACTTATACACTGAGGTTTTACAAATTAGCATCTACACCTTTGTGGGATTCATAGATCTGATTTTTCTACCTTCTTTTCATTCATCACATCAGAAAGAGTGGATCTAAGCTGTTCATACAGACAGACAAAAAAAAAAACAGACGGACTGACATATGGACAGAGGACAGTGAGCACTGCGGCGTGAATGTGGCAAGTGGACTTCTCTTCTCCCTGGTTACTAAAACCAAACAAGGATAATACCCAAAGCACTACCCTGTCCACAGAGGTAGTGGGTGGATGCAGCTTTCAGTCGACTGCTATAGGGGAAAGCAGGGGCTATATAGAAGCTGCAGAGATACACTGAGCCAATTCACATTGTTTTGATCATTAGAAAATGGACTGCTACCTCCAAGCAAGCTCTTGTTGGATTGTTATATTAAAGATTGTATCTTACTGAACAGTATTTGCAGAACGCTGCTGAGCAAACACCTGTGGGCAATTTCTTTTTTCCAAAGACCTCGGAGGCTACGTTGAGACTCTGGACTTGCATGGCTTCTAAATAGGCAAATGTAGAATGTTTATGTCAATGATGATGGTAGAGTGCATACGGACTGTGTATCTCTCACTGATGCTGCTGTATATTGCTCTGCTGGGCATGACACACACAGCACACAGCATCAACCCAAGGATACGTCTCTCCAACAAAGGTAAGAAATATCTAATGTGTGTTTCTTTTCATTTATTTTGTCAATAAATATTTATATAGCATGCTTTAAAATGCTTCCTGTGCTTCATTAATATAGAGACAATTTGATTTTTTTGACACTGTCAAAAATTAATCAGCGCACTTTGATTTTTCTGCACAGACTAATAACTGGAAATTGGAAATGAGACAGGTATAATGCAAAATCATTGTCCATACTTAATAGACTTCTGCTCTCTGCCAGTAGTGACTGTAGCATAGTTGATGACTGCACTAAAAATTTAATAGCTAATGTTAGTTTTTATACAGTTTTAAAGCATTATAGTTTCCTGCAGAAAATATGCATAAAGTTATACATAAGCAATGAAATGATGCATCAAATGCTCAGTGAAAAAATAGTGAAGTTAAAAAAAGTGCTATTCTTTGGACGTGAGTTCAGGATGCTGTTAGTTATCATTACCGTGTAATGAGATGTTTATTGAAGATTTATGTTTTAACCTGGCACTGCGCAGCGTTGGCTCAGGGAAGACTTTGGGAAGTGCACCCTTTTTTTCACCCACTGTTGATATGTAAGGAGCCTCCTTGTAGTTTGTTTTGGTGCCCCAGCCATGGTGGTTGAGAATCTAAAATGTGGCTTTCTCTCATGCTATACTGGTGGTGTGATGGAAACGTTGTTTATTTCTTTTCTTGGTGCACGGGAATGTGCGTGCGTGCACGTGCCAGTTAAAGTGTGTGTGGGAGTTTGCAATGCCCTGGTATGTAGACTGATTTTTGTGTATCTCTTAGACAATAATGAGGGTTTTATCTTTGCAGATAAAACTCTTGAGTAAACACTGGCCTTTTCTCACAGTTTCTTTGATCTCTACAGCAACAGAAGGTGATGATTTCACATAAGCCTGTTAGTCATGGTTGAAAATAGGTGTGGAATTTGGATGGTCAATAACTCAAAAATACGTGTTTGGACTCAGTTATGAAAGCTGACAAGTCTGGTTCATCAGTAAGAGGGTGTGCTGTTTTATGATATGTACTGCACGCGTTATTTTTCTCGTCTTTGCTCATGTGTCAGCAATAGCACAATAACTTACAATGAAAAGTAAGGCAAAGTTCGCACCAAAACAAATGTTAGAAAATCACCACTGATATGCTTAGTCACAAAAAGTAGGTATTAATTATGATTGTTACTTTCGGTTCATTAATTGCCCAAGGGGCGAGCTGAGACACTCACTGACATACCACCTAGCACTCTTTCTTCCTCTCTCTCTCTCTCTCTCGCTACATGCTCTGGCTAGCACAGGGGAGCTTGAAATGGCTGCAGTTGGATCCTATCATTATGGAATGAAAAACATCTAAGTCCTAATTTATGCCTCATGGGCTGTTCTGTCAGTGATTTTTTGCACACACCCTAAACTCACACATATGCATAAACAAAGAGAGACACATGTACCGGAGAAAGAAATTCTGTAAATTCTTCACACACTGACAATTTGAATGCAGTTCAGGAAGATGGAAAGAGATGGATGTGGTTTTACTAACCTATTCCTAGAAGTATGACCATATTATCATAACATTTGGTATCAAAGCAGGTTAGAAAAACTAAATTCTTCTATTTAAGAGAAGGTTTAATAATGGGAAAGAAAATATTATAATATCAATAATGAAATACTTGTATTCTGCTTTTGGTTAGATGGGCCGATCCATGATGTGGGATCAATAGAAAGCTCAATAAATGAACAGGTCAAATTTCCAGAGTTTGTGAGATTGAATTCCTCTGGGCCCATTACCATGTGTTTTAAAGATGGCATTACTGCCATACAGTATGGACCTCTCTGCGCTTTTATGTGAGCCATACTTTGCACGTTTTATGGCAGAATTATTCACTATTTCTTTTTTTGATCTTTTCCCAATGTTCTTTTCGAGACTTCTGTTCCAGTGAAGACCTCTTTAAATGCATTTAATTCACTTTAATCCCACTCATTCTTTCATGTGCTTACACATCCAGTTAACTCCGAGCTGTTACCTAAATCATATGGTGTATCGAGTTACAAACACAGACTCTGTGCTGTTTGACCGTAATCTTCTGCTGCAAAGATTTAAAAGACTTTAAAAATAACATAAAGATGTTAATGCATCTCAGTTGCTTGGGCTTTTGCCCAATAAAACCCCCTAAGTCTTGGACTATAGCACAGAAAGCCCCCATTAGCGAGATATGCTGACCATAAAACAAAAATAAAAAGATACTGTTTGTTTTGAAATTTTCGGCCACAGAGCCATGCAGTTTGGATTTGCATCATTCAAGGTGCTTGGCAGCAGGTTGTTTTTTCAGCTCTCCAGGACTGTGAAGTGAAATGAGCTCTTCCTTTAGGACAGCCATCAATTTTGCTGCTAATGAAGCTGTTGCACAGCTAGCATGTTGACAGGCTGCAGATAGGTGGTCAGACTTAGATGTATTCTGCTGCTTCCTCAGCACTTTCATCATACTTGGCCTAAGCTGCTGAGAGTTTGATGCAGCAGATTTCATAGTTTGCATAGTTCTAATGACCCAGCTGGAAAAAAAAAAGTCACACCCAGAAACGTGTGCATTTAATTTATGAACAAATTGGAACAATAAATTGCTTGTTTAGCAAAGCTAAAACATCACTTTCTCCTGCCACATAATAGATACCTACACAGAACAGTAAAAAAAAAAGGAAGAAAAATAATGACCATTTTAAAATAATTAAATTGACCAGGAATTTCCTCAGTCGTCTGCCAAGGACACGTTTTCACTAAAGCTGTAAGCATTTAGTAACAAAAATATTTTAATGCAGCGAGTCAATAAAGGGGAAAAAGGTGTTCTGGCAAGGTTAAAATCATACTGCATACCGCTTATATAAATAAACAGATGCACTTTCTTTATTTTGTCCAATTGGAAACTTCAAGAGAAAGAAAGTTAAAAAAAAACAACAAAAAACAACAACTTGTGAGCTGAATTTCATCATTTACTATTTCTTTCACACGAGTGAGCAAAACATGCTTTTTATTAAAGAAACGTTACAGTGTAGGTATAGATAAGTAAATACACTGGTCGAGAAATACAAAGCTTGTGCTTAGCATTGCCTTTCTTCAGTAGAAACTGTAAAACTGTGTGATTTGAGCAGAGGCAGCAGAGGTGCAAGCATCTGTGAGCACAGGTAGCAATTACTCATGTCCTTTGAAACTATAATTTTAGAGGTGCCACTCCAGACAAGAAAAAGCTTTTTCTGTGTACTTTACAATCTTGAAATGATGAATATGTGGGTGACTTTCATCTGGGGCTAAGATGGAAAACACCAGTGTGACTCTAGATGTGTTTGCCTCAAAAGAAATGGGGATTTTTGCTTCTTGTTTTTTCTACTTACATATAATGTGTTAAGTGAGGAGTCCCATTATGTTTCTTGCCTCTGTGTGTGAAGAGGCCTATAATTAGCATTTACCACACTGCATCGCGGTCACAGCACAAGTCATACTGTAGACCTTAAATCAAACAGCTAGAAAATGAAGGGAATGGTGGCGTAAATCACACCTTTTAGGCTAGCACAGGAAAAGGGATCATCTTTCAGCCTTCTCCAGTCGCCTCTACAATCACCCTTCTCATATTCTCATTTTGTGTGTGTACATCTCACCATCATTTTTTTTCACCCATTGTGTTATGTATGTGTTCTCTGGTTCATTAATGAGATGTCCAGAGGGGAAGGCAGCTGGTGAAACTCTAATATCCTTTCTGACCTTTTTGCAGTGAAGGGAGCATGAAGACTAGGTGAGTTAAGTTTGTAACAGAGAAGCATAGATAGGACAAAAATGGTGCCTCTGTAGAGTCTAAGCTGCAATGATATTACAAGGGAGGAGGATGAAGGATAGCAAAAGTGATGGATTCATTGTGGATATTGTTTGTTGTAGGCTGGTGCATCAAAGAGAGTAAATAACAGGAAAGGTCTCTCTTATTTCACTCTGCCAGCTTTTGGGGGGAAAATAAGAAGAGAGGAGAACTGTAATAAATGGTTTCACACAATATTGATCCAAAGCGTTTTTAATGTCCCCAGCTAATTATATGCAGCTAATTATGTTCAAAAGAGTGAGTGTCCACAGCCATCTGTAAAGCACATTGGATGCTCTGTCATGGTTTGGGGATGCATTTCAGCCAGTGGTGTTGGAGAGCTTAGCAAATTTTTCAACACAACCTTGAAAAAAGTCTTGAAAAACTCCATATACACCACATATCTAGTATGATTCAATAAATCGCTAGTGTGGCTAAAGACTTGTGGACAGTACTGCATTCACCGTGCTGGAATTGACATTGAAATCAGTTTGTACATTCTGGTCCTTTAACATACAGCGCCGATATACATCAAGTTATCCAGTAAGTCCTTCATTTTTATCTCAGAGGCCACATAGCCTACTTCATATATGACTGAAGGAGTAACAGATGGGGACAGGCTTTAATTACATGTCAGTCAAAGACGGCACAGTGATATATTCACAAACCTTGCAAAGAGATGAAGTACGTATGAGGTGTATGTATCTGCTTGCCTTTTGATGTGGTTTTTATCTTTTATCTTATCTTAATTTATAACTTTATTCAGGAAACATACTTGCACTCTTGTCATTACAGAGAAGCACACTCTGTCTCACCCTCCACAGACACACCATGTGGGTTTCATTTTGCTCTGTGACATCATTCCCCCTCACACAAGGGAATATAGAAACACAAGGCTGTATACCGATAATGGCATAACACCACAGTTCTTCTGCTCCTGACCCCACCCCCAGGAGTTCTGCAGTCTCACTCAGGCTTTCAGGAGAACAGACCCCCTTCTCATTTTTTTTTACCCTTTAACAGTTCACTTCAATAATTCTCTTTGTTTCTGTTCCTGCACAAGTCCCATTACTCAGTGTAATACGCGTAAGCTTATTTTGCTGGAAATACGAGCCTGTCTACCTCAAGTTTAGGTTAAATGTGTGCTTAGTCCTTGGCAATATACAAAATTATGATAGATACTTTAATTTGTGTTTTTAAGTTTCCAGGGGAATGTTCTTTTTTTCTCCATGATCTCCTGTGTGCAGTTACCTTGGTTTATGTGGCCATAGATGAAATGCTGCTAAAGTACTGCTGCACACTTGGAGACACACGCATACACATACTGTATCCCCTCATACAGCAAAACAGTATTTCCATACATGGATAAAGAAGAGATGACAAAGTTTATTTTGATTTCATCACATCAAATCTCCTTAAACATCTATCAGCACTCCTCAGACAACCGATGAAAGTGTGCGCCTTGTGGGAGTCCATTTTCTTTGTGTCTGTCATTTGAAGTGGGATCACAGTAGGGCCATGTGTCTCTTTGGCAAAGTTGCTGGTAGAGAAACACCCTCTTCCTCCTTCCAACTACTTAGCTGTTGGCTAAGGAGCTGTCACTGGCTGCAGATGGTGAGAGAGCGAGAGAGAGACAGAGAGAAGTGTGGAGAATTGTGGAAATCCCCCCATTCCTTTATTCAGCCAGTGGGGTGGCATGCACTTATAATAACAGAGGAGAAATCTTTAAACAACTCCTCTGAAACATCCTTCAGTTCATCTGTATAATCAGAAGATCCACTGATTGTATTTTTGTAACTTCAACTGTAATTATAACATTTTTTATATGTGATTATAGGTTTTTAGAACTTGCATTTTTGCATTTCCTTTTCTTTTTCTTTCTTCAAATGAACATTGCTTACTGTAAAAACATTCCAGTTCAAAAGAGGTGAACACCATATATCTACAATGTAACAAACAAATCTACACAATTAAATGTAAGTTTATTTGCAGTTTTTCTTGTGTGTGTGTGAGAGAGAGAGACTCCTACAGGTCTATCTTAGTGCCTTGTTATGTGCATGTGTCCATATAAATCAGCTGCAACTCATCTTTATTGACATAGACAAGTGAAAAGCAGATCGAAAAATGGGTTTGACTTACACACTGTTTATTCCATCATTTTAAATTGCCCTGTAAGTCAGTCATCTAAGTGAGTAGCTGCAAATTTGACATCACAAGAAAAAAGAAAGAGCTGATTGAAAGCCAGTGTTAGAGGATTGTGCTCAATGCAAGTCCAGCTTAGCACAGAGGGATTAAGGAGATAAAAAATCTGCATGTGAGTGACACAAAAACTGAAAGAATTCCGTGTATGTGTGGTGGGGGCTGTCTGTATGTGTATGTGTGTGGATTAGATAATTACAGGAAGCATGTCTGAGCCTTGGCAGAACACCACTGCCACTCTCCGTCTCTGCCACCTAACCATCAAAGATTTAATTCTACTCAAACAAACTGTCACTTGTCTCCAACGCAGAAATCTTAATAGCAACAAAACATACACAATCACCCATTCCTCTGTGGATACCTAATCCTATTTTAAACAAATAAAACTTTCCACGGAGTGGAGTACTGTTGCCAAGAGTGATCTGCAAAATAGGATAAACACTCTCTCCTCCTATCTTGGAGATCGAGTATCACTAAAAATATACAGCGCCTAGAAAAACAAATCATACAATTACCCCCTGCAGCCCTGGCACGTAGAGGCACCTCAGTATTGTTTTAAATAGTCCAAAGGCTGGTACAGTAATATGATTAAGTAGGTTATTTTTTTTTTCTCTTCTTTCAAAAGGAGTTTGATGTACAGTGTGAAGATGAACTACCATTTTCATGAAAAGTAGGACGAATAAATGTTTTGGGTTTTTTTCACAAATTCTAGCTTGTCTGGTTGGCTTGACCTAAGGTCTCAAAAAGCACCATTAACACACACCAGATCCTCTTTCTTCCTTTACGAGGGCACCTAGCCCAACCGATCATGTGTTAATGAAAGGTTTTTCAGGCCAGTGGAACCCAGAGGAAGTGCATGCCTCTGGAAGTCTGGGACTTAGTTTAAATCCCTCTCCCCCAGTCTTTCATGAAGATTACAGAGAGCAGGTATGGTGGGGCAGCCTGCCAAGCTCAATCTCAGGTGTGCATGTGCATGGGTGGTATTTGTGATGCAAACCATGTTTGCTGGTGCGTTTATGTTTATATAAAATGACATGCATGTGATGGTCCACTGCCTCCTTTTTAGAATAAGATTTCAAATCACCTAAAGTAAAACTGACAGGGAGTGGCAGCTCATCTAAACTAATGGCTGATAAGGAGCCAGTTCGCTTTCCTGTCTGACAAAACTGCTTCCTCTCAGTACAAGAAACCATAGCCTAGTGCAACTCAAATGACCCTTCTATTATACAAAAGATTACTTCCTGAATCGTTTCAGCTTTTTTGCATTTTCGAGATGTAGCTAAAAAGAGTCATCTTCTAAGAAATCACTTATTTGTCATTTCTTTCAGATTTAGGGATGATAACCACTGTTGAAGTGAGATATAGGTATCACTGAGAAGGGAGACATAAGATGGAAAGATAACCTTTGCTGTCTGTGATTCTCATGAGGTTGGTATGAATCAAAAACACATGTTGCAATATGACCTTGGCCACTTGAGCAGTTGGACTTTAGGCACAGGTTTCTACAGTTGTTAGAAATCTCTTGAGGAAGGGTGTCTGGCTGAAATTGACTTTCACTACAGTCAAAAAGCTACATACATGTAAAGTATATCTAAATGTGTGCTGTGTTTATTATTGTAATCAATTTATTTGTATTGTCTATATAGAGCTTTGGCAGCTGAACAGGACTTGGGTGTTCCAGAAACATGGAGTGTCACTTCAACCCCAGACCATGCTGCTGGATGAGGGCCACGAGAGGCTTTATGTTGGTGCCAAGAATGCTCTGTTCTCTCTTAGCCTGGACCAGGTTAACACACACCATGCAGAGGTGAGCCTGGTTTCTTTCCTTCCTGTCAGCAACTGCGATATTTAGACCCATAAGTCTATAGACTAGCCAAAATGAATGTAAACGCTTCTTTATCCGGCATGGGTTCAAAATGATGAGCTAAATATGGAAATGAATAAATAAAGAGGACGTTTTTTAAAACTTACTGGAGAGCTACATAACAACAGGCACTGTAAGGTTAAGGGGTGAACACAAAAACAGATAAATTATTTAAAAGTTATAGAGACAAGAGGAGAGTGGGAGAAACAGACAAACCAGCAGGACTGACAAGGCCAAATGCTAATTGGGAACATTTGGAAACAATTCGAGAATGACAGAGGCGGCGATAAGAATGAGACAGGATGCAATTAACACATCTCCCCTTTCTCATTTCTGAATTTCTACATCCTCACCTCACATTGTCCGATGAGATGCGAGCAGAGGAGACAAAGAAGAGAGGAAGTGAAACAACAGGCATTTAACATAACGAGACAGCCTTGCTTCAGGGCCTCATTTTAAAGCAATGTCAATTAAATATGACGTTTGGCACAACTGCAATGCTTAGGCATCAATAAATTGTTTTGTTATAACTTAACTTCTGCTAGTTTTAATTATAATCACAGAATGGCACAATATGACAATATAAAGCTCAGTAAGAAGAGATCAATTGGAAGAACTGAACATGATTTACGGAGACAGACAAATGAATGTATTTTGCGATTAGACTCAGATGACCCATGATGGCAGAATGGAATCCCAGCTGTGATAGGATTTAGAACAGGACCCCTGAAGTCTAGTGGTGGTGAAGATGAAGACTCAGACTTGAATAGTGTTCTGGCTGAAGTGTCTGAGGTGGAGGTGGGGAGGAGGTGGGCTGCGCAAAAGACAGTCTGAAAGGGAGAACGATGGAGAGCACAGATTTAAACTATGGCTGGCTCAAAGCGGGCAGGTGAGAAGATGAATGGTAAATGGCCTGCATTTGTATAGCGCTTTACTCAGTCCCTAAGGACCCCAAAGCACTTCACACTACATTCAGTCATTCACCCATTGGCAATGGCACACTACATTGTAGCCACAGCAGCCCTGGGGCGCACTGACAGAGGCAAGGCTGCCAGACACTGGCGCCACCGGGCCCTCTGACCGCCACCAGTAGGCAAACATGGGGTTAGTATCTTGCCCAAGAACATTTGGCATGCAGCCAGGAGGCAGCCTGGGATCGAACCACCAACCTTCTGATTAGTGGCTGACCTGCTCTGCCACCTGAGCTACAGCCACCCCATGGACTAGAGTAACGATGTCAGTTGTAAGACTGGCAGTGTGGGAAAACGGTAGACAGGTAAAAAGAAAAGCAGCCGAACACCCAGCAAAGCAGACACATGAGTGATTACAGCTTCCTTATTCCTTCCTTATTGAACTTACACATAAGCTTCATAAAGTTTAAACATGCAGTGGATCATCACAAATGCTTAATCAACAAATGAATATAAATAGCACTTGAATAGTTGTTTCAAAACTTCTCCTCCCACCTTGGTTTGTATATTCAAGCCATGTGTCATGCCTCTTTTTTACAATGAGGGTGAAAACATTTCTACAGAGAGTACACCTTTTCATCTTTGATTTTTTTCCCTTCTAGCAAGATTGCTCTCTGCTCTGGACTCCAGATGCATTTTAGGAATTAAGACATCTTTCAGCGTGGTGTGCTGAAATTGATTTCAGTCTCAGACAGGTGGACGGTCAACAAAGGAGATGAAAAAAGCGTATTAAGTAACAACAAAGACTCGGTTCCAGTCTTGCTGGCGGAGCTATGAGCAGGGATGGTGAACAGGTGTATCCCTTTCACCCGCAATGTATGACAGAGTCTTGACGTTAAATATATAAATCATGGTAAAAGCAGGAGAGAAGTCACTGGTTATGATATATGATCAAGTGCATGATCAAAGTTTCGACTCTTCATGAATTCTAGGCGTAATAATGAAAAAGAAAGATATTTTTTGACATTCTTACCACATTTCTCTTACAGTCTCCTAAAATTAAAAGCAAATATATATATATATATATATATATATATATATATATGTTGTCATGGAAACAGTTATGCTCATGAAGACATCATAAAATATAGTGGGGGGTTATTACAAAACAATGGACATATGTTGCAGATGTACCACATGCAGGGTTTAATTGCAAAGTGGTTTAAAATTATAGTTTTGAAGCATGAAATGCTTGCTTTTCCAACTCCTCTTTCACGATTGATCTTCCTTGCTTTCTTCTTTTCTTATATGTCATGTGGGAGGGACTAAGATGAGGGTAGAGAGAGAAGAAGCAAATTTAAGATGTGCAAACCGAGAAATGAGAAAACGGGAGAGAAACTGAAGACCCAGGGAAAAAGAACACACTCAGATACATCAATCATTGACAGAAGACAGGAAAAGACACATCAGTGGCCATAACAATTCTTTTGTGTGATATTTAAAGAGTGTAAAGAGTAAATGTGGAGGGACAATTATGCTGTGTTTCAGATCCAGTGGGCCAGTACAGACTATCAGGTGGAGGAATGTCTCATGAAAGGGAGGGAAAAGGTAAGGCTTCTGCAATAAAATATGACTGAATATACAGATGGTTATGTTCTTTGCTATAACTTGTTGTTATTATTATTGTTAACAGTAAGCACTAATGACCAGCTGAATATTTATTGGCCTGATATGTATATGATTATGAACCTGAACATGCTTTATCAATATTATTAATGATCCAGAAACACCCTGGCATGTTTCCATTGCCCATTTTTCACTGTTTGGTCCTAGTGTAAAAGAACAACTCCCTACCGACTTTACCTTCATCCTTGTAATTCCTCCAACAGCAAGAGTGTGCAAACTACATAAAGGTCTTACAACAGTACAACCAGACCCATCTGTTGGCCTGTGGAACAGGAGCCTTCAACCCTATCTGTGCTGCGGTCAGAGTTGGGCATACATGGCAGGTGAGCCCAGAAGAAAGAACCATACAATGCCATACCATACCACTAGGGCTGACTAAAGTGCTGTACAATCAGGTCAAACGGTAAAAGATACAGAAAAAAAAACACAAAAAAAAACAATCATTTTAGGAACCAAAAGTTTAAAAAACTTAATTTCAGACACTTCAAGGTCAAACAGAATTGTGAATTATGATCTTTAGTTCTGTTACATCATTCTAATTATTCACTTTCAATATTTATACTAAAAAAAGATGTTGGATTGGTTAATGGTGGATTTCACAACGAGGTACTGGCATCAAAATGAGCAACTAATCCCAGGTTCTTTACTCTTAATCCTACCCCTTATGATGGATATGAACATGAAGTGTTTTGATAAAGTTTCAGCCCTGGGTCTGCTCTGCTGTAAAAACACTGCACATGCTGCTGTAGATGTAAAGCTTTGGTTTTGGAGAGCATAAGGCTTTGTGCATGTGAGCGTCCATGTGGACACTCTCTGCTTATAAATTTAGTGAGCAGACGGAATAAGGTTTCCGCCCTGCATTCCAGCACTTGTCCAGTAGGTCAACCAAGCCAGGGATAGCTTCCAGGCAGGAACCACACTCAGTCATCACTCAGGTCATTGGAATGCTCATAGCTGAGCACACAACTCAGATATGGCTGATTTATGTAAGCACAGAAAACTTACATGCCAAATTGCCTCCCGAAATCATACATGTAGTACTTGAGATTGTATTCAGTCTTTAGTTACCTTTAATTTTGATCTTATTAATGTATACACTAGGAAAACCAAGATTAATAGATACTATTGAAATCGATTATGCCAACCAATGGCCAATCAACGTAATATCAGGTGGCTTAGATGTTTCAATAAAAGCACAAATCACATACCAAAGTACAGACTGGAAGTAATATTGATTAGATGTATTTTTGCTCTTTTCCATTTAGTTTTGATAGGCCACTTCTTATGATGAATGAGTTTAACCCCAGAACTGGCTTCTGTTACAGTCATGCGTAGGGGGGTAGTCACCTCACAGCAGGGTTCTGTGGCTGCACATAAATCACTGCAGTATATGACATCTCCCCTGGACTGCCATTGACTGTTAAAATCACTGGTGGCCCACAGCATGTGAGCTGTGGTTCTATAGGGAGTTCAGATCTGTATTTGTAAGCATGTGTGGGTCTGTTTGTGTGTGCATACTTCAGCTGTTAGCATCTGAACGGTAAAAGTGGTGATCTCATTATGAAATAAGAGTAGAGAATAGCTGGTTATACCCATCCAGACAGAAGTCCTCCATTTGGTCATCCATCACTTGTTGTCTCATCTATCTTCCTCCCTCATTCTAATCCATCATTTTCTGATCTTTCCTTTCTGCAGTTCTTTTCGATTTATTCCTCTACACATCAGCTTAAGGGATTTGCTTAGGTGCTGTCAAAGCTTTTGCGCAGGAGTAACTCTTTAGTGTGTGTTTGTGGCCCTGTTTTGTGAATCCCTGTGAAAATAACTACACATATATCAAAGTGTTTGCATGTTTTCCTCAGGACAGGCTGTTTGCTCTTGAAGAAGAGAGCATTACAAGTGGCAGAGGACGAAGTCCATATGACCCCAACAGTTCCTGCACATCAGCGTTATCCAGTAAGAACTGCTCAACTTACCACTCAACACCTCCCCATCTGAGGTTAAAAGATAAAGGCTCAGTTGTGAAATGACCATGTTTTCATTTTAGTTCCATGGTAAAGCATGTAAATCTCCTCTGGCCAGTAAACACTGCCACCTTGTGGTCTTTTTATTTAATTTATTTTAATAAATAATTATACTTTATATCATTTTAATCATATTTAAAGAAACTGCTGTTATTTTTTTTTAATAGCACTGTTATTACTTTGTGTCTGTCCATGTGTACATTAGGAGGAGAGCTTTATATTGGCCTCTACACTGACTACTGGGAGAACGATGGTGCTTTGTGTCGACTTAACAACCAGACCTACACACGCACAGAAAGAAACGACAGATCCCAGCTAAATGGTTGGTGTACATTACAGGATTGTAATAACATGTCCTTATTAATGCGAAGGGCAAATATGTCCATATGGCGTGGCAGTGCAAACTGTGACCTCCTACTCGTGTCGAATGTGACGTTAACTATCTGGCACACATGTTTCTTCTCAAACATAGCTTCAAGGCTTATAATCATGTTAAAAAAGATGCTCATGATTTACACTACATAATTAAAGTCAATATACACTGATTAGCCACAACATCAAAACCAGCTGCCTGGGTGTCCTGTGGTTTTGGCTCATGAGCATTTGCAGCAAATGCACTGGGTCCACTAGTTTGTGTGGTAGGGCCTCTTGATCTGACTTACGCCGGCATGTGCCACAGGTACTCAATCTCAGTTGGACCTCCAGAGTTTAGGGGCATGCACTCTTTGTTGTATTGTTAGACACTTTTGCTGGGGAGGTGCACTGAAGTCATTTTTATGGTGTGGGAGGGGTTTTATTGTTGTGGCTGATCAGTGTAACTGTGCTAATTAGTACTAGCTTTGAGATTTTTTCATATTTATTATATGTTTTCTTAATAAATCATATATTCACATTTATTTTCCTAAAAAAATGTTCATATAACACTTTTTTTTATGTTTCATTGTATGCAACTAATTCTTCTTCCTACAGAACCCAAATTTGTTGGGTCTGCAGTTATACCTGACAATGATGACAGAGGTGATGATAAAGTTTACTTCTTCTTCACTGAGCGAGAGATGGATGCCGAAGGTGTGACCAAGGCCGTTTATTCCCGTATTGGACGGGTCTGTGCGGTGAGAACACTACAGAAACAAAATCCAACCAAAATGTTTATACTGACCGTGACATTAAAACCTATACATGCCTTTATCTCTCAGAATGACCAAGGAGGACAGAGGATGCTGGTGAACAGATGGACCTCCTTCCTGAAAACTCGTCTGATCTGCTCTGTGGCTGGACCCAATGGCATCGATACGCATTTTGATGAGCTCGGTAAAGAAACAACAAAGCCTTACAAGCCACGTTATCTAATGATTGCTTTTTTCTTCTTCTTCTTTTTATATCGCACCCATCCACATTTACAAGTTTCAGATGTTCATCACATCTTGTGTCAATGTCTCATTCATTACTGCTGCCTTTGCCACACAAACCATCCCATTTAGAGGGAAAAATGTGATTAATGAGACATCATGAGAATAAATGAACAACTCCCACTGCTTTACTGGAGATGTCAAAGATGCATTAAAGGCACATCTAACCATCTGCATGAAAAAAAAACCTTTCTCTAAAACTTTGAACTAAATTTTAATGCCAGCATGCTAACATACTCAGAATGGCAATGATAAGAGACAAAAAAATGTCAGCTTCATGTGTGCTCAACAATATACACACTAAATCTAAATGATACATTTTGTGTTTCAGAGGACGTGTTTGTGCTCAACAACAAGGATGAGAAAAACCCAGAAGTCTTTTGCCTCTTTAGCACAACAAGGTGAGAAATGAGATGTCAGCATTTCATTAAAGAATTTCGCTCTCTATCAAATTTACTGATGAACCCTTTCTTTGTAGTACGGTGTTTAAAGGTTATGCAGTCTGTGTCTATCACATGGATGACATCAGAGCAGCCTTCAATGGGCCTTTCGCCTTCAGAGAGAGACCTGAGCATCACTGGACACCTTATGAGGACAGAGTCCCCTATCCTCGACCTGGATCTGTGAGACCCAAATTTGAAATAAATCACGTTTATGTGATTTAATTAACAGTTTCACCAGCATTGTTTATCGAGGGCACTCTCCTATTCTCACATCCAGTCTGTGTTCAGAGCGGATGTCCTTTAAAATACAGAGTGCTGAAAGAATGCAGAGCAGTGTCAGTGAATGTCAGCACTGTTGTGGCTACCTTAGCAGGTCATGCCAGGGCAGTTTGAGCATGACTAATGCGTGTCAGCTTTTTTCTTTTCAACTTATGCAGTGAGGAAGCAATAAATAGTCTTTGCTTATCTTTGTCCCATCCTCTTCTCTATTTGCTTACATCACAGTGTGCCAGTAAAGTGAACGGTGGTGGCTTCTCCAGCTCTAAGGAGTTCCCTGATGAGGTCCTGCGTTTTTTGCGTTCTCACCCAGTGATGTATAATCCAGTCCTTCCGCAACATCATAGACCAGTCCTATTACAGACAGAACCAGGCAGAAGAAAGTTGACCCAGATTGCAGTTGACAGAGTCCAAGCCCAAGATGGACACTACCACGTTCTTTACATTGGCACAGGTATAGGCACTTTACTGGACTGCATAAATCCATGCAAAACGTGCAAGTAATGAGTATTTCATCAAAAAAGACACCAAAGAAATTTAATAGGTGTTCTGTAAAAACAAATACAAAGTCATTGCATAAATAGTTTTAAAACAACATTTTCTTACCATTTCACACATAACTTGTTTGTTTGCTTTTGTTTGCAGAAGTATAATGTTTATCTCTCCTTCTGTTAGATGACTCAGTGGTGTTGAAATTTATCACCATCTACAACAAAGACACAGATACTATGGAGGAGGTGCTGCTGGAAGAGCTAGAAGTTTTCAGGGTACCATATTTTTTTGCTCCAGAATGTGAAAGCAAAGTAGACTTTGTTCCCAAGTGAATTCTGCATTATAATACGTCCACACCATAATTCAGTTGCTGCAGCGACACCACGAGAGGATAATGATTTGCTGATTTTCTTGCTTTCGATCATCAGAAGAGTACAAGTGTGATTGTTCAACCTGACAGCTGAGAGATCTTCATTATAACATGAATACATTAGCTCTTCTCTACTAAGATCAGTTACATCTGAAAATTACTCAACAAGAAGTGGTTGCTGCTGTTTTCATTAAGAGCTGATTTGGTATGGACAGAAGAATGACAAGAGGCTTTCAGCTATGGTTTTTAATAGCATACAATGAACCAACCACTTATTCAGCTTTATTCTTAAATAACAGTAAAGTTTTTCCCTTTTTTGCAGGTAAAAACACCAGTGACAGAGATCCTAATATCACCTAAAAGGGTAAGACAATAATCTGAATAGTTATTTGTGTTACTAATGCAGTTCTGCAGTTCTCCTGTTTAGCCACAAGATGATAACATTGTGACAGTATGCATAACACTGTATTGACATGATCTGCATGATTGCCTGTGCGTTGTTAAGTAGATCTGAGGAAAAGACATAATGTATATACAAAGTCTAATTTTAATTAGCCTGCAAATCAATTCTAATGGACCACATTTTTTTGGTTCACAGCAACAGCTGTATGTTGGGTCAGAAGAGGGTTTGGCTCAGGTCAGACTGCATCAGTGTGACCTCTATGGTTCAGAATGTGCTGACTGTTGTCTGGCCAGAGATCCCTACTGTGCCTGGGATGGTATCACCTGCTCCAGATACTACCCTGCTGGAGTCTACCCCAGCAGGAGGTAACAGCATATATACACAGCCTTCAGTACAGGAGTCATTTTCTTTTTATCGCAAATGTCTGCAAGAGCTATCATCTGTTTGCACCTTTAATAGTAGACACCCCCTCGGGTTCCATTTCAGGATCTTGCACTGAAAGTCACAATGCTGTGAAGCTGGTTTCCCAAGTCATTATCACAGACACTGAGAGACATGCCAGCCAGATGTTATGTAATGCCAATCAGTATGCACTTGATCACCCTCTTCCTCTTTCCATCTTTCCTGCTCTCTTTTCCCCACGCTCACGTTCTCTCTGTCTTTCTTTTCACCCATCGCTTGCACTTTCATCACATGTTCAAAATTACTCTCTTTTTGCTTCTCTCTCACTTTTTAGCCGACGATTCAGGCGGCAGGATGTGCGCCATGGCAACGCTGTCCAGCTGTGCAATGGGCTGCAAATTGATGGTTAGTGTATAAAAGAACTGTGGGATGTGCATGTTTGTGTGGGTGTGCATGGCCACTTGCCTGTATTTACTAGAATATTAAAAATGTTGTCAGACAAATATGGTTACATGTTGCAAAAACCGTTTTTAAAAAAAACTATGTGATTGGTGCACTTGTGCTATAGCAAAAGAACAATGAACAATTCAATGTACATTTACCAACTAATGAAAGGTCAAAGCAGCTCAATGTCATTTTTCTTGCCTCACTATGTTTTATGATGTGTGCGTATTGGTGTGTAGATGAAAAATGGCACAGAGCTAAAGACAGGCTGGTGTACGGGGTGGAGAGCAATAGCACTTTATTGGAATGTGTCCCGCGATCACTTCAAGCCAAGGTCCTTTGGTTCTTCCAGAAAGGAGGGGAGAACCATCAGGTAAGTCTGATGCATGTTTAAAATACAACGAACATACTTGTATTAAGTATGTTATTGTGATAAACAAGTTGTCACATTTACTTAGATGACAAGGTCCATAGATTGTTACAGATTTAAATGCGTATATCTTACATTCCATCTAATTCAGTAGTGTAGAGAAAGTCAGAAAGGTTATATTCCTAAAAATCTTTTTAAAAAAGTCACTGAGTTAAGCATATTATTAAAATACTAACATTCTGTCAACCTAATTCATAAAATGACATCAGTGGCATAAAAAGTTGTTTTATCTCTTGCTTCATGTAGGTTCAAGGTGATGAACGAGTTGTTGTGACCTCACATGGGCTGCTGTTCTTACGTGTAAGAGGTTCAGATGCTGGTGTGTACGTATGTCAGACGGTGGAACACGGATATGTGCACACATTGCTACGTATCACTCTACATGTGCTCAGAGGAGAGAAGGTGGAATCAGCAATCCACATGGTCAATGATGGAGATGGGGCAAAAGCAGCGGCTTTGTGTCACTCTTCCATGGGTCCCCCACCACGCCCCAGCATCAGCCCCAAATCTCTGGCACCATCCCTGGCATCAGGCTCCCACTCCAGGCTGTGGTACAAGGAATTCCTCCAGCTGATTGGCTATGGGGATGCTCAAAAAGTGGAAGAGTACTGTGAGAGAGTGTGGTGCTCTGATAAGAAACGTAAAAAGACTAAAAAAAAGTATGTTCCTCTGGCTGGTGAGAAGAGAGTGAAAGGAAAGGGAGGGGAGAACTCCCACAGAGCTCCCAGGCACACCTTGGACACCTGAGGAGAGCAGAGACTCACTGCACATACATACATGCACTCATACACAGTCTAAAGGTCAGACTCGCTCAGTGTTTGCACCATGTAAAAGGTTTTCACTTTGCTTTCGACAAGAGCAGTACAAAAAAAAAAGAGAGAGAAAGAACAGTAGCAAGCTGCCTCGCTGTTGTAGCTACATTCATTACTGAGTAGTTTGACTGTGTTGTTTCCTCTTGTTTAAAAAACACTGCCTTTTTTTTTTGTCGTATAAACTTATTTTTGGCGCCAATCAACATTACAAACTTAAGTGTCAGTATGGAGAAAGTGACCTGGAAGCATATGGACAACAGCAACATTGCTTCAAATCTGAAGAGACATGTGTTAATATCCGCTCCCTTGGATTGATCCAGCCTACCCCATCCCAGCTGTCAATTGAAGTGCACACAGAGGCTGCTTTACTTCTAATACAACGGTAAAATCCAGCAAACTCTTACGGCACCTACAGTGCCATGAGAGGGAACAACTGCCTTTTTACCTTATTTGTTACTACGGTAACTTATTTTCGGGGTTTTTTTTTTCTCTGAGTACTTTAGCTTTTTAGGTGTCATTAACTGGAGAATATGTTGTTTTTGAACAATGAAAAATAATTTGAGCATTATAATATTGCTATTTTGATTAGACTGCAGTCATGGCTTTGGGGTGTGTAGTTACAATGACCACAATACAAGGCGTGTTGTGATGCCACTGTTATTGATATTTGAGGCATGTTTCTGTTACAGTTGCACCCTTGATGAAAATAATTATTATCTAAGCACTTCTAAAAGTTTATACATTGGATGAAATGTGATCTTAGTAGTGGATCTCATTGTTGCTCTGTGTCTGCATTTATTATGTGTCTACTATTGTGATCAAATGTACCAACAGTATTGTGTGTATTGTATGCTGTATTTATCTAAAATTCAGGGTGGTCCTTATGTGCATATCTGATAATTATAACTGTGTATTCCAAAAATGATTTATCCTTCTCCGCTTCCTGACCTGTTCGCCTTCTGTTTTCTCTCGTACTGTTTCTCTTTCCTCCTTTTGACACTCTTTAAAGCCACGTTATGATTTTGTTTCTCATGAGTGATGCTGTAGATGGGCTTTACCACAAACAGTAATGTACATCACGAAATTTCTCTGTGAAGAAAAACACCAAATAAATGATAGGGTCACTAGCCAAGCATATCATTAGCAAAACTGATGAGTCGGTATGTATATTCAATTTATCCTGGAATGACAAGAAAAGAAATGATCTTACAGTGAAGTAGTCGTGTGGTAATTACTCCAGAGGACCATATTTCTTCTTTATTATTTATTTCTTTTCTTTTTTACATTGTTTTGATCTTTATGGTATGTGATAAAAAAAAAAAAAATCCACTTTTCTATGTCAGGCCTTAATGTCACTTATCATTCACCTTGAGTATTCTTGATAAAATGTTGTGTCTGCTATACCCCCTATAAATTCTTGTCATTAAAAAAAGATGGACCATCCTTCCCTGGTGTCACCTCTGTGGTTAAGCAATCAATAATGGCAACGCATACTCCGAGTGTGTGTAACAGCATACACACACAAACAGATGGAGAAAGTGGTTATGCAGTAGTAGTGATTAAAAAGACAAAACATATATATATATATATATATATATGTATAATTTTTATAATAATCTACTATAATATAATATATGTTTATATTTATTTTACCTCTATTATTTCTCAGCAAATAGAACTTCTTTGTTTTAATATCAACATTAAAACAACTGAAATGATCACAGCAAGATTTTCCTATATTTTATTAAAAAGAAAGCACACCAAATGTACCGACAGTATTATGTGTATTGTATGCTGTATGTATATTGTATACTATTGTATGGTAGCACACCATCTGTCAGTTCTAAGGTTTTACATATCAGGGCATCATAAAAATCACCTGGTCCATAGCAGCATAGTAGGTCTTAAAATTTGGTAAGCAACACATGGCATATTACACTGTGCAATTATTTAATAAAAATTAAGCCAACATGCAGAAGAAGTGTGTGAAAAATTAGTACACCCTTACTGCTTCCGTAAAAATTGAGAGTAAGTAGCAGCCTGGTGCTTATGATCAAATGCACTTGATTGTCCTTAAGTGTGGGCACCTCTAGGAAAGCAGTTCTGACAGTTTGTTGGTCTGGAGCTTTTAGATTTACAAACATAATCAAAAGAAGGAAAGGGAATGGAAAGCAATGACCTTAAAGGAGCAACTATTGCCTCTGATCAATCTGGGAAGGGCTATGAGACCATTTCCAAGCTATCTGAAGTCCATCATTCTACAGTGAGAAAGACTGTTCACTAGCGGAAAACATTCAAGACGGGTGTCAATCTTCCCAGAGTGGACATCCCAGCAAATTCATCAGAAAGCAAGACTGAGGATGCTCAGAGAAACTGCAAAAAAGAACTACATGTCAGACTCTGTAAGCAGCAATCAAAATATCAAACGTTAAAGTTCAGAAAAGTGCCATTTGCACTGGACAACTATGGCTTGTTTTGAAGTTTTGCCAAGAGAAGGTTGCTTCCCGATTAAAAGAAGGTGGTAGCATAGTTCAGGTTTGCCGAGCTGCACCTGAAGAAAGTACAAAACTTCTGGAACTTGATGTCCTTAAGACCAAAGTGGAGATGGCTGGCCATGAACCACAGCCCCACTTTTTTTTCTTTTCTTTTTTTTTGCATTTATATTATAGTCAGTGTTGGGAAGGTTACTTTTAAAATATATTGCACTATGGATTACAGAATACATGACCCAAAATGTATTTTGTAACGTATTCCGTTACATATTCCAAAGTAACTGTATTCTGAATACCACCTTTTTAAACGGTAACTGTAACAGAATACAGTTACTCATATTTTGTATTTTAAATACGTAACGGCGGTACATGTATTCCGTTACCCCCCAACACTGATTATAGTGCAGTATGTATTTACCTGTATAAAATGTCACCGTCACCGAAAAATACATCTAGGGCAACCAATAACATCTGTTCAGGGTTCTTTTTATTCTCCAGAGTGAAATACATACTGGGACATCAGACTCATTCACATTCCGCCTGGGTCTACCTGAGTCAGTGGGGTGCTGAAGGCATTTCAGAATGGAATTCATGCTGCTGATTTATTCCACATGGCTACCATAGCAACAGACTCAGTTCAGCTCACCTCCTCATCAAAGAATCCTTTTCTCTCTTTCGGTCAAGTTTTTAACACTGTTTCTTGGGCCCCTGTAACCAGTAGTCCCTGTGGTCACTCATAAATCATACTCTACTACATGAAACTTGTTCTCTTAGTTAAGCTCCAAAGTGCCTTCCTTTCTTATGGAATTAAACCCTTAATTCACCTCCTAAATTTGTCTTCTGATCCAACACATGGATTCCATCTGAGTAGATGAAAACAGATGGAAAAGAAAATAATAAATCTGGAACAACTCATATTAATTATGCATTTTAGGATTGAGAGGCAAATTAATTGTGCTCAAAACTCTGTAAACCAACAAAGACCCCAACAGTCAAAGGGCTCTGTAATAAAAACAGTACCCTTCCTTGGCTTTGTTGAGGATAATGCTCAGTCTTTTCCTCTGTTTGCAATTTTCCCATTTTTGTCCCCTGTTGTCTTTGTTGTTGCCACACAGCACTGCTTCCATCAGAATCCACTGTATTTGATTACAAGTGAAAATGCCACAGAAAAAAGGGGGAGGTTATCAGGCAGTGGAAAATGAACAAATGGTAAATGATCTGCTACAAGTACTAACACTCTTTAATGTTGTGTCCCTGTGCATTTTTGCAACAACTGATTGTGCTGTGCCCAGCAAATATGAACAGATAGCTCTCATAGTTTTCTCTCTTGTATAATATTTTTTAGTATATTTTGGTTTGGTTTTGTATTTTATAGCATCTGTCAACGTATGGGAATGAATTATTAGCTATGGAAGTGAAAGCTTGTACATCTGGAAAGGCAACATCAGTGCTGAAAGGTATATGCATGTATATTATAACGACACAGTTTTGTGTTAGGAGAGTCCAGGGGCTGAACCGGCCTGCCTGCGGACCTTTCCAACTAAAAAGATTTGTTTCACAAATGAAAAATACTATAAACCTGGACTGTTGACAGTTAGAATTGTATATCAGACGAGAGTGGAACATTTCTGCGAATCCAAAAGTCCAGATATTTGCTCCATTCACAGATGTTTACAGACCGTTCTTCAAAGAAAACAGGGATGCTACACAGTGGTAAACAAGACTCTGTCCCAGCTTTTTTGTGACAGGTTGTTCCTATAAAACTTTAAATTACATTATTTTTCTTCTTATAATAATAATTTTAAAATGTGATGTTTTCTATTTTCTGTTGTGAATGAAATATGGGTTTATAAAATTTTCAAATCATTCTGTCTTATTTGAATTTTTCATATTGTGACAACTTTTCAGGAAATGAGGTTGTATGATGGATGATAATACAAAAAATGTCATACACAAAAACACTGTACACACAGCAACAGGACAACATGTGCTATGCTGCCCAGTGTTATCTCAATGACAAAGCTGTCATAGAAGTATATTTCCCCAGCAGCCACTACATTAGATAACCAAAGTGAGAGAGCTTGTACTGACCCCTGAGTGGGCTTTGTTTTTGTATATTGCTTGCAATAGCACATGTGTCACCTATACAAGACATGAAAACTCAAATTACACATTCAAGAGGATTCACTCTGATTCATGTGTCAGTGTGCTTTTCTCTGATCCCAGGAATGACTTTGTGAATAATAAAGATCCCTACCAGCCATCAGTATGGGAGCTGCGATGTTTCCCACAGCGCCCATACTTCAGAAGACACGAGAGGCTTAGAAAGGACAGCTGAGCGAGTGAGAAAGATGGGAAGTGTAGATCATCTGGCTTTTCCGACTGATAGGCAAGGGAAAGCAGAGAAAGCAGAATGAGTCAGAGAGAGATAGGGAAATTGTGAAGAGAATAAAGCAAAGAAAAGAGGGCACAGAGTAACGTATACCCACTGAGGTGTGTGATGGGGAGCTCTGTGCTCCTGTCACCTTTGGGGTTTGCCTCTCCAGGGATAACAAACTTTGAATTATATTACTGCCTCATCTGGAAACCTGAACTCGAAATCTTCCAAGAGAGGTACCGGATGCAAGTGAAAAACTTGGTTGCCCTAAAATATCGTGCATGACAGACAGGTAAAAATTTGTAATGCTGCTCAGCACAACTCATTATTTTTTGGCATTTATTTGTATATTTTACCAACAGAATGCCTACATACTAATATGAAATGAAATTTCTTTTTGAAGAGAGAAGAAAAAAAGTTTAAAACAACAACACAGTCAGGAGATAGGAAAACAAAGCAATAAACAAAAAATCAATAAAAAAAATGCATCTGTGCAGCTTTATTTAACATCTCTATTCAGTAAAGTGCACTGTTTAGCGAAAGTAATGCATGAATACTGCGTCATGAATCTCAGTGTAATCACTACATTTATGTCCCTGTGGGGGCTGCTCTCTCCTCTAATCCATCTCTTTATCCCAGCGTCTTGCTCATTACATAACTCTGACCTTTGTACCATGTCAGCTCCAACAGCTGGCCAAGGCTGTTAAACACCAAACAACATGCACTGAGAAGCAGCAAATATTGGTCGTATTGGCTTTTATATGCAGGAGTAATACAATGAAAAGTCTTGATTTACATATAAATGTAGAGATTATTATTTGGTTACAGAGAAGTGAAACAGTCTCAGACATACTATGGAGCTGCAAGAATTCATCTATATTTATTGTTGATCCCAGCTACAGAAATGCATGTACTCAAGGATTTGCATCCTGTTAAGTAAGCATATACAGTAGGCATTCAGCCTGCTTGTCCGTTGAAGCCTCTCAACCATTCATCTAATCAATATGCACAGAAAGAGAGAGAGAGAGGGAGGGAGCAAAGGAAAATAATGATGACGTTTGGACATTATTATTTGCATTATGTGATTTTCTTCTAGCCTGTTTGTGAAATATACTTAGGAAAACAAACATAAAATGAAAAAAATAGTTACGGTATAAGAGACCAAATGTAACTAAACCTAAGTGTGGTGTTTTAGTAAAGACAAATATAAAGCATCCTCTGCTGCAGACAGGTGATAAAAGATGAAGAAACCAATGAGGACAAAGATATTTTACCCAATGCTAAATGATCCCAGGGCCCCTGAGTGAAAACAGAAAGTGCTTAAGGCTGTAAGGTACCATCATCTGTTAGTTTCATCCACAGAAAATACACGGATTTGTATGAGTGATCAAATTAGTAGTCTTAAGCAGATTGTTCAGCACTTCATGACACTTTCAGAGATATTCTTCAAAGCGTCGTGTTGTACACTAATACTTTGGAAGTGATCACAGCTTTTCTTTTGCCACACTCCAGTTCTTTCATGAACCACACATTTAAATGCAGTTTAACTTTCCAAATTTGCCTCAACAGTTCAACAGTCTGAGCTTTGAAACTAACATTGTCTAGTTGAAACATATAAAACCAATAGCGTTACTATATTTCTTCATTAATACGCATTAGTTTATTAAAGTATAGGAAGGCAGAACCCAGTATTATTCTTTCAGCTAAGAGTTACCCAGTTATATTTTTTAGTATAAATTAAACATCCTGAATGTTAGCATTAAAATACATGAACTGCTTTTAAAGCATAGTTTAATGATCTGTTTTTCATGAAAATGCCACACATTGTTGATTTGATCTATGGTTGTGAATAAATTTTAAACATGTGATTTATGTGTACACTTCCAGGGGAGCTGCAGACACTGAAAACTGATTCTCAAAATGGACTGTTCAAACATTTTACGAGGCACTTTTTTTTCAGTTGACAGCTGAATGTTCGTCAAGCACTGAATAACATAGCAATATGTGTGCATTATAGCAGCAGGCAGCTGGGAGCCTGTGGTTGCTGGTGAATATTTGATGAGAGAATAGATCCTCTCCCTGGGCAGGTTGAGTACAGTGTGCACTCACAGACACACACATACAGATATACCCTGGTGCACACACATACACCAGGTGGTACAGTTTCTCTGCTGTTCAGCAACTAAGCGAGTGCCAGTGAAGGTGATATAAGAATATACTGCAAAACTCCCTGATGAAAAATACACCAGAAAGTGATGCCTCTCACTCTTCATGGTGTCCATCTTAGAAATCATCAGGACACACACTACGCACACATGCAAGGTCATCGTCTCTTTTTCACTAGAGGCTTTCAAGCCGCAAGAGTTGAATACTAAGAGAGCCACACAAATAGAAAACAAGCAACTAATGCAAGAAGTGCACATCTCCATTGGTTCATATTAGTCAGAAATAATATTTATTTTAAAACACATTTTGCAGCATGCAGTATATAAATACCATATACACTGAAAACATTTGAGAATAAAGTGCAATTTGAAAATACTAATACTAATAATAAAAAATGCTCTTTTTGCAAACATTTGGTAGCAATGCTATTGAATTTGATTTGGATTTCTTTGCAAAAGAAATATACATTTTAGTTAAAGTGCCTGCATGCAAGCTGAAGAAAGGCTACCCCCTGACACTGTACACTGTTAGTGCAGGACTCTCCTTGTAGTCTAAAACCCCATCTTCTTTTACACCTCTTCAATTATATACAGCTGGCTGTCTGGACCTTATCACAGAACCTGTACAAACATTCTGATGCCATTCAGGCACCGACACCATTATAGATTGGCCTTTTCAGGGCTTGTATGATTACATGCTACATAGACTGAGGTGCACAAAGGTTTATGCTGTCACATGGTTGAAATGCGGATTTCAGAGATTTGCCAAGTATGATATTGTAAGATCTGGAAACACAAAGCAAATGCACACACTCTCCATGCCTTTTATAATTAAAGCTTAATAATGTCAGCAAGATATGCCTGAGAAAGACAGCAAAATGTTTTACTTAAGGCTTTTGCCAATTCCATTAGCAATTCCATTAGCATTAAAGCTGATGTGAGTCTTTTCAGCCAAATTGGGTTTTCTAGACGCACAATTCATACTGCCTGGTCCTACATCTGCTAAACCTGTCATTGACTTTTTTCCTCTCGGCTGTAAGATATTCATTAAGGTAGTGCTTATTTCCTGTCAGACTAGAAAATAAAGACTCATTTTTATTCTCGTCCATCCTTTTCACCTATGCCAGTCTGACTCTATCAGCAGTGATTTTGTGCTCACTGATTTGGAGGATTTGGGGGCGTGAACTGGGTAATCCTCAAATTTCTCCCGTGACATGGCAGCAGAGGGAGGGGCTGGTGTGAAAAGCAAGATAAGAGTAGTAGGGGCAGTGATAAGCCCATACAGATGTCTTGTCGGTGCTGTCTCTTTAAGAGTATTTTTAGTACGGGAGATAGCAGTGGTCACTCATCAGGAAAAAGGACTGAGTGGCTTTAGAGGCTTGCTCAGTGTTCTAGCACAATGCTGAGTGAGGAAGGCACAAAGCACAAACCATTCTCCCAAGTGACACACATCAGACTGCCAGTGCTTGGTAACTCTTTATTTTTTAACTTTTTATTTTTATTTTTATTCCTATTTATTCTATTTATCCCCTTCGTATATTTTATTTATATTGTCTCTGTATTTATATATATGTGTGTGTGTATAACTCTGTAACTTCTGTCGGTGCTGTGCTTTTTTGGAAATCGAATTTCCCAGAGGAACCCACCCGAGGGATTAATAAAGTTCTATCTAATCTAATCTCTACCTGTGTCTCATGTACATTCGAACACAATCAAGTTAACGGTCAGTCAGTTGCATTGTTTGGAACATATTTTATGTGTGACACAGTTTGTACTTGAGTCGAACTGTAAACAACGCATTCAACAGGAAAAACAACTCATGACAGAGTGTGCAATTTTTGTGTATTTTTCCTGTCCACTGTTGAGCCAGTCCCTTCAGGGATGTAAGGATCTATATTCTGGCAATTAATAACATGTTGCAACGAATAACAGCCTGCATTAGATCGAATTACACACAGAACTAGATTCCTGAAATACAGAACCTGTAAACACCTTCATCTGCTGTTAATATTATATTAGTGATTTTTGCTCTTTCCACATGTGTTTCGGTTCTGTTCAGAGAGTATTATTGCAAGTCCATATTTTCCCCTCCCAGGGGCAGATATGTAAATTTAATGATGCTGGCAAAGTGTGTGTGATCAGGTTACTGTATAGATTACATTGTGAACCTGCCAGATACTCAGGCACAGAGACCTAGAGACCTACAGAGGACAGCAATACACCTCGATGCAGGTTACCACTCCACCTTGCTCCGGCTCTGCTCCCGAGAAAACCATGCCGGGAAAAAACTGCTTTGAATTCCTCAAGGGTCAACGTCAGAGGTGTGTGTTTTTGTAAACTTATTCCAACATTATCAAAAAAAGTGAATGTTTGACTGTTGTTCTTGTTGCGGAAGTAGTAGTCTCATATGTGAGAATTGCAGCTAGGGAAGTTAGAAACTGCTAGGCAGCATAATGCTCCACAGTGTCTGCTTAATTAAAATGAGAGAGAGATAAGTACTGCCTCTCAAATCTGTTTGAGTTTGTTTGTGTACACAGCCTGATAGAGAAACAGTGAGAGAGAAATAGGGACGGGTGTGTGGGTGTTGGTATCAACTGTGGAGAGAAGAATACAAGTGTAGAATACAAGAGCGTTACTACATGAGCGAGAACTACAGATGTGTTTGGTCAACTCTTCTTAGTCACGCCATCATGTTTATTTTCTTATTTAAAATTCCTATAAAAGACACATTTATGGTTTTTATTACTGGGCTAGTAACAGATAAGCAAAGTAGCAAGAAGCTCTTCTGTCCCCGTGCAAGCAGGTCTGAAGTTCAAACTGCCATATAAAACATATTTTATTCACAATACAAAATAGAAAACATATCAAATGTTTAAACTACAAAATCTTCATATTTCACAAAAAACTATCACCTCATTTTGAATGTGATGGCATTAACGTGGGAAAACTAAAATCTGGAAAAGTAAGTGGTACCAAAAAAACAAAAAACAAAAAAACACCTGGAGGAACATTTAGCAAAAAAACAAAACAAAACATCCCAAATAGGTTAATTGGCTACAGGTCAGTAACGTAGCTGGATATAAAAACCGCATAAGAGGTTTGTAAAAATGGACAAAAAGCTACATTGTGGAACAATTTCAGGATAATGTTCCTCAACATAAAATTGTCTTCTCATCATTTACAGTACATCATATCATCAAATGACAAATTGGAGAAATCGGTATTGAATGCCTGTGATCTTTGGCAGCGCTGCATTAAAACCAGGCATGATTCTGTCATAGAAACGGGCTTGGGCCTAAGAACACTTCTGTGTTTGTGAACACAGTTCACCATGGCATCCACAAACAAAGGTTAAAGCTCTATCATGCAAAGAAGAACCAATATGTGAACAAGATTCAGAAACACGGCTGTGTTTTCGGGTCAAAAGTTCATTTAAGATTGAAAACAGTGGAAAATGTTTCTTTGGTCAGACTAATTTTCATTTTGGAAAACATGGATGTTGCATCCTTTGGACTAAAGAGGAGAGGGACCATCTGACTTGTTATCAGTGCTCATTCAAAAGCCTGCGTCTCTGATGATGTGGGAGCGACTTAATGCCTATTAAATCGGCAGCTTGCACAGCTGGAAAGGCAGCAGCAAAGCTGAAAGGTATATACAGGTTTTAAATCAACAAGTGCTCCCATGCAGGCAGAATCTTTTTTCAGTGAAAGCCTTTCAACAAGAAAATGGTAAACTGCTTACTGCCAACTATTGTAACAGTGTGGTTTGTGCTAGAAGAGTCTCGGTGCTGAACCAATCTGCCTACAGTCTAGACCGTTCACCTATTTGATTTAAAAAAAAAAAGACCCAGGACTGTTGAGGACTGGGATTCTATATCAGACAAGAATGGGACAGTCCTGGAATTGGTCTCCTCAGTTCCCAGATGTTTCCCAGGATTGTTGTTAAGATAGATGTTACAGTGGTAAACATGCATTTTCAACTTTTTTTAAGCTGTGTTGTCATCACCATATCATCATTAAAGTCACCTTATTTTTTCTTAAAATGTTACATTTTCTCAGCTTAAACATTAGATATGCTTTCCACATTCTGCTGCGAATAAAACATAGGTTTATGAGATTTGCAAATCATTGCATTGTGTTTTTTATTTAAATTTTATGTCCCAACTTGTTAGTAATTGGGGTTGTACTTTCTATACATGTGAAGCCACTGAAAAGAAGTGAGCTTTCAAAGCTTCCCATCAGCAACTTGGTTTTTGTTTCGTTCCTGGATACACGTGACAGACTCTAATTCACTTTGAGGTCAGCTGGTAAACATGTGAGTGATGCAGTTAAAAATCTGCGATGTCTTAGTTGTGTGAGAGCAAAGTCTGGTCTGCCCTTATCAAAGAATATGTGGGGGGAAAAAGGATGGTGACAGTGGAGATTTTGGTTATTGTATTTAAACTGACAAGTAGGGAGGGAACAAAAGAAAAGAACATGCTCGTCCCACATCTGGTGATTTCCTGCTGTCTTACATAATATTGACTGACAAACAAATCTGTTGTGAGGAAGAGTGTAAACTGTTTAATGATAAACACTAAATTATAGACAGCCTGTTTACTGTAATGTGCTTTAAATATCAAAGCTAATCATATTATTTATCTCGTAATCATTGTCAGAAGAAAATATGAAACCTAAAGCTCACGATACAACAATGACCTAAGACATTACCTAATGGCACATAAAGGTATTAGTGTGCATTAACATAATTTTAGCTCTACTCTTTTTCTGTTCTAAAACTTTACAAAAACAAAAAGAGGAAACAGAAGGAAGCGGCAGATTGTGAGGATGAGGTAGAGATAAGCAGTTTTGAGATTACTTAATGGATTGTCAGCCCAGGTAGGAGGACACGGAAAAGTTACAGCCTATATCCCCAGATGGAGATTGTGCTACATGTTTCCTGTGTGCGTATCTGTTTGTGTATGTGTACATGTCTGCAGTGAAGCCAGATTTGGCGCTTTCCAAAGAGAGATCATAGCGATTCTGCTGCTCACACATCACACATGACGTAACTCTTCCACACGCCCACACAACACTTGCTCTCTATCCTTCCCACAGAGCTTCCTCAGGCTTACCAGACACTGAGTAGGAAATTATTGACTGTACGACTGAGTAAACATGCATGCCATGGTGGATCTATATTAGTGCTCAAAAATGATTAACTGTGGTGGTGAGTAATCGCTGAGGGTGAATTTCCTCTTTTATGGTAGCAGGATGCTACAGAAGTGATAAATAATAGAGCAAAAGTTTTGCTAAACTTTGTGATATATTCCATATCATCAGTTCACCAGGAAGAAAACTACATATTTGAATATTTTAGTAGTATACACATTTTTGCATTTACATGGTTATCTGTTTCGAATATAATTATAAATTCTGCAGAGCTGCCAAAAGCTGTGATCATGATATGCAACCTCCTTGAACTGGAAAAGTTTTCCAAAGCAGGACCAGATATGATTGTCCAAATTGTCTCTTCTCCTCACATCTGCTCTTTCAGTTGTGACAGAGATAAGAAAGTTAGTACAAGGGGAAAAAACGAGATTATGCAGTCAAAATCTTGACAGGTGTCCAGGTCTGAACCATGGAAGAACTGATATACAGTGGCAGTTGGTGTGAATTTCTTTTGTATGAGCTAAATAAAACAACAAGAGCTGCTTGTGCACAGAGTTACTCATGCATTTTGCTTCACTAAGCATGTTTATTTGTTAATGAAACTAAATGAACTGATACTCTATAATGGAGGCTGTGTGGATTATATCTAGCCCATTATTACTGTGGAAGAGATCCGGAACCAAGGCTGGTTGGAACATTTACCTTAACTAAATTGACAGAGAGCACTATAAGAAGAAAACTTAGAGGCAGGTCAGATGAACTAATTTCTTCTAAGACAGAGTCTAAAGCTGAACTTTACAATATATAAGCCGGGGAAAGCGCTCTCATTCTGTCTTTCAGACAACAGAGGGTCATAGCTTGCTCACTTTCTTAATGGTGCTCGGGCATGCTCACACTGCAAATCCAAAAGAGGACCTAGCACATACATAAAGCAGATGAGGCATTATTTGCCTTTCTTGTGCTCAGTGTTGATTTAAATCCACTGTGCTTTCAGGAACAAGAGAAATAAGTGAACGTGACAGGGGAGCGTCATTTGTCTAGAAAATGCAATTAATCGGGTATAACATTTAAAGTGATGTGAAATTATCCAGTGCTGCTCTTTTTTTATTATTATTATTATTATCCAGCTATACTGCAACTCACGATCACAGCAATGACATATCAAATCTGTCAGCGGCCACTGAGAAGACGTTCAGCATAAGGGTAAATTTTCAGGTCTGATCACACGTGACTCCAGGGGAAATAAATCGCTTGTCCCCTTTAATTTCAATTTCCGTGCGTGATATATATTGTGATCACCTGTCAGATGTGGCGCATGCGCGCAAAAGTGGGAGGCGGAGTGGATGCTGATCGCTCTCTATCCGCTGCCCTGTGCTCTCTATCCCCCGGCGACCAGACAGACACGGATAGGGGATATCTCAGGAAGGTTGGGCAGGATGGGGAGACAGATCAGCTGTTGATGAAGGTACTGTTTCTCTTCGGTTTCTCTTGAATTCTGCGCTTCAGTGTTTGACATTGTGACCGTGGAGGGTGAAGGATGCTTGGTTGCATGCAGGATGGGAGGAGGTGAGCGGGGGGCGCAGAGTGGATAACAGATGGTATTTCGGGAAATCACAGGGATGACAGAGCTGTTACTGGGTTTCGTCACAGTTTTACGCTGGTTTACAATAATCTAGAACAGTATACTACACATTAAGTATAAAAAATATTCGTTAAGATACCTGGTCAAGGACACAAGAAAAAGGTGAGAATGTGTTTTCCATTTTTTCGCTCACCCGTGGGCTTGGGCTGTTATCACCTCGTACCCTCTGCGGACTAAGATGTTGTCCGGTTTAGAATGGTTGGTGGTTATGCATGATGCCTTTTCATATCGGTAAAGCGCCGTGGATACGTCAGATACACCGCGTATGAGTGAACCTGAGCTGCAAGTGAGCATTGCGTAGTAAACGCCGAACGCAGCTGTAATTGCCTATTTAGAAAGATAATTGGTCATCACAGACTTGTATTGTCCTTGATGTTGCTTTTGTCCAAGAAACTATCAGTATTTACTTCCCATGCATTATTTGCTGGGCCGCTACCCGGATGTGCCTGCAGTTTCTCCAGTGAAAGCGCTAGATTTCCTGTGTTTACTCGTCTGGCTGCTGTAAAACACGTCTTGCGTGACATTTTTCACTCCGTGACAATCGGTGCCATTCGGATAATGAAAATCGAATTCTGTCACCGTGAAAAAAAATGGTGTTCTGGACCCGCGAGTCCACCTTCAATAGTCATTTGAATAGGATTTGTAGTAGCCCGGTCAATTGAGAGCAACATCCCCCTCCTGTATTGCACATTAGGCTGTATCGTAGGCTTTAACTGGCTGACAAGGATCTCTCTGATTTGTATAGGCTGCAAGCAGCAGAGCGGTTCTGGTCCCGTCCATGGTACTGAAAGCAACAGTCGGTGTGGAGTAAATCAAAGAGAATCTTTAATGGCTTTAATGACAAATAATAATAGTTCTAACCAGAATGGAAATAAATATAATTTATCAAACACCGGTGTGTCTAATACACAGATTCTTACAGAATATTTATATGAAAATTTCTCTATTGAAAACCATGCAGTTAATAGGTTCAGATAAGGATACACTTGTCTAAATCGAGTTAAGTACATATTGTGTAATGCATTGATGGTCTTCAAAGTTGAGTTATTAGATTAAGCCAACTTTATGTTAATGTTGAGTGGATGGGTGAAACTACGTTATCCCTTCTTCTACATACTTGTGGTCCGCAAATGTTACTCTCTTTCATTATCCCTCCCTTGTTTCTGTCACCTCACACATCCTCTCTTTGTCTGTCATGTATGTAGGAAGTCTGACGTAGATGCTGAGCCAGAGGAGAGCCCAGGGAGCAGCAGCAGTAGCAGCAGCAGCAGCAGCAGGAGTGGGGCTGTAGATGCCCTCTCCACCGGTCCAGCCCCCCCTCAGGCATCTGTGGGAGAGCCGGGTCAAAGTGGAGACAGTTCCTGCTCTGACTCTGACAGTCCTGTAGATTCCAGCTCCTGCAAGGAGGAAGAGGGGGAGGACGAGGAAGACCCAACAATGTTCTCCTCCAAATTCCTTAGTGGGGCAAACCCCCTCAATGCCGTGTCCTCTGCTGTAAATAAGTTTGGTTTGTTTGGAGATGATGGTGAGGGGGATAAAAAATCACCTCCCCAGCAGGGGCAAAAGCAATCTGGAGAACAGAAGCCAACAGCAGGCTCTGGAAAAGACCATCAACAGCAACCGCATCCCCATAAACCAGGCCAATCTCCCCCTATGCAAAAGACCCAACAACCTCCCAAGCAAGGTTCACCACAGCTACATGGAAATGGACAAACTGGCCCCTCAAACAAACCTGCTGGGCAACAAACAACTTCAAAGACAGGGGCTCAACCTGAAGTCCAGCCTAAAGGAGAACCCCCCAAAAACCAACCTATACAGCAAAGTTCTCCTAAACCTGGAGCTCAACAACAGACAAGGATGCAGCAACAAAACCCCACTAAGACTGGTGCACAAGGGTCAACAAAGGTTGGGTCTGAGGTTGGAAAACAACAGCAGGCATCACCAAAAATTGGGCAGCAACAGCATGACTCGTCTAAGGCAGGACCAGAGCAGAAAGGCATCAGGGCCACATCCCAACAGCAGTCCTCTGATAAGCAAGGGAGTAAGGGACCTGGTCCAACTGGCATGACACAAGCAGGGTCTTCATCACCTGGAACAGCCAAAGCAAGATCAGGGTCAACAGCAGTAGCAAAGCTTTGCCCAGTGTGTAAAACAACACAACTTACAAAAGAACCAGCTAACCATAAAACCTGTACACAGTGTAAAATGGATGTGTGCAGCTTGTGTGGCTTCAGCCCTCCAGACTCTAATGTAAGTAGTGGTTTAATTTAGTCTTAATGTGATCTATTTTATGCTTTCTCGTAATTTTGCTTCAATGCAAATGTTCTTTTATTTGATACTACAAATTTCAAGCAGTTTTCTTTGGTTGGATACTTTTGCTATACACTACACTTACAGAATTAATACATATGTAATTAAAAATATTAATGCAGTGTAGTTTTAATTGATATCATGAGACAATGAGGGCAAATGGCCAGGAGTTGAATGGTTATTCATTTGCATCTATCAATGCATCTTAAAAGTTCAGAATATCATAAAAAATGCATTTTGTCATTTAATTAAAAAAGGTAATATTTAATGCACATTTAAATATTTCAAGCCTTTTTGTTTTCATTTTGACAATCACAGCCCTATTAGGCAGGTTTTCTTGTAATTTCTTTAAGTAGTCTTCAGCAATAGTTTTCCAGTCTTTCTGAAGGACGTTCAGCCTCTTCTTTGGATGTTGGTTGCCTTTTATTCCATTTTATCCCAAGATGATCACACACTGTTTCAGTAATGTTAAATGCTAGATTCTCAAGTGACCAATCTATGACTAACAGTCTTCCACTGTGTTTTTCTATCCAGGTATGCTTTAGGCAGTATATTTGAGATCATTTTCATGCTGAAAATGAAGCTGTTGCCAATCAGCCATTTTCGAGTTGGTATTGCTTGGTGGAAAATCTGATGGTAGATTTCTATGTGCCAGAGGCTGAAATGCAGCCCCAAAACATGACAGAGTGTCCAGCGTGTTCTACAGATACCTGTAGACACAGTACTCACTGTTGTACTTCTCTTCTGACATCCTTTGTATGTACTGATGATGATTTGAACTAAAATTTGGTTTTGCCACTGATTTTCTGGAGTAGTTTGGCATACTTCCTTGTTTTCCTTCCTTAAGATTAACTCATTTACAGCTACCCTTCTACTGAGACCATTTCAAGATTCACTGAATAGTACATGGATCAACTTAAGGACCAGTGTCAGGTGTTTTCTTGATTTTTTTCCTATTTCTCAAGAACATGACTGTCAGATACTACTCATATCTTATTGATGGTCTAAGGAGCTTGGAAAGAAAAGCGTCTCGAATTCTTTAAGTTGCTTGAAAACGTTTCACCTCTCATCTGAGAAGCTTCTTCAGTTCTAAGGTCAAATCAGAATCAGAATGGGTTTATTGCCAGATGTTGAGGTTTACAACATTAGGAAATTGCTGCGGTGCTTCAGTGCAGACAATAAGAATTAAAGTGCTATGTAGAAAGAAAGATATGTGCATGAGATATACATGAGATATATACATGAGAATAAGAATTATGAGTGCTACGTAGAAAGATATATACATGAGTGCAGGTGGTGATCAGTGCCAAACATATATACATGAGAATAAGAATTATGAGTGCTACGTAGAAAGATATATACATGAGTGCAGGTGGTGATCAGTGCCAGACATGAAATGATGCAGTGACACAGCGTAGGGTCATGTGTTAGTGGCGGGGACAGTCATGTGGTTATTGTTCATGTGTCCAACAGCAGAGGGGAAGAAACTGTTCTTGTGGCGAGAGGTTCTGGTGCGAATGGACCGGAGCCTCCTGCCTGAGGGGAGCAGGTCAAACAGACTGTGTCCAGGGTGAGAAGGGTCAGCTGAGATCCGGGCTGCACGCCGCAGTGTCCTGGAGGTGTACAGGTCCTGCAGAGATGGGAGTCTGCAGCCAATCACCTTCTCAGCAGAGCGCACAACACGCTGCAGTCTCTGTTTGATAATGATGGAGAGTCCCAGATTTAAGCCCTATGGGAGTCCCCCAAGAGGGACAATGGACCCCCTAATGATCCTCTACCTAATCACCAAGGTGTGAAAATGGGTGTAGGCCACAATCAGCCAACCATCTGTCTTCTCTGTCCAAAATGTGAACATTGGTGTCCTCGATGGAGTGACCTTTGTACTTTAGATGCAGAGTCTTGTCCCGTCGAGGTGGCTCTTCTATGTTGTGCCATGCGTTTATGAAGTGGCTGTTTGCTCTCTCCAATGTAGAGGTCTGAGCATTCCCTGCTCCACTGTACAGCAGTGTTCCTCGCTACACTGTACAGCAACAGTGCTGTACAGTGTAGCAAGGAACAGTCTACATTAAACAACGATGACCTGGATGACTGAGAACCTTCACAGACATCCTATTGATGGTTTTCTTTAGTCCTGACACATTTTCTTTTTTCTCCACTTGTCAAATTTCTGCAAAATTTTAAGTAAACTCTGTACAACATGTTAAGAAATGGAGAGTTTTCAGCTAGTAGCTCTTTGGGAATCTATTTCTATAACAATTTATAACTATAGCAATTTATAACTATAGCTAGTTATAAATAAAGTATCTAAAACTTGTATTAACTATTTTATGCCTTTGAAACTGTGTTATTTTTGGACTTTTCATTGATTTAATTTCAGAAGAAATTATATAATTTTGCGATGTGCTGCTGGTAACAAACGTGCCTAAATATATAATTTAAAATTGGTTCTTGGCTAACTTGTCTGTTATGTGTATGTATATGACACTAGTTCATTCATTGAGTTAGGTGCCTTTTTATGCTTGATTGAGTCATAGGCCAGTGTTAAGTGGCTTAACAAACAAGCAAAAGCATTCCATTCATAATTGCTAGGTACAAGGACTGTATTGAAAATGGGAAAATTTAGTCAATATCTAATATCCAAAGAAAATCCTTGAAAGACCTTCACAAAGCTTGAGGAACTCTTGCTCTACTACTTTAAAATTACAAGAAGGAAATAAAATAAAGAGAAATGAGGGCTTGCTCTAGAGTTTTGCACAGCACTTAACTTCAAGAACCACTACACACAAACAGCTTCAGGAAAGGGTCTACAACTATCTAATTTCTATTATCAATCATACCAAACAATCAATACTCAGAGACAATGTCAGAATCGTCTTATCTTGGCTAAGGAGAAAGATATTTCCATTTTCAGCAGGATTTAGCTCGTGCACACAGTGCCAAAACTACTAACAAATAATTCGCTGACTATCTTGTCACTGTCCTTGATTGGTCAGCCACCTCACCTGACCTGAACCTCATTAAAAATCTGTAGGGTATTGTCAAGAGGAAGATGAGAAACACCTGACCTGAGAATGTATACAAGATGAAGGTTGCTGTTAAAGCAACTTGATCTTCAAGAACACCTTAGCAAGCTGGTCTGCTGTATGTCACAACACAGCATATTAACAATAATAATAATAATAATAATAATACATTTTATTTGAGGGCACCTTTCAAAAACCCAAGATCACCTTACAAAAGAACAAAATTAATAAAAGAAGCAATAGTCATAAAATAAGTTAAAATTGCAAAGCAGAACTTGACAACAGATAAAATCAGCACTAAAGCGAATAAGCCAGTTTGAACAGATGTGTTTTGAGCTGTGACTTAAATGTGGGAAGAGAGTTTATATTTCTTATGGCTGGAGGAAGAGAGTTCCAGAGTCGAGGAGCAGAGCGACTGAAGGCTCTGTTCCCCATAGTGGTAAGACGTGCGGACGGAACAGTAAGATGAATAGCAGATGAGGATCGGAGAGGGCGGGAAACAGTGGTGATATGGAGCAGGTCACACAAATAGGAAGGAGCAGATTTATGGATACATTTGAACGTGAGAAGTAAGATTTTAAAGTTTATCCTGACTTCTATGGGCAACCAGTGAAGCTGCTGAAGAACTGGCCTAATATGAGCTCTTGAAGGAGTACGCGTTATGACCCGAGCTGTGGAATTTTGAAGAAGTTGGAGTTTATGAAGGGACCTTTTAGGGAGACCAAATAAGAGGGAATTGCAGTAATCAATGCGGGACGTAATAAGACTATGGACAAGGATGGCAGCAGCATGGGGAGTAAGGAAGGGGCGTAAGTGGAAATATGCAGACCAGGTTATGTAATTAATGTGGGACTGGAATGAAAGAGTATTATCAAGTATGACACCCAAACTCTTAACCTGAGGGGAGGAAAGGGTGGGAGAACTTTCAATGTCAATGGAAAAACTGTGGCATTTGGATAAGATAGAGGCTGTACCAACAAGTAAAACGTCTGTTTTATTACTGTTTAGTTTAAGAAAATTGGAGGAGAACCAGGATCTAATCTCGATAAGACAGTTTGAGAGGGAGGTAGGTGGGAGGGATGAATTGGGTTTAGAAGAAATATAGAGCTGGGTGTCATCGGCATAACAGTGAAAATTTATATGATATTTTCGGAATATATGACCAAGAGGGAGCATGTAAATAATGAATAAAAGAGGCCCTAATACTGAACCCTGGGGCACACCAGCAGAAACAGGATGGAGACTTGAAGAATGGAATTTAAATTGGATAAACTGAGTGCTGTCTGAGAGATAGGAGGTGAACCAGGCAAGGGCCGTATGACTAATGCCAATGGATGCTAGCCGGTTCAGGAGGATATTGTGAGAAATGGTATCAAACGCCGCACTAAGATCAAGAAGGATGAGGATGGATAGGAGACCAGAATCAGCTGCCATCAGAAGGTCATTGATAATCCTTAACAAAGCAGTTTCTGTGCTATGACTGGGGCGGAAACCAGATTGAAATTGTTCATAGAGATTATGTTTATTGAGGTGTAAGTGAACTGGGAGGTGACAATTTTTTCAAGAATTTTTGAAATAAAGGGTAGATTTGATATAGGGCAAAGATTATCAAAGTTATGGGGGTCTGCACCAGGCTTTTTGAGAGTTGGAATAAAAGAAGCCTTTTTCAGAGATGAAGGAACGATTCCAGTGTTAAGGGAGGAATGTATAATACTGGTTATGAGAGGAGCTAATGAGGGAAGACAGGCTTTAACTAACACAGTGGGAAGAGGGTCAAGGTGACAGGTGGATGATTTAGATTTTATAATAAGATTAGATACATCAGTTATGGAGGGAAGAGGAAAGCTTGAAAAAAGTGAGGGGAAACAGGAAGTCTACTTCAGAGTTGGAAGCTCCTGCAGAGTTAAGTTGACGGTGGATATCTGAGATTTTACGGGTGAACAAAGACATAAGAGAATTACAAAAGTCAGCAGAATACATATGGGAGGGTAATATGTCTGGAGGTTTTGTAATTTTACTGAACATTGAAAAGAGAGACCTTGAGCTACCTTCATTAGAACTGATTAAACCAGAGTAGTATGTGGATTTGGCTGAAGCAGTGCAGTCCTTATAGAACAAAACATAAACATTATACATTTCTTTATGTAGTCCATTTTGATCCAATAGTATGTTTTCAAGGAGCTCCAATCAAGTATTGAGTGTATAAATGAACATATTTTTCAGAGGTTTGATATTTTGTGTTGTAAATCCTTTTTTGATTGATATTCTTATAATCTGAGATAGAGATTTCAGATTTTCCTGAGATATAAGCTATAATCAAAATTGCTATCTTTTATCTAACAATTAAAGCAACAAAGACTTGAAATATTTCACTTAATGTGTTTTAGCACATTAGCACATACTTTGAACAAAGTATATTGTTCAAAGTACTTTGCAATGTCTTTTCACATTCACACACAAGGGGTTTTACAATTTTGGGTTCAATGTCTTACCAAAGGACACGGAACCCTTACCGTGCTAGTAGTGGGCAAGCTACTTGGTGACACCAAAGTTCTTACAAGATGAAATATTGTACTATCGCAAGTATTGTACATTTTATGTCATGTATTTGAAAACTGCTGTTAGATTGTGTTTAATTAGTATTGAATTAACACGGGTTTAGCACTGGTAGAGCTAAATCAATCTGGTACCATTATTGAATCACTAGTTTTTACATTTTTTTTATTTTCAAAAGTTTCAAAACTCAGTTGTGATGTCCCTTGAATAATTTGGGGAAATGTACTTTTTTTCTTCTTTCACCTTATTACATTATGTGCATCTATCTGCACATATCTTTTAATAAATTTATTTGTCTTTGTTTTTTTGTACAGGCACACGAGTGGCTTTGTCTTACTTGCCAAATACAGAGAGCTCAAGGATCTTCTGAACTGCCAGGACCTCCCATGAAAAACCCCACACCTAACAAAATGTCTGGTCCCCAAAAACAGACACCATCAGCTGCTGAGCCTGTCAAAAAGGAAATATCAGCACCAGGTTCACCGCAGAAAATCCAGTCTAAATCAACAAAAGTGCCAGAAAAGGCAGAAGCTGCTAAAGGACCGGAGGCTCAAAAAAAAGGCAGTCCAGCACCTGTTCAGAAAATGACACCTGAGGCCCAGAGAGCATCAGGATCTCCTAAGCCACACCAAACTAATCAGACTGAACGCAAGCAAAGCAGTGCCACCTCAGCACCCCAGCAGCAGTCAGGAGGTTTATTTGGCTTTGGAGGTACTAAAACTGAAACTGCAAAGACAGAAGATTCAGTGACTGGAAAGATGTTTGGCTTTGGTTCGTCTATTTTTAGTTCTGCATCTAATTTGATAGCTTCTGCTGTTCAAGATGAGGCTAAAACAACTCCACCGGTTTCTCCTAAAATGCAATCTTCCAAGGAGACCAAACCGCCTTCTATCCAAAAGTCAGAACAAGACAAGAAACAAGAACAACCTCAACAAGCAAAGGTTCATCCAGCTGGACAGGCAAAAGCAGAAAAATCCCTGCCAGTCACTCCAAAGACAGCAACAACTTCCCACACTGCTCCGACTACAAGCAAATCCACTTGTCCTCTCTGTAAAATAGTGCTTAACATGGGCTCGAAGGATCCTCCCAACTACAACACATGCACTGAATGCAAAACCGTTGTCTGCAATCAATGTGGTTTTAACCCCATGCCAAACGTTAATGAGGTAAGAGGTGCAGTTTACTGAAGTAACTTAGGAAAATTAAAATAAAATGTATATCTTTTTAATTTTGGAGTTTTAAAGGGTCAGTACATTTGTTTGCTGTAATATTTTACAGATTTCTCAGAAGTGTCTTTTACTTGGACTTCTGAGGCATGCTTAAGAATTAAGCTTGTTGAAGCTGTTAAGATCCTTTTTTATGTTATTTCATAGATTGGAGAGCTATTATCAAAGAACCATTACATGTTAGATGATATACAAAATTTTGTTACATTTGAGCGTTTTTCACAAAGTTTTATGAACACAGAAGTTACCCGAGAAAGCTATTTTGTTTTTGTTTGTTTTTGTTTTCATGTGCAGTCCTGTTGAACGTCTGATACTTTGACTAAGAGTCACACTGAGAATGCTATTTGTCAGATCCTTTAATCATGCTGAGCAGGGGAAGGCTCACACTCCTGCAAACAGCTGTCTTTTCCATTAGACCTAGATCTCTTTTCAAGTAAAAGGGAGTGGCATTTTATTTCTTTCAATAATTTTACCACTCTTATATGGTTATATAACAGAAACAAGAAATAAAAATGCTCAGTAATGCTTGAACAGTGTTGTTGCTTTTTCACATTCATACTGTGCAAGTTCCTGTTCTTGGATTTTGGACAAAGACATTTACTTTTAAAGGTGTTTTCAAAATACATCACTGCTCAAAGTAAAGCCTTTGAGGGTAAATGACAAAGTACCTACTGTGTTGTGATACTGCCTTAAACTAAAATAATACTATCATTATTGCTCTCAGTTTTTTAATTTGTAAGTTAAACAAATAGTTATTGGCGATTAATCCTTCTTTAAGCTTTTGTTTTGCTGCACTATTTTTAGTTGGAAAACCAAATTTATTTGGATACAGTTAAAATACATTACATTGTCTCATGTAGATATTTGGTGCTACAAATAGCACCATAAAGTACTATCCCAATCTTAAGCTGATTTTTGGACCACCACAGTTCTTGCTTACTGTAGTTATAACATTTTTTGTGCATTTGTATTTCTATGGTTCTTTTCTCTTTTTGTGGTTTTTTTTTCCATAAGACTGTTTTTGTGTTTTTAGGATTAATACATTTATAATGTATTTTATGCTGTTCTTTTAAGGGGAAGGAGTGGCTATGTCTAAACTGCCAGGTGAAACGGGCTGCTGGAGGAATTGAACCTCAAATTGATACATCTTTGGGAAAATCTTTCAAAAAGACTACTCCCACACAGCCTACACCACAGAAGACTAATGCACCAGGCTCTCCCCAGAGAAAAGTACCAACATCAGCACCACAGCCAGCAAAGACTAAAGAACCAGACAGTCAAAAGGCAGTCAGCCCAGCTCCTGGTCAGACAGCATCTCAGGAGAACAAGAAGACACAACCGCAGCAGACGAATCAAACTGTAGGAAAGCAGGAAAGCACCACTAAAGCTGCACAGCAAGAGTCCGGAGGCCTCTTTGGTTTTGGTGGTGCTAAAACTCAGCCTGATGCTACAAAGCCTGCAGATTCAGTGACAGGGAAAATGTTTGGTTTTGGTTCCTCCATTTTCAACTCTGCATCTACTTTGATTACCACAGCTGTTCAAGATGAACCTAAAAGTACACCACCTGTTTCTCCCAAGATGTCTGCTGCAAAGGATTCTAAACCCCCCACTTCGAAATCTCCTCTTCCAGTCAAGAAGCTGGAAGAGGCCAAAAAAACAGAGGAACTACAGAAAGCCAAGGGCTCACCACCAGTACAGCCAAAAACAGACAAGCCATCATCAGAGCAACCAAAGAAAGCATCAGCTCCACCAGTTGTTTCCAAGGCAGGCCAGTCTACCTGCTCTCTCTGTAAACTGGAACTTAATGTGGGCTCTAAAGATCCTCCCAACTATAATACTTGTACTGAGTGCAAAAACACTGTCTGCAACCAGTGTGGATTTAATCCTATGCCAAATGTTAAGGAGGTAAGTTAAGAAGAATTGTGTCGAATATAACAATTTATTTGAACAATAACTGTGACATTATGTCTTTTTTATTGTTGTCACTTTAAAATGTCTTAACATTAAAATGTATTCCGCAGCACGACTGATTGAATTTTTAAATATTGTTGCTCCATTGTAGGTGAAGGAGTGGCTATGTCTCAACTGTCAGATGCAGAGAGCACTGGGAGCATCAGAACCTCCAGGAACTCCCATGATGAAAATACAGGCTTCACCGAGTAAAGTCACTGCACAAGACAGTGCCCTAAAGAAGGAAACTCCCCCAGTGGATAAACTTCAAAAGAAAGAGAATGTGACATCTGCTGAATCTAAATTAAAGGAGCCCTCTCCATCAAGCTCACCTCAGCGGAAAGTGCAAAAGCCAGGAGAACAGCTGGCAAAGACTGAAGATGTGAAAGGATCTGAAAGTCATAGGCAGGCCAGTCCAGCTTCTGGTCAGAAAAATGCACAGCAAAGCTTGAAGACAGGTCCTCAGAAGCCAACAGATCAGATAAATCAACCAGGATCTAAAAGGGGTAGTACAGCATCGACACAAGGGGAATCTGGATCGTTCTTTGGCTTTGGCAGTTCTACAACTCAACCTGATTCTGCAAAGACCCCTGAATCACTAGGTGGAAAAATGTTTGGCTTTGGTAGCTCCATCTTCAGTTCTGCATCGACTTTAATAAACTCAGCTGTCCAAGATGAATCCAAAAAGACACCACCAGTGTCTCCTAAGATGTCTTCTGCACGTGACTCCAAGTCTCCCACTGTCAAGAAACTGGTACAGGAGAAAACATCAGAGCAAACACAAAAAGACAAAGGTTCACCATCAGTACAGACAAAAGCAGGCAAACCTCCTGAAGAGGCATCCAAGACAGCACCTGCATTGCCTGTCGTTTCTAAGACAGGCCAGTCAACTTGTCCTATCTGTAAACTGGAACTCAATATGGGTTCTAAAGACCCTCCCAACTACAACACCTGTACTGAGTGCAAAAACACTGTCTGCAACCAATGTGGATTTGATCCTATGCCAAATGTTAAGGAGGTAAGAAAATACTTGAACAATCACCTATACATATTACATATATAAATGTTTGTCAATGAACTTATTACAGTCTTTTAATAGTAAAATATTCTATTGCATTAAAACTACCCTGACTATATTTTAATTAATTTTTCCTTGCTTTAATATAGGGGAAGGTGTGGTTATGTCTCAACTGTCAGATGAAAAAACCAGCAGAGCAACCAGAAAAGCCACCGCAGAGCCAAAAGACAGGACCTCAAAAACCACCTGAACAGAGAAATCCAACTGAAATCAAAAAGAGTAGTATTACATCCACTACACAAGAGGAGTCTGGAGCTGTCTTTGGATTTGGCCGTTCCACACCTCCCTCAGATTCTACAAAGCTTGGTGAATCACGGGGTGGAAAAATGTTTGGCTTTGGTACCTCCATCTTCAGTTCGGCTTCGACTTTAATAAACTCAGCTGTCCAAGATGAATCCAAAAAGACACCACCAGTTTCTCCTAAGCTTCCTGTCTCAAAGGCGAGTGAATCACCATTTGTTCAGAAGCAGGAGCAGGAGAAGAAGGCTGTGCAAGTTCAAGAAGCCAAGACCTCTCCCCTGATACAAGCCAAAGTAGAGAAAGAGCCAGCTTCACCAGCTCTTCCAAAGGCAGGCCAATCTACCTGTCCACTCTGTAAGATGAAACTCAACTTTGGCTCAAAGGAACCGCCAAACTACAGCAAATGCACTGAATGCAAGAACACTGTGTGTAACCAGTGTGGATTCAATCCAATGCCAAATGTGTCAGAGGTAGGAGAAGCAATAATTACTCATTTTACTTTAATAAAACTTCAATAAAATGCACGGCATAAATTACATATATAGACCTGTAATTGAATTGTTATTACAACATTAATTTAGATGTTAATATTATTTTAAATGTTTCATATTTTAATAAAATATACTTTGTTTTTGCAGGTTGGTTATGCAGAATGGTTATGTCTGAACTGTCAGATGCAGAGAGCTCTTAGTGCAGCTGAACCCACAGGGCCTCCTGTGAAACACCTCCATGGAGATAAAAAAATTTCTCCATCTGCTGTACATCATAAAGCAATAGTTACTGATCAAGTGGAAACTAAAAAGGAAATAAAATCAGATGCAGCTCCTAAGATGGAGACTCCAGGGGCTTGCATACTTCAAAAGAAGGACACAGCCACACTAGGCTCTCCTCAGAAGACACGGTCCACAGCAGTAGCACCTTCATCTAAGGAGGCTAAAGGACCCGAAAGTGAAGGACATCCTAGCCCAACTCCTGGTGAGAAAAAGCCTCTTGATATTTCAGTTGCATCAGGCCCTGAGAAACCAACTGACCAGGGAAGTCAACCGGGATTAAAACAGAGTAAGGTCACCACAGTCACACAAGAGGAGTCTGGAAACCCACTAGGTTTGGGTGGTAAAATCGTAACTGATACTTCAAAAACAACAGAATCCATCAGTGGAAAGATGTTTGGCTTTGGATCTTCCATTTTCAGCTCAGCATCCACTTTGATATCATCTGCAGTTCAAGACGAATCACGGACCACACCACCAAGCTCTCGAAAAATGTCTGCGCCAGCACAAGTCTCGCCGAAGATGTCTGCTGCAACCAAGAGTTCTCCAAAAAGTACACCAACAGTTTCTCCCAAGATGTCACCGGCAAGGGAGCCTAAAACTCTTCCTCAGAAGCCAGAACAAAAGAAGAAACCAGAAGAATCCCACCAAAGCAAAGATGATAAAGCTCTACCACAAGTAGCAAAAGTGTCTCATATGGCTCCTAATGCAGGCCAGACAACCTGTCCACTGTGTAAGGCTGAGCTTAACATAGGCTCCAAGGACCCACCTAACTATAACACCTGCACTGAGTGCAAGAACATTGTCTGCAACCAATGTGGATTTAATCCCATGCCAGTAGGAGAGGTAAGTACATGAATACAAGATTTAAAAAATATTGTCTGTTTTCCACATTGCCTGTAGTGTCAAAACAATCAAATACCACCATGCTGGCAGCAGTTATAGTCTCAGGCATGTTTTTGTGGTCATCTGTGTCCATGTCTGTGCATCTCAGACTTGAAAACATCTCAAACACACCATGTGATTTTTTAAAATTTTTTTTAGCCAAACACTGTAGTGTACTCAGAATTTAGTTATCAAAAGTCAATGCCACTGTGAGCTGAAAATATGCCTTTTGTCATAATTAATAAATCAGATGATAATTCTTATAAAATTTAATATAAATGGCTAATAGGATTAAAAGATATAGTGATGATGTCTTATAAAGAGAAGTTAAAACATTTTTCAAGCCATTATCCAATGCTCTATCTCAAGAGCAGAGGTAATATAATAATCCTATTTCACTTTGGGCCAGATACTGTGTAGGTGACTTTAATCTTTGGTACCGGCCTTTTGAATTCAATCATTAAAAGTTGCTTTTTAAAGTAATTTATTTGTAGATGTATCATCTGTGGTATTAAACTATATTTAAGTAGAGATTTGATGAATTTGTTTTGATGCATAATGTATACATTTGATGATATAATCTGTAGTTACAAAGCATCACTTAACCAAGTGTCTATTATATTTTAGGTAAAAGAGTGGCTGTGTCTTAATTGTCAGATGAAAAGAGCAGTAGGAGCTTCTGAGCTTACTGGACCTCCATCACTAAAGTCACAAATGTCACCCAATAAAGTTTCTTTACCTGCTACAGTCCAGTCCAAGGAATCTTCCAAACTGACTACTCCTCAAACAAAGGACAGTCCAGACACAGCTGTACAAAAGCAAACCTCAGAAGCAGTCTCCCCACAAAGAAAACAATCAACAGCATCTGTGAAACAGGCTAGCCCAGCACCTGAACGTAAAACATCGGAAGAAAAAGCGAAAACAGCTCCTGAAAAAGTCCCAGATCAGGCAACCCAACCTGGTCGTAAGCAAACTAATGCCAAAGCAGCAACACAGCAAGAGTCAGGAGGCTTCTTTGGCTTTGCTGGTCCTAAGCCTCAACCTGAAGCTGCAAAGTCTGCAGAGTCAGTGAGTGGAAAAATGTTAGGCTTTAGTTCTTCAATCTTCAGTTCTGCATCTACTTTGATAACCTCAGCAGTTCGGGACCAGCCAAAAACTACTCCACCAGTTTCACCTAAGATGTCTCCTGCAAGGGAAACCAAATCTTCCACTGTAAAGAAACCAGAACAGGAGACGAAATCTGATCAACCAGAGCAGATAAAGGGTCCACCATCAATCCAGTCAAAAGCAGAAGAGATGAAGCCCCCTGCTTCCCAGAAGCTGGAGCAGCAGAAGTTAACTGAGCCATCCCTGCAGACCAAAACACCAGCATCAAGACAGGTGCCATTAGAATCTCCAAAGGCAGCAGCTTCCCAAGCAGCTGTCAAACCAGATCAGTCTACCTGCCCACTCTGTAAGGTCAAACTTAACACTGGTTCCAAGGATCTGCCCAACTACAATACCTGCACTGAATGCAAAAACACTGTGTGCAACCAGTGTGGATTTAACCCTATGCCAGACGGAACTGGGGTAAGACTAAGAAGAAAACAAAACATGTTATTATTGACACTTTGTATTTAACTAATATCAGCAGACTTATACTTTTGAAATGTCTCTTGTTGACCTAGATTTCAGGATTTCAAGGAATATTCATCCAGGATTTAGGAATATTAAATAATGAAAAAATACTACGTATTACTAGATGTATTACAGCATTGGAAAAGTAAACTAAAATAAAAATAACTAGTTTAATAAACAATCAGTATTTGTAAATAGATCACCTAACAGTATGTGTGTGTGTATATAACTTTTAATTTTATTTAATTTTTCTTTCAGGCAAAGGAGTGGTTATGTCTTACCTGCCAGATGCAGCGGGCTCTAGGAGTAACAGAGCCTCCATCAGTAATTTCAGTGAATGCTCAGACACCTGCAAAACCCCAAAAGAAAGATGTCACCAGCCCAGCTGAACCTGAAAAGAAGGTGTATTCAGCACAGCAGTCACCTCAGAGGAAACTATCCGTAACGGCACAGCCTGCTACATCTGAGACTAAAGTCAAGCCAGAGGTTCACAAACAGGCCACCCCGGTTTCTTCTCAGAAAATACAACAGAAGCCCCAGAAAACATCAGCTCCTAACAAATCACCAGACCAAATCAGGCAGCCTGAACGTAAGCTGAGTACTGCCACTCCACCACCACGAAAAGAATCGGGAGGCTTCCTTGGATTTGGCAGTGGTAAATCTCAACCTGATGCTGAAAAGCAGGCAGAGTCTGTGACGGGGAAAATGTTTGGCTTTGGTTCTTCTATTTTCAGTTCTGCATCCACTTTGATTACCTCAGCTGTTCAGGACCAGCCTAAGACTCCACCAGTTTCTCCCAAGTTATCCCCTGCAAAAGAGATCAAATCCCCTGCTACCCAGGAGAAAACCAAGGCTGAACAACCCCAGCTGATCCAGACACCACCATTAGTCTCAGCCAAAGTTGACAAGGCTCCATCAGAACCTCCAAAAACAGGTGAAGCCTCCCAAACCACCGTCAAACAAGGCCCGTCCACCTGTCCACTTTGTAAGGCTGGGCTCAACATAGGGTCTAAGGATCTGCCTAACTACAATGTCTGTACTGAATGCAAGAAAACTGTCTGTAACCAGTGTGGATTTAACCCAACACCAAATGAAACGGAGGTAAATAAACCAAAAATGTAGTTATTAAAATGTATGTTATGTATAATATATACGTTATGTTTTCTTAACTGTGGCGATTTATGCTTTTATTTTAAAAATGTAGTTGTTAAAGACACACTTACTCAAAATAATATGCTTTTCCTTGTAGATGAAGGAGTGGTTGTGTCTGACTTGCCAGATGCAACGAGCCCTCACAGCAGCTGAATCAGTACAGCCTCCACTGATGAAACCTCAGGCATCACCCAGCAAAGCATCCGCACCTGCCGCTGAGCAAAAAGATGTCTCTGAGACTAAAACGAAAGATATTATTCCCACACAGAAAACAGACGTATTAGAGAAAAAGCAGAAAGAAAGTCCAAAACCAGAGGCACCAGCAGAGAAAATGGATATCGTACATCGAACTCCAGATATCGTTCCACCTGCAAAAGACACCACAGCTACTGTTTCAGCTGAAGCAAAAGAGGAGAAAGTTAGTTCACTGCCTGCCAAGGATGTTCAAGCCATCACTGCACCTCCAAGCGAAGAAAGACAACTGCCTTCCCAAGGTGCACCTGTTATCACTAATGCTGAAACTTCAGCTATGAAGAAAAGTGATCTCACACCAAGTTTTCCTCTGCCTAAAGAAGATTCAGAAAAGGAAAACAATAAAGTTGAAACACTTCAGAAAACAGCTGAACAGCTGATTATATCCTCTGATCAAATACAGGAAAAACAACCCCTAAGCAAAGAATCACACCAAGTTGTTGCTCAGAAACCACAACTGGAAAAGAAGCAACCTCAGCCAGTCAAGGCTCCTCTATCAGAGCAGACAACAGTGGATAAAACACCAATAGAGTCTGAAAAACCAGAAGCTGCTCCCAAAGGGGCTCACTCTACTTGTCCACTCTGTAAAGCAGAACTCAACATGGACTCCAAAAATGTTCCAAACTACAACACCTGCACTGACTGCAAGACCACTGTGTGCAACAAGTGTGGATTTAGTCCTATGCCAAATGTAACAGAGGTAATTAAATGTTTTATCAGTGTAGAATGCCTATTTAGACATAGTTCTAGTATTGGTTTGAATTTGCTTGTGTGAGAGAGAGATTGACAGAGCTCATGTGTGTTTTTCATACAGGTAAAGGAATGGCTATGTCTCAACTGTCAGATGCAGAGAGCACTTGGAGCCTCTGAACCTCCAGGCCTACCAATGATAAAACCACAACCTTCACCAAGCAAAGAGGTCCCTGCCAGCACACAGAAGACAGACATCTTGACAGCTTCTAAGAAAGATGTTTCTAAGCCAGATGTACCCAAAGGTGACCTTGTTAGCATTCCTGCAGCCAAAGAAACTGTCTCCCCTGTCAATATTGACCTAACTAAGGAGGTTGCTCCAAAAGTTGCTTCATTGCCTGACAAAATGATTTCATCCACTATCATAAAGACGGATGTTTCGCAAAAGCCTTCTGCAGAGACTCCCAAGGGACAGCCAGACACACCCCAGCAACAAACTCCAAAAATTCAGCCTGCCGCTCCCCCTGATTCAAAGACAGAAAAGGCACCCCCTCAACAGGCTCCAAAAGCTGCATCTTCTTTAGCTAAGTCTGCTCTTCCATCAGACCAAGAAGCAAGAAAGGCACCCCTTCAACAGCCTCCAAAAGCTGCGACCCCTCCAGCTAAATCTGCTCCATCACCTGTTCAGCCTGCAAAACAGGAATCAGGAGGCTTTTTTGGTTTTGGCAGTCCTAAAACACAGCCTGCTGCTGCAAAATCCGCTGAGTCAGTGACAGGAAAGATGTTTGGCTTTGGGTCATCGTTCTTAAGCTCTGCATCCAATTTAATAACATCAGCTGTTCAAGATGAGCCTAAAACTACACCACCAACGCCACGTAAAATGTCCACCACAGCCAGTGTCACTCCTAAAACTACACCACCAACGCCACGTAAAATGTCCACCACAGCCAGTGTCACTCCTAAAACTACACCACCAGCACCACGTAAAATGTCCACCACAGCCAGTGTCACTCCTAAAACTACACCACCAGCCTCTCCTAAAACATTACCTGCAAAGGACACCAAACCACCGCCTGTCCAGAAAACAGAGGAGAAGAAACCAGAGAAACCACAGCAGGATAAGACTCCTTCAACAGTTCAAGCCAAAGTGGACAAAGTTCCATCAGAGCCCCCTAAGGTGCCAGTAGACACCCAAGGTGCTTCAAAAGCAGATCAGTCTGTCTGCCCACTCTGTAAGGTGAAACTTACAGTGGGCCCCACAGATCCTCCTAACTACAACACTTGCACAGAATGCAAGACAACTGTCTGCAATCAGTGTGGCTTTAATCCAGTACCAGATGATTTAAAGGTATGCAACTTTCTGTTTATTGTTGCCCTTTTTGTAGTTTTCATATTTTTGTCACTCAATTATTGTGGGTCCTACTAAATCAAGTATTACTTGATTTACAAAACAATCCAGCCATAACAGCTTTATGAATATTTAACTGATGTTAATCTGAATTTAATCTAAATCTAAAGACTTAATCTAAATTATTTGTAATAAATTGCCTGAATTGGCTTAATTTTTGCCATTTATCTCCAGTAAAATGCACAAATTATAGGAAGAATTTGAATACCAAATTTGAGAAATAATTTGTTAAAATATAGATGTTTTATTTTTCAAGAGACATCGAAAACATGTTGCATACCCCAATTTGAGACTGTAACTTTTGAAACTTACATTTGGAGAAGAATTATCAGATTGAGTTGATAAAAGCTACGCTACTCTGAGTCAAAAATATAAAAAATAAAAGTAACAAAGCTGGGCATTATAGAAAAGCTTTTAAAACAATACAGGAGCTCTCACAGTTCCTATTGTTTGAAAAAAAAGTTCGCCTCTGATTTTTTTTTATAATTATGCCTTATTAAAATTGCATTAAAAGAAAATAAAAACTACATTACACTGGTAAAACAGTTTGAGAAATTAAACACATTTTATTTTTCAATGATCATGATTTGTTTGTATGAATGAATCCCCTTTGAATATATGCACGTTACATTAGTAACCTTGATATCATTGGATATTCTTTGTGCTTTAAAATCATTGCACCTTCATCTGATTTCAGAACACTGTTATTGTTTTTTTATTTATTGGACAGTGATTTATGCTTTCCATTACACTTGTTCCAGGTAAAGGAATGGCTTTGTTTAAACTGCCAGATGCAGAGAGCCCTTGGAGTATCTGAAGCCATTGAACCTACTGTGGTGAAACCCCAGCCCATGCCAAGCAAGGTTTCTACACCTCCTCGCTCTGAACAGAAGGACACACCGACATTAGTCCAGAAGGAGAAAGCTGCAGAGTATGCAGATGTCCAAAAAGAGGCTACTCAAATAGTTCAACCCAGAAAAGAAATTCTCAAAGGTGAGGCTCCAGTGCCAACTGCAGTCCAAAGGATGGACAAAGCACAGCAAGATTCTAAGGAAAAGGCACAAGGACATGCTCAGGATGTGGCCAGCCAGCCAAAGCTTGTGGAAAAACCCCCACAAGGACAGATTTCACAACCTACAAAGCCAGAAGTAAAGTCAGGTTTCGCAAAACAAGAAGCTGGCAAACTACCACAACAGCCATCAAAGCCATTGACCCAATCTCCCAAGCCTGCCCCACCACCAGCTCAACCAGCGAAACAGGAGTCTGGTGGTTTCTTTGGCTTTGGTGCCCCTAAACCTACTGTTCCAAAGCCTGCTGAGTCAGTGACTGGGAAGATGTTTGGTTTTGGTTCATCAATTTTAAGTTCTGCATCTACATTGATAACCTCGGCAGTTCAGGATGAACCTAAAGTTACACCACCTACTCCACGGAAGATGTCCACTACAACAAGTGTCAGCCCTAAACCTACACCTCCGGTTTCTCCTAAGATGCCCCCAGTAAAGGATAGTAAACCACCGGCAACACAGACACCTGATCCACTTCAACAGGCCGAGGCTACACCATTAGCACAGGACAAAGTGCTTCAGGTTGCTCCTAAAGAAAGTCTGTCTACCTGTCTGCTCTGTAAGGTCAAACTCAATGTGGGAACGAAGGAGCCACCCAATTACAACACCTGTACTGAATGCAAGAACATTGTCTGCAATCTTTGTGGATTTAACCCCATGCCTCATACAGCAGTGGTAAGTACAAAAATACTCTTGAATACACATATTAATGTTTCAGTTACAATTTACAGAAAAAAGGGAGTTTTTTTCATCAGCTGATATGCCTTGTGTTCAACTGGCAGGAGTGATCCTTATCATGATCATGTCTTTTTGCATTAATGTGACAAAAGCACCTTATTTTAATATTCAGTGTTTCCATTGGGGAGCCAAACATGAGTAAGAGCACCACAGAGTGATAGTGAAGTGGCCATGTTGCTCCATTTGCACACTTTTCAACATAATTTATTTCAGTGGCTTCTTATTTTATATAAAACAAATTGTTCCAGTACAAAAGTTTTGGTCAGGCACATTGTTGGCTTTCATGTAAAAGTTGCATAAAATCTAATATAAGAACACTCACGTTTTGGCAATGCACCTGAGACATGTTAATGAGCATGTTAATGACTTTACAAGTGTTTGGTAGTCCTAATGCTGCTATTTATCAGTACAGTAAGTTTGTATCCTTACTACACTTTCTGTTTATGTGGTGTTTCTTGTGCTATTAAATATTGGTTTGGAGTGTTCAGGCTGCACCAACATATTTTAGCACATTTTTACTCTGAGGAATATTCCTTTCTGTTGCAAAGGGTGGAAAAACATAGACTGACTGTCATAAAGCTTTTTATTCCTTCTGAAAATAGAGCACACCCGAGGCAGCATTTTGCTCTGTTGTTTGATTTTCTTGACAAAGAAAATAAAATACAAGTGGAGTAGAATATTAGATGAAGGTGCCACAGCAGCTAGAATCTGATGAGAACTTCAATTTATATGTATTTTCAGACTTTGATTTTGAAGAGCTGTCTGTGTCCATTCAGTTTATTATGTCTTAGTGTTTGGAATAATTACAATGTAAAACAAATCATACCAAAACTACACTCTCTCTAACTGCTGTGGTTCTCTCTCCACGGAAGATGCCAGGGTTATTACATCACTGCTCATGAGGAGAGTGCTTCAGCTGGCCAGGAGCACTGAAAATGTATTAAAGTGATTGACGGTTGCGCAACCGCATTAGCGAGATGGGATCTACTGCCATAGGAGACCCGGGTCAAGGGAATCTCCATCCCCCATAAGAGATTTGAGATGGCAAAGCCCTGTGATATGCCAATAAGTAGAGTTGAAACAGATTAAGTCCAGCAAAACAGTGCAGTACATTAGAAGAGCAGACATTTCTTATCAGGCCATCTGCTCTCACACGCAGCAGTGGCTCCATGTAATTCAACAATTTCCTCTTCGTTTTGGTGACATGAATATACACGTGTACCTGCTTTGTGACTTACCCACGCACATACAACGTGTAGCTGAATGAAATGTGCAGTGCTGTCTACTCTTTCTTTGTGAAATTCTAGACTTTACTATAATTAAGTGAACAAATACCACAACGCTTTTTTAAATCTCCTGAGATGTGGATTTAAGAGTTGATGCTGTAATTTGTTCTGGCACACTCAGACCTGAATCTTTTTTTCTTTCATTTTCCCAGTGACAGATAACCTAGAATGACATGTGCCATTTATGCAATTGACACTTGTCACTTTTTTCGTTGACACAACAAAATGGTAATAACCTGGAGCTTGAATTTGGATTGTGTTCTGGGGGCTGGGGGGATGTGAGTCAGAGTTTGCTGCTTTGGGTGTACAATGCACATGTTTTTTCTAAATATGTGATGAAAACAGAAAAAGCTTCAGTATGACTGGATAGCACGATAGGATGCCATATTTGCTGCTGTCCTATGACCTGCTTTGTCCAAAATGGGTGTGTTCACCAGTTTACTATCTGGGTTTTTTTAGCACCCTTTTAAAATATCAAAAAGTAATGTTTGAAAGAAGAGGAGGTAAAGTGAGTGCCATCAGCAAGTCTATTCATTTTTTTCCGTTTGCCTGTTCTGCTTCAGCTGATGCCATCAAAAGCCTGGGAGTGACTGTTGTCTGACAAGTAGGGCACACGTGTGTTGTGCTTTGCTAGCTAAAGCTTAGAGTGTGACAGCTGTGACAGTATGAATGATGATTCCTCTATTTTCTGTGTTACCACTGGTTTAAAATAGAATATTTGTTCAGCTTTACCAGTACAAAAGCCCCACATTATTACTGTCCATTTAAATTGGTTTACTATGAGACCCAGTAGTTGCCTCAAGGTAAGACAGTACTGTCAAGGTACAGAGGAGTACCTTGACATTGCTATGTTAAGTTGCTACATTTCAGCTAATAGGAAGAAAAAAATTAATCGTTCTAGAAAGAGCTGTGTGATATATAGCTAATTTTGCATGATTTCACAATTTTATGGTGTTAAAAAGTAATCAGTCAGCAGGCTAATTAATGTTTTTTAAATTATTATTTTTTGCGGGGTAGTTCAATATTATGGTAAATGGTCTGATTCTCATATAGCACTTTTCTACTCTCCCAAAGTACTCAACGCACTATATACAACATGCCTCATTCACCCATTCACACAAGCACTTCTAAACTAAACTCAAGTGCAAACTAATCTACACACACACTACATTCACACTCCGATGAACGCATCAGAGGGCAACTTGGTTCTTGCCCAAGAATATTTGACATGCAGACTAGGGAAGCCAAGGATCAAACCACCAACCTTCCAATCAGTAGCTAATCTGCTCTACCTGAGCTACAGTCACCGCTATGTGAGCATAATATCATGTATGAAAATCTCACATGCATAAGCTTAATGATGCGGTCCAGCATTAAAGAGGTGACAACAACAAGTCTGTAAACGCTGAAGCTGTTGAATGTTCTTTAAGAATTTCCCAGTTTAAATTCATGAAAGTTGAAGCAATGGAAATTAGTCACAAGATCCAACATTTATCAAAGAAGGCCACCTTTGGAGTGCATGTGCCACCCTTGGCAACCATCAAAAAATGGTCTTAACTTAAATTTGAACTTAAATGGAAATTTAAACTTCTGGAGGCGTGATGGCTGTTTCTGGTTTATGTCAGGTGTCGAGAGTAATCGCTGGTGGGCGTATTGAATTAGTCACTGAATGTCACATTGCAAAGTAAATGCATCTCAGTTGCACCTTCACATTTCTTTTGCATTTCATTGACAATCAGAAGACCAACTATTAGAAAAAAAACATCCACCAACTCTCGGTGAGCAGCCATGATATGTTAGAGCAGGTAAACTGATGATGTTGTTTACTATTGTGTTAGCTGGTATGTTATTCACTAACACACAGTGAAACAGAGAGCAGATGTAAGCATTTTTTTTTTTGCTCTGACTTGCAAATTATAGGGAAGGACTTTCACTAAATTTGTAAAAGTAGCTATGAAAACACCGAACAGGAAAGGCTTGGTTTACAAAACATAGAGAGAGTTTAACTCCTTGGTGCTATGTTACAAAGCAAATACTCAAAATTGTACTTACATAACCTGTTATTACTTCATTTTACAGAGTTAGTTAATAATTAAAAATTGTATTAATGCTTAAAGTATCTAAATATAAATATAGAAATGAATAATAAGTAACATGAATGAAATGCTTGTAAATTCCACATCATCTCAAGATGCGTTCTCTCTCCTGTACTGACAGTGATTAGGGGTTATATGTTAATACATGATCATTTCTAAGAGCTTCTTTAGTTCAAATGCTTTAATTCTTTTCTATAAACAAGAATCGTAGAAAATATATTTGGAATTTGGAAACACTGATGTTTCTGTATCAGTAATTCTGTGCCTGCATTTATTCATTGCTTTAAAAAATATTATTCTATTCATCTATTTGTGTTTGTAGCTTATAGCTTTAATTTGTAACATTTCCTTCTAATGCTGGAACACCCTCTTACCACTGGTCCCACAACAGTCTTTATCCCCACTGCACTCTGCCATCAAATGAAACTTTGCTGATGCACCAGTTGTCACAATGGAAAAAGCATGGGCATATTTCATTGTCTTTAGAGTGAGTCACTGTGGTTATTACAGATTAGTAGGTCAACATTCTGTATTATCAGAGTGCGTGATTTATGAGAAACCCTGCTCTGTGGGGGCTGCTGGAAGCCAAGTATATTAGCAAGCTACAGCCTTTGCTAAAGGTGCTTGCCAGAAAATCAATAAGAGCCTTACTAGATCCGACACATCAGCAGGAAAGCACAGAAGAAAGGCTGAGAAATAGTGAGTCCTTGAATCTAGCTATGTTAAGATACATTTCAGCACCACCACGATAAGTTATGATAGGTGTCTAAGAAGTGACAAATAATATTCATTATTAAAACAATATAAAAAAATTGTTTCATTCGTCTAAAAATGCAAGACTAAAACATTTTTGGTCTTTGGAGCACTTTGATTAATGTGTCTTTGCTGAACCAGTCACTTTTCATCCCAAACACTACGACGACCTAAGAGTACTGAGGATCCATTGAGAGTTATCAGAAGAGATCTGGCAAATGTTTTTATTTAACATACATAAATAACAGTAAAAGTATTTTAACATCTCACATTTTGAATGACATATATAATTTATTTGTCTTTTTGTTTAAGTGATTTGAACAGGGAAATGATTTCATAAGCTCAGCAGATCTAGCTTAATGCAGCATACCTGTGTGTCAAGAGCCTATTTTCCTTACTGCTGTCATTGTCAAGGTCTGATAATCCAGCTCAGAGGCTAATCGTGTGGAGCAGTCTCTCCCACAGCTCTCTGCTATAAGCTCCTGCTCTTTGCTCATAAAATAGATTTAATTAAACAAAAGAACGATGGCAACTTTCCAAGCCCTGTGGCTCTGATGCATGACTCTGAAGCAGTGACTGGCGCTAGTGGGGGATGTGAAGGGTCTTTTTTGTTGACGGAAGTTCTTTTTTTTCTGCCTTGCTGTCAGATTTTGCATTAGGAGGTTAAATGACTTATCAGGTTCTAGACTGGTGCAGTGAGGGGTGTACTTGTTTATCACAGCTGCCTTGTCCACCATTTAATACGCAATGCAAAAGTGAGTTGCTTTGTTTACGTTCTTCCTGCAATTTGTCAGTACATGCCTTCATCACTTCGGTTGAAAAAGATCAATTAATACGATTCAGACCAGTGTAATACTATTACCTGAAGATGGCGTGAACCATATTAGATTGTCGGCAAGTAGCTTTGTCACAACCTCTGTGTTGTGAATATGTTTTAATTTCAGTTTGCAGTTATCTTTACTAAAGACAATCCATAGAGGGTAACTAATAAATTGATGCTGACTAATAGAATATCAGAAATATTACAACTGTAAACATCTCCTGTAATCAATGATTGTAAAATGTATCTGATTTTATATCCATCTTCGAACTAAAGTTAAGATTGCTTATGACTACTTGCGATTTCATCTCCTTGAAAATGACAAATGGCACAGGTGTTTATACACAGGAAAAATTGTATTCATTTTAGTATACATTAGTTATAAAGATAATCAGCTGCCTCCCATCAGACCATATTGTAATGGGTCTACAAGATGATCAAACAAACAGGAAGAGCAGAAGTTTATGATTATTAATTTATCCTCTGAATGGCCTTGGTAGTGACATGAAATTGCTGATTAGCATACACAGGCAAGAAGAGCATCTTACACCTTACCTGTGATTACATCTTGTAAGCAAGACAGAGAAGAATATGGAGCATGGAAGGACATGTTGGGATTATATTGGAATACTTGAACTAACCCTAACCTTTAGACTTAAAAGGTTTTTCAGCACATATTCTGTATTCTTGATGAATTGTTCTCAGCAAATATGGGTTTTAGATGAACCTCCTGGTAATTAGTGTTTGATCAACTTCAAAGGTAAACATCACTGATGCTGAACTCGCATCAGATCACACGAAACTGAGACTCAAATCATTTTGTGTTTAACACAATTATCAGCATCATACACTCTGCTGATGAGGTATTATTTGTTACTGTTGGTAACAAATAGGATTATCATCCTCCTGACTGAATCACGACTCACTGAACAAAAACATCTCACTGTCAGGCAAACTGAATGCATCAGTATCAGATTTTCCTCTAAGTCTAGCATTTTTTCCCCATTTTTTATGGCGTTATTTATCAAAGATTATGTTAATGTGTTCTCACTGGCTGTAATTTTGTTTTCAATTAATATTTCTCAGTTAGAAACAAAACACGCTCATGCAGTTTATCATATTCATCTTGCAGTGTTACTGCTGCCTACACTTTCTGAATATAAACACTTCCTTGCATGCTCTATTTGCAGTAGATGTACGCTATCAGTCTTCAGTGGTAGTTCTGGAAAGTTACAAGCAATAATTATACAATTTAGTGGGACAAAATATACAAACAAGAGGGGTATTTTAAAAGCTCAGTTTCACAAGTAAAATGAAAGAGAAAAAAACAAAGTAACTGTGTTACTAGTTTATGAATTACATGGCCATTGTTATGCATATATGACCACTGTATTAGCATAATTATGATATTCTAAATGTATATACACTAAACAGTATAAGTAGTATGGGTCTAATACATTAAACCATGGATGAAGTAATTAAAACTTTGTGGTGTTTCACAGGATATGTGTGTGTTATAAACTCCCCCTCTGTCCTATATGAGAGCAGCTCTCCCTGACTCTGCAGAGGCAGGCGCATTGCTGTGATTTGGTCTGCTAGGTTGCTAGTACAGACACAGTGCTTAATGTATTGGCAGCTTATGGCTTTTGTCCTCTTTAGCTGTCCATTAATGGAGCTTAGATGTGATAGGAAATGTCTTCAGAGGAGTACATTTTGAAGTAATAGCATTCCTTATAAAATGACATTAGCTTTTTTGCAAGGTAAGCATTCTATTGCTGTTTCATGTGTAATGTACGGTCTACTGTAACAGTACTGAGCATGTTTATATTATTTTATTAAGAAGTTTAAAAATCTAAGTCTGTTTTTCAGCATTGATAGCTGATTACTGAATTTAGATCACTTAGAGTGCTATGGTATTACTCAGCATCCAAAACTGTATTGTATTGACTATAATATTTGTCTATGTGAAAACCATCAGGAATTATCATGTCTTAGTCTAAAACACATAATTTGGAACTTTTATTACTTGCAAACGTACTTAACAGGAAAAAGTCTAGACATCACACGACTGAGTTCTTCAAGTATTTTTGCTTTTTGTTGTTTTGTGCTTGTTGTTTTTCTTCAGTGTTTTTCTTTGATTTTGCTTTTCCTTTCAGTAAAGACATAAAGCAGCCTCATTCAAGTAATTTGGCACTATTTTCAGCAAATTGTCTTTCTGAAAGCAGTTTAAAAAGAAATAAAGTCTGAGGCGAGGCTTTTGTAAAATGAGATTGATACTGATTCAACTTACATAAGCCCTTCTTTTTCTTTAATAGTTCCACTTTGTATGAAAAATAACCTTTCTGTCTAATTCAGCCTGGCCAGGTTACTTTTGACCGTGGACTCTTTTTTTTGAATGTGTATGGATGAAATGACATATAAAACACAAGATTCTGTATCATCATAACAGAAAGCAGAAAAAATGCATGCACAAGAAAACTGAGTTCTGCACACAGTGGGGTAATTTACTGTGATCTTAATGCAGGATTTTAATGAGCACCTGACATGTAACAAAGTTTAGTGTTGTCAGTGCTCAGATTTAGTCTGTTGTTATTTGAGCCGATATAATTCCCTTTCTTAAACAGTGAAGGTAATGGGCTAATAATTAGTTAGGCACAGTTATATATATTACAGAATAGATATCCTTTTTTTGTGTAATGTCTCAATGGGCTAGCCAAACAATTACTCAACAATTTCTTTGTTCTGCTAGCTTGGTTTTAGAGCGCTGTTTTTCTGTGGCATTGGTACACACATGGAGACATCCCACCTAAATACCAAGTACTAATTTAGTCATAAATTCCAGACAGTTTCATTTTAATTATTACTAATAATTTAAGGTATAATACTTTATTTAAGTAGGCTCTAAGTCAAGATTTTAAATCATTATGCAGGGCCATCCATATACATATCATCAGGTACTAGTCCAGAAGCTAATGAAAAAGCAGTGGTGTGAAGCATGACAAAGAAGCTAATTCATTCATGACTTTACAACTCTGGCATAACGCTTCAGTTATCTTTTTGAACAAATAAATTCTTTGGATAAGGACCATAATTAGCCTGATTACAATAGCTCTCATTTGGTATTGTGACTTTTTATCTTAATGTGTTTCCTAATTATGTTGTTTTTGTTTGATTACAGAAGGAATGGCTGTGTTTAAACTGCCAAACTCAGAGGGCTTTGTCAGGACAGCTGGGAGACTCAGGAAAAATGCTTCAACCTTCACCTCCACCTGCCAAGTCAGAGACCCAGGCCACACCAGTAACCACAAAGGCAGAGCCCAAAACCACCTCAACGAAGTCAGAGACCAGGCCTGGACCCACAAAATCACAACCCACCCCCGTGCCTGTTGAGACAGCACCAACAGTTTCAACCATAAAAGCAAATGTAGACTCAACATCTCTCAAAATGGAAACAATGCTTACAGCAGCGTCTACACATATTGAGCTTGAGACGACACCTTTACCCACCAAAGAAGAGGTTTTAAAGCAACCTTTGACAGAGGTAACACCAACGATTGACGTTCTAGATACAGATGTTACCAAGAAAGAAGAGGTACCAAAAACAGATTTCAGCACGACAAAATTACGCAAAACTGAAGAGTCTAAAACGGATCTTCATAAAGTTGAATTTGAAGCAGGAGTAGCTGAACCTTCTTCAGTTCCAGTTCCTGACGCTTCAGTTGTCTCTGCGTCCCCTGTCACTCCAGAGGTTGCAGTAGCTCAAGTTATTCCAGAGGCTCAGACAAAACAAGACCTGTCTGTTGCAGAGAGGATTATTAAGGTGGTAGACACTGATGATCGCACCATCCTGACAGACTCATCAAAATCTTTGCAGCAAATTATGGTGCAACCAGAGTCAAAAGAACAGCAGCAGGTGGTTATGGAAGGAGATGCAGTCACAGTAACTGACAGCAAAGAATTTGCTGATGACTCTGCTGACAAAATTACCAACATCCTCTCAACCATTGAGTCGCAACCAGTCTCTCCAAAAAGAAAAGTAAGAGTTTATCCTGTTTGTTGAAAAAAAATCTAGATTATCTAAAAGAGATAAAAAATTAAACAACAAGAGCTTTTCTCTCTGTTCTTTAGTCTTGGCTATACTTTACCTGTATAAGATTAGATGTATTTTTATATTCAAAGCACATCAGATTCCAAACTCTTGTTTTGCTAATCTTGAAAACTTTGACTTTTATCTTTCAAATTATAAGAACGTTAAAGTTGTTCACATCAGTGATGGCATTTTCATGAGTATATGGAGTAATATGGAAATTTGTACATTACAGCTCCATTTGGTTACACTGATTAACTCAAAAGGGGACAGAATCTTGTTAAGCTTGTTGGTGTGTCTTCTGCAGTAAGTTAGCTCATGACAGATCTTGGGTTCCACAGCATTAAGAGTCAACTTCATTTATTAAAGAAATGTAATCACAGGCACACTGATATGTCTTCCTTTTCACAATTTTAGGATGAAGATGAAGACAAAGAGCTCAGTAAGAAACGAAAAGACTCTCTTTCCACTGCGGAGGTGCCTACAGATGTCCCTGTAACAGCTACTAAGCCCAAATCCAAACCAGAGGGTCATGATGAAGAGCAACCTCAGATTTTACCCATATTACATGAATTGAATGATGAAATAGTGAGTGGTGCAAGCAAAGATGGTGCAGATTCTTCTATACCAGCAAAGGAGCAGATAAATGCTAAAAGAAGGCGTCTGAGTTTCCAAGCAATGGATGAAAGCAGTGAAAGTGAACTCACACCCTCACCATCACCTAAAGTCCAGAGAAGGAAACTAAAGGTGAGCAATATTTCATCCAGCAGTGAGGACATCAAAACTGAGAGTGCTGACTCCTCTGTGGAAGACGAAGAGTTCATCCGCAAGCAGATAATGGGTATGGGTGATGAAGAAGAAATGTCTGTATCAGAAGATGAGAAAGAAAAGAATTTGGAGAATGTACAAGCTATAAAGGATACTGACCTTGATAATACATTGGTGACAGTCAAACCACTTTCTAGAAAAGGTAGCACAGATAATGAAGACAGCCCAGCCAGGAACAAAGCAGTCCCAAAAACTGACAGCATGACTGCTCAAAGCGTGCCTGAAACATTACCCAGAACTACTTTCAAGAAAGCAATTCCAGTCATGAGACAAAGACAAAGCACAGATGAAGAAATAGAAAGCATCACAGAATCTGTGTCAAAGGGTTCATCTAGTGTTCAAGCATCCAGTTTTACTCCAGAATCTTCACCTACATCAGCCTCCTCCCTGGAAGAGGATAGTGATAGCAGCCCTAGTCGCAGGAAACCCAGTGGGGACAAACAGTATCGCAAAGGTAAGCACAGGCAACCAACTCAGCCTCTTCCTACCATCGAAGACTCCTCTGAGGAAGAGAAGATGGGACCCCATGGACAACTACTGTCCCCACACAAAGATTCTTCCTCCACAGAGGATCTGAAAGAAGTCACAGTTATAAAGGAAACTCATAGAACATCTGGCTCGGAGTATTCTGCCAGTATAGAATCAGAATCAGAAGCCACTCAAGCTGTACAGAGAGGACGTAAACCTTCACCAACAGTCATACCATACACCCTTTCTGATCCATTTATAGAAAAGGACAGTGTGACAAAATCATTAAAGAGTGCAGAAGAAGCATACGAGGAAATTATTCAGAAGACTAAAGCTATTCCAGGAGACAGTCCACCTGATATTGAGCCACTCTATGGGGGGATGGCAATAGAGGACTATCTTTATGAATCCTTAGTTGAGGAAACTGAAATTAAAATGAGTGAATCTCGGGAAGAACCCAAAAATGATACTGGCTCTGATTCTCTCAAAAAACTCAGGTCTCCTGAGGAGGTTTATGAGGAGATGATGCAAAAGAAGAGAGAGTTAATGATGATAGAGCATGAATTTCAGCAGGCACAAAATGCCATGGAATCTTCTGCCTCAAGCGCTTCACAGGTCACTTGCCCTCCCTCATTTGCTGAAACTTGTGTAGTGACTATAGAAGAGACATACCCAACTGAAAAACTTGAAATGCCTCTTACAGAAACTGAAACTTTAAGTGACATGTCAGCAAAGAAAAAGAAGCGACCAGCCCCTCCACGCCCTTCTGAGCCCCCAAAGCGTCCTGACATAACTGTTGTCCCTAGTACTCCTAGTGGGGCTATAAGTTTTGTTAGGCCTATGATTCAACAAGATCCTGCATTAAGGAAAGCATTGTTCCCTATACCAGACCTCAAGATTACTCAGTGTTCATCTGGGGAAGAAGAGGATGACAGTCTTGCAGATGACTATGGCATTGGTATTTCCTCTGACATTACCCCCAGTGATGACTCTGAGACCAAAGAAGAACCATGCATAAGCCCATCTTTGTCTGAAACTGTTGAGATGGATCCTATATGTGTAGTCTGTGAAATTCCAGAGCCAAAACCTATTCCAACTCCAATATCAGCTCCAGAACTAACTACAACACCTTCTCCTGTATCACCAGTGTCACCTCCAACCTCACCAGCTAGTGCAGATTCCAGTTTGGCCTCTAATGCTACATCTTCATCTCCATTCCAGGCTCAAACACCTCTTTCATCAGATTCAACTCCACTGTCTACACCAACACCTTCTGCTTCATTTAAAACACAATCACCTCCAGAGATCTCCTCACCACTGCCTGCCACAGATGCAGGAGTACAATCTAATGAAAACTCAGTCTCTTCTTCTCCAGTTACAGTTATAGTTACAATACCAGATGTTGTGTCTGATCCATCCAAAGTGCAAACAGCTACAGCCATTCAAGTTCAGACTTCTACAGTAGAAGCCATAACTGCATCACCTGTTGTGGTACAAATGCCAGACTTGGTTTCATCTCCATCTCAGGTTCCTGACAACATTCCAGCTATTTCACAGGTCTCAGCACCAAGTCCAGCACCTTCTGTTGTCTCCATTCATTCTACAACCCTAGTAGCAGCCCGACCTGTTGCAGTCTCGGCTCCAACATCTGCCAGTCTTTCCACTTCTGTCACTCTAGTTTCATGTCCTGAACCAGTCATAGTGCAGATGCCTGACCTGGTTTCAACCACAGCTCCCATACCAACACATCCCCCATTACTAGTCTCAGCACTTGTTACTACCCCAGCTCAAGCTGAAACTAAAGTGGTACACTCAGTCCCTGTACAATCAGCCATCCCATCAGTCAGTCCAGTGGTAGTCCCACCTCTGGCTCAAACCGCCCAGATGCCTTCAGCAGCAACAGCTTCAACTACTATAGTCAAAAAGAAGGTCCCGCCTCCTCCTCCCCCTCGATCTACTTCGGTATCATTACCTGAAACTAATAAAGATGTTCCTTTTGTAAAACCTGTTGAGCATGCCACTCGGACTACATCACCTATGGGAACCACAGCTGTTGGACAGCCAATGCAATCTGTTGTTGTGGATATCCAACCAAGAATGGAAGCCATGAAATCAGATGGTGGAGTTGTACCTCAGTTAGTAACACCAAATAGACAGGGGCATGTAGTTATCATTGTCCCCAGTGTAGAGAACAAAGCTTTGATTGAACAAGCCAGAAACCAAGGTATACCTAGCAAAGGGCCAATATCTTTCATTGCTTCTGCTCCATATGGTAGCCAAGTAGCCCCACATTCTGCTTCAGATGTGTGCAGTACAGATATATCTTCACTTCCTACTAAGGTGGCAACAGTGCAGGAAGTTGTAGCTCCACCCATTTCACCTAAAGTTATAGACACAGTAGAAGTACCCATTACAGTTTCTAGTCCAACACCTCCATCCACTTTACCCAAACCAACTGTTCCAAAGCAATCAGTTCCCACTCCAGTGACAACTGCTAAAGCAAATTTCACACCAGTTCTTTCTGCAGCTTCTATTCCTAGTCAGACTACCAAGCCTCCTCCACCCATACCACCTAAACCTGTATCAATTCCAGCTGGACTGGTTTTCAGTCATAAACCAGGAGAGAGTGTCAAGCCACCTCCTGTAGCTCCCAAAGCGGCAACCCTCCCCAGGACAAAAGAACCTCCAAAGGCTCTATCACTTAGTCTGACAAGACCTGTGGAGTCTAAGTTGGGTGCAACATCTCCTAAATCACCTGTATCTCCTAGACATGCGAAATGTTTACAAACCTATGTAGTGATAACGCTTCCATCAGAACCTGGTTCACCAACAGAGTCCATAACTGTCCAAGCACCTGTAAGAAGAGGGTCCATCCCTTCCACAAAAGTGTCAGGAATACGGACAACACCATCAGAGCAGAAAGCACCCATTGAAGTATTCTCAGCACAGGCTACAGTAAGGAGAGCCTCGGTCCCTACTGTAAGGCATCCACCTCCAATATCTGTAGCTTCAGCTGTCCCTGAACAAATGACAACTTCTGAGGTAGTAGTTTCTGAAGTCCAAGCTAAAACAGACACTATGCCATCTGTAATGCTGTCATCGCTTCCTGTAGTTGATATCGTAACATTGCCATTAGCCCAGGAAACTTCTGTCCAAGCACATACTGTGCCTTTTCCAATTAAGAAACCATTTGTGCACCAGGAGCAATCAATGACTCCACCACTGTCACAACCTAAAACACTGTCTGAGGTCATCACAGTGTCCCCAGAGCCAAAAATTCTCATTCATCCAGTCCAAGCCACAATTACAGAGATCATAACAGTTCCATCAGAACGTTTAAGTGAAGCACTGGTTCCTCAGGCTCCCAAACCAACCATACCTGTCCAGCCAGAGCCTCTGATTGAAGTTTTTTCTACTTCATTGCAGCCTGGAGTATCTTTTGACAAACCTGTAGCCCAAGATAGACCATCTGCAACTGTTTTTGATGCACAAGCTGCAGCCCAAATTGAAATGCCACATACAGACGAGGATGTACCTACTGATGTCGTTGTTGCAGAAGCAATTTCATTAAGATCACTGATACCAGGTGTTCAGCAAATCCCTGTTGAGCATCCACTTACAGTATCTGAAGCAATGACTCATTCGAAAGATCAAGAATTGGCCACAGGTCTTAACTATAGCTGGACCATTTCTGAACCCTCACCTGTTCTACAAACTATTCAACCTTCAGAAGTTCTGCCTGCAGTGACAGAACATCTGCCTACTCAGCAACCACTTCTTGTAGCTGAAGGGGTTTTCCTCCCTACCAAGTCTGATGTACTCACAGAAGTTATTACAACTGATGCAGCTGTTAGAATACCAGAGATAGCAATGGTACATCCATTACCGCATCATCAACCTGTGGTAAGTGAAATTACCCCTGTTGAGTTAATGCCATTAACTATAGACGATAAGAAGATATCTCCTACAGCTGCTGAGGAAACACCATCACCTCTTATCATGGAAGTTGAACACATAGTTACACATCCAAATATACCTCCTCATATATATATTCCAAAGGTCTGTGAAGGAATAACATCCTCAGTTATGACACATTCAGTGCCACCACTGGCATTGCAACCTCAATTTGAGCCTCCTACACAAATTATAACTAAGGATGCTGATCTCATAGCTTCTTCAATATCATCATCCATGATACAACCTCAGGCTGGGCCTGGAATGCCAGTTATGACAACTGAGGAAACCACCCATAAGAGGAGGACATCCATATCTTCCATAGTACAGCCAACATATGCCACAACTGAAAGATTTACTTGTCCTACAGAGTATGAAATGCCCAGACAAGTGGTTACAGCTGAAGCCTTTGCTGCCACCAGAAGAGAATCCATAACCATGCAGCAACCATACCAATTAGCACAGGTAGTAAACCTGCCAGCTGAAAAAGATGTTTCTAATGATGGTTATGCTGTTCAGCTCCCCTACAGAAGAGAATCTATTCCAGAACGCCAACCACATGCATTGACTTATTCATCAGAATATGATCACCCTGTGGAGCTAATAACCACTGAGGAATACACCGCGAGGACCTCACGGCCCACAGTGCAAGACATTCCACAGAATGTTTCTCCAGTCACCATCACTAAAATTCAGCAAGAGTCTATTGAAAGCCAGGAGATAAGAGGAGCAGAAAAGGTGGTCTCTAGTATGAGCCATATGTATTCAGCTTCAATTTCCACCTCAGGCCAGCCACCTGAAAGCCTTCCTAGCCTAGTTACTCAAGTAGTTACCACTGAGGTCCAGAGGACCACTGTTTCTGTTGTCCATGAAAGACTTCCACAGGTCCCTCCACCTAGTGTAGCAATAACTATACAACCAGACATTGCTAAAGTCCAACCTGTACCCAAACAGAATGGTAAAATATATCCTGGTGATGTTATTGATTTACGTACAATGAAGGTTGGTATAAAGATGACTGCGCAAGGCATGGACCTGACTCCGCCTGAATCAAGTCGACAGTCTTTTTCAAGTGACTCTAGTGGCCGTCAAATTACAGCAGTACAGCCGGAGATAGTAAATCTTAGTCCAGCAATTACCCCAGCAACCACACTGTCTGTTGTCACTGACAGCATCACAATTGTCACATGCACAGCTACTATTGCTTCATATAGCAACACTCCAGCAGAGAAACCGCTTGATTTGCAAGGCCCCGTTACATCATTGCCACTATCCCTCACAACATACAAACCATTTGAGCCCTTAGCACAGATCGTATACAGACCTGTTAGCACCCAACCCATGCTGAGTGCTGTAGCATCCACAGCTCAAGATATACCAATTAATCTTTCCTTTGAAGCTCTTGTGTCCTCTGGAGCAAAACAGCCATTGACGTCAGTCCCCACACTTCTCAGCAATGGAGGGCCTGTCCTTTCTCTAGAGGCCACAGAGGCCATGGATCTGACAAACTACAAACCAATGAGAGCTGTGGTAGCATTGTCTGGTACAAGTCCAGGAGTGGTGACCACTGTTGTAGAGGATGAAGGGACCCCAATGGACCTTACAGCAGGAAGGCATAGTGTTTGCTGTGATGTAATTTACAAGCTACCATTCACGGGATCATGCAGAACACAGCCTCCAGTTACAAGCCAACCTGATAACCGTTTTGGCTACAGAGATGACCACTATCAATATGATAATGCTGGACTGTATAGTATCAAAGGAACTAATGGCATAAAAGCATCAGTGTCTGAAACCAACTTGACAGAGGCAGGACTGTTTTCCATGGTTCCTAAAAGTGACTATGACTACCTCAGTGGCTCTTCAGATGGCGCTATAGACCTCACTGCAGCTAAACTTTCTGCTGGTGAGTATGAGAGTACTTCTGCATGATTTGTCTTTTTTACTTCCGTGTTTTCTTTTTTTGAGAGGGGGGAGTGGGCTTCCATTGGCTTGAATCAAGCTTTTAAAATGCCTCTGCATGACATATAGTATGTTTTTACAGTTCAGTTCTTTCTGAAGATAAACATACTTATTTTTCCTGGAAGTTTATTATTTCATGTTTGCTTGCATACTGTTTCCAAAAAAGTTAGGACACTAGCTTTACTTTGTTGTCTGGGTCAACTTTGTTAGTGAGAGACAGAGGGAGGCGCTGAAAGGTTGCTCCAATGGAGAAAAACACAAACACAGTTTACAGTTAATAGCTTACTTACAACTGGGCTACACTGCCCATGAGGCTACATTCTTTAGGGCTATGCCTGTAACACTCTGCCTATTGCCTTCACATTATATAACTTTTTAAAATATTTCGCCGCATCATTATACGGGCTGCAAGTAGGGGTGACATGGGCTGCGAGATTGAGACAGAGGAATTAGAGCCTCTTAATACGTGTTTCGTTTGGGTTTCCACCAGGGTGGAATTACCACAAATAGAGAGGGGACAACATAACGTATGAAACAGGAAAAGATCGCCGTGTAATCCCTTTAATTCAACAAAGTAACTGTATTCTGAATACCACCTTTTTAAACGGTAACTGTAACAGAATACAGTTACTCATATTTTGTATTTTAAATACGTAACGCCGGTACATGTATTCCGTTACTCACCAGCACTGCATATATGCCAATTTTAAATTTAATGCCAGCAACATGCTTTATAAAAGCTGGAAGGACATAGTTTGAGGAATATCTCATAACAAATTAGGAAAATTATTATTCAATCAGGGTAAAAAAGATAACTCTACCAACTGTGGTATATAATATCATTAGAAGATTCTGATAATTTGAGAAAAATTGACAATAAATGCCCTTTATCTTTAAGACAGAAATAGACAAAGAACATACAAAGATGTGTTCTGTAATTTCACAAATTAAAAAAATATTTTGATTCATAGATTCAGTTCCATTTTATTATACTTATATAGCGCCAAATCACAATAGTTACCTCCAAGTGCTTTATATTGTAAGGTAAAGACAATAATACAGAGAAAACAGAGAAAACCCAAACAATTATATGAATATCTATAAGCAAGCGCGTCAGTGGGAAGGAAAAACTGTCTTTTAACAGGAAGAAATCTGCAGCAGAACCAGGTTGAGGGAGAGGCAGCCATCTATCCTGATCACTGGGGGGTCAAGCGAGAAAGAGATTAATAATAACTAATGTGTATAGACACATGGTGAGTAAAAAGATGAGTAAAGAAAGACACTCAATGCATCATGGGAAGCCCCTAGCAGCCTAGACATTGCACCGTAACTAAGGGAAGATTCAGCCCTAACTATATGCTTTATCAAAAAGAAAAGTAAGCCTAATCTTAAAAGTAGAGAGCGTTTCTGTCTCCTGAAGATGTTGTGTACTCTAGGCTAAAGCAGCCATTGACCACCTGGCTTGTTTTCAGCAGACACATGACAATCTGAATAGTTATAGGTTCCACTGATGCACATAGCATGGAAAACTTAATTTCTTCGAGGCACCATTAATGCTGAACAATGATTCTGTCAGTGAGAAGCTTGGTTATATCAGCAAGATAATGGAAAATTCTGTACATATTACAAAGAGTCCAAGCCTGCTGCCTGAAGGCAAGACCCGTCACCCTTTAGCACATAATAAAATTAACATAAAATTCCCTGAAGTGATTACCAACTAAAATTCGATTTCAAGCAAAGAAGCATTTTGGAAACATTTTGTTTGAAAAAAAAAATCACCAGTATTTTATATATTTTCTACACTTCTCTAATAAAATCTTTTATATGATTAAATCTTCTGTTTTTTATTTATAGGTTGCATGATCTCCTTAACTTTTTTGGAAATTATTTAATTTGCTTTGCTGTTTAATATGCATGATTTCCTTAAATATTAACCTGTTTTTCTTTTCTTTTCCGTTTTTTCATACAGATGCATGTGTTTGCCTACGTGTGCTCCCTCAGTATTTTGGTTTTGCATCTTGCTAGCCAAAATGACTTCAGATATGCATGTGCAGTTTTTTTTAATCCAAATTGCATGACTCATTTGGGGGGTTTTTTAATAAAAGTTTTTTAGAAGAATAAAATATATATTTTATTACAACAGGTAAAGCACTAGACTACACTAGCAAAACGACTGGAGTCTACCCTTTGATGACTACTGCTCAATACTCCCAGATCCCTGCAGCTGGGTTTGGTGTAAATAGTGCTCTAAGGACATCAGATGGAATAGTTTACTCCTCTGTTGCTGCCCCAGTTCCATCCACATATGCAATTACGACTCAGCCAGGTTCTGTCTTTAGCACAACCTTAACACCCACATCAATAGTCCACAGCCAGCCATTACCACACCCATATGGCTTTATCCCCACTACAGACCCTGGACAGATAATTCCTTTTGACTCTGGGCTATCTAAAGATTTTCTACCTACAGCTTTGGCTGACATCATAACTGGCTATCCAGAGATGTACTCTGATGCCACCCTGGAAGCTATTGCTGCTTCTCTGGATGCCCTAGCTTCTTCTCCAATATTCCCTGGCTTAGATAACACCAAAATGGCCCAGTATCAGATGGAGAGGGAATTTCTAGAGCTAGAGAAGCTTAAGCAACTATGTCTTGCAGAAGAGCTGGAATGGGAAAGGCAAGAAATCCAGCGATATCGAGAACAGGAACAGCTTATGGTCCAAAGGGAGCTTGAGGAACTTCAGGCTCTGAAACAGCAGCTTCTCCTTCAGCAAGAAGAGGAGCATCATGCCCACATGGTGGCTCAACAGGAGACCTATGCACAGCAGAAAGAGCAGTTGCAGCAAATTCAGCAGCTCCAACTGCAACTCCAGCGGCAGCTAGACGAGCACTATGGTAGTACTGGTCCCACTGGAAATCTTCTAGATGCTAAATATGCAGGTGTAGGAGACAGTGGCCAGTACTGGCCAGTCAGAGATGAGTCTACGACTCCATCTGCTGGGACACACATAGAGGAAAGTCAAGATTTAGTAAAGCTTCAAGCTGATCAGGACATAGGGAAAAAAATAATTGATAGTGGGGTGCAGACAGATGATGAAGACTCAGCAGAGAAACAACACGTTGGAAGGAGAAAGAAAAATAAAAGAAACATTGATAGCTCAGCTCAGACTGACGATGAAGACCAAGATGAATGGGATGCTCCAACAAAAGCTCGGCGACGCTCTCGAAAGCATAGCAGTGATGGAAAACATGGCTCCAAGGTCTCTAGCATTGCTATCCAGACAGTGGCAGAGATATCTGTCCAGACTGATCACTCTGGAACTATCAAGCGACCTAATGTCCAGATGGACACAAAAGTAGAAATCATTAAACATATATCAGCTCCAGAGAACTCTCAGAGAGGTGGAAGTCTGAGCTGTCAGACAGACTCAGACAGAAGACATGCTCCCACTGAGGTGGGCTACAGCACACACCTCTCAGCAGACATCCCCGCTAAGTCCAAAACCTTCTATACTACAGTTTCCCCACTGTCCCCAGAAAAGTCACTTGGAGGACAGAGAATGTTGACTGCAGACCCAACCAGATTTTCTTCTGGTCCTCGGATATTGAAGGCTGGTCAAAAATCTCTATCTGACCCTAAGTCCCTTAGTCCTTCCACAGAAGACAGGATGGGTGGATACTATGCAGACAGCTATTCTGTAAGTCATATCACATATGAATGGAAAAATATGAGCCGTCATATAGTAGTCTGAATTGACAAACTGATTGTTTGATTGTTTTTATTCTAGAGCCGAGGCTCTCCCTCTAGTACAGGTAAGAAGGTAAAGAGAACACTGCCAGATCCCCCTCCTGAAGATGACTCCCTCTCAGGACGGTCAGGCTACAGCACCAACTCTGCTCGACGCCGTCTAGCTCGTAGTACAACTATGGCCCGGGCAAAGATCCTGCAGGACATTGACAAGGAGCTTGATCTAGTGGAGAGAGAATCTTCTAAACTTCGAAAGAAACAGGCTGAGTTAGATGAAGAAGAAAAAGAGATTGATGCCAAGCTACGGTGAGACACATTTAATTTTTTTAAAATCATCGCAGTTTAGGATATAAAGTTACCTATACTTGTATTACTGTATTAAATTAATAAATAACTAATACCTCAGAAAATGATTCAAGCTAACTCCACTGCATCAGTCATTGCATCTCATGCCATCAATCTTCCTAATTCGTCTGCATGATTCCCTTCTTACCTTGATAGCTTATGGGCAAAAAGGCTGCCTTGACATCTCTCAATGAGACTTCTCAACACTCACACATAGTAACAGGTATTAATGTGTGAGAAAACAGAATATTGTTTGCCACCTCCCCTGGTTTTTATTAGAACTTTTGAGTACTAAAATTGTAAAAAAAATATATATATATATATTTATTTCATTTATTTATTCAAGGTACTTGGAGATGGGTATCAACCGTCGTAAGGAGGCCTTGCTGAAAGAAAGAGAGAAGAGAGAAAGAGCCTATCTTCAGGGTGTGGCAGAGGAGCGAGACTACATGTCTGACAGTGAGGTCAGCAACATCAGAGAGACCAGAGGTGATGGTCTTGAGAGACCACGGACAGCTCCCCAGTCGGAATTTGAGCAATTCATCCCCCCACAGACAGAAGCTGATTCCCAGTACAACACACTAACTAGTCCCTACTCTCACTATGGCCAGTATGTTCCCCAGACCCAAACCACTAGCCACTACACCCAACAGAACATGTATCAGCAACAATCACTTTACCACCAACAGGTGTCTCCTTACCCAACCATGTCCCTCTCCCATGCCCAGACTCAGCCAGGCAGCTACCAACATGCTCTGCTCTTGCAGCAGGGGAAGCAGCGACAAACAAACCTGTCTGATTTAGAGCCCAAAATCACCACTAACTATGAGGTGATACGCAACCAGCCACTGCTCATTGTGCCAACTTCCACAGAAAGTGGATATGGAGTGGCTCACCTAGGGGGCAAGTATGGAAGCTTGGACTTGAGGTTAGGACTTGAGGAGAGGAGCATGGCCTCTAGTCCCATGTCTAGCATTTCTGCTGATTCTTTCTATGCTGATATTGACCACCATAATGCCAGGAATTATGTGCTGATAGAAGACATAGGGGAGCTCACCAAGGCGTCAACAGGGCTGAGCAATACTGGCTTGGGTTCTGGATTCAACTTGCCTGATAAGGAGATGTCCAAGGCAGACAGACTCAGGCGCACAGCAGAGGTAAATCCCATACTGTTAACTTAGTTTCTAGTTTTTGCTACCTTTTTCTCCTCAGACAAATGCTAATAGCTCAGAATGTTAGTGTTTCTTAGTGTTGGCTCTTTCATTTAAAAAAGCGATTCAACAATTTGAAGTGCTGATTCTCCAGTTTTATTTTATTAGGCTTGCATGAATGTAGAAAACAGTGTGACTGATATAGCCCTTTTAATTGTTCAAAACACTTCAGTGTTTTGAACAATTACACAATAACACTTAACATGTGGCGTATAATTTTATCTATTTTTTCCGTTTAGGTGGCAGAATTTTTAGGCTCATCTCGGCTTCAGAGTTATGGCAAAGGAGAAGATGATACTATGGAAGAACCTTATGAGCTGAAGCTACTGAAGCAGCAGATCAAGCAAGAATTCCGACGAGGAACTGAGGGACTCGAACACTTGACTGGTCTGGGCTTACCACAATATCTCCCCAGTGACAGCAATTTTCGCCATTTCCCTAAAGGAGAGAAATATAGCATTGGCAGGCTCACCCTTGAAAAACAGGCTGCAAAACAACTCCCAGCGGCTATGCTTTACCAGAAACAGATGAAGAACAAAAAGGCCCTTATAGACCCTAAGGCCATCACAAAATTTTCCCCAATTCAGGAGAGTAGGGACCTTGAGCCTGAATATGGTAGCTACATGGGATCTGGAGCGTCCTCTGTGTCCAGTCTGGCTGCTAGAGCTAGGCTACTTCAGGATGAGATTACATTTGGGCTAAGAAAAAACTTGTCTGAGCAACAAAAATATTTAGGCTCCTCCTTAGGGGCCAACCTGTCTGGTTCTCTTAATCTTGGTCAGTCTCTTGGACTTGGCTCTACTATCAGGGCAACTGCCCATGATGATGGCACCTACCCAAGTGGTACCCGTTCTCGCCCCTCCTCCCGACCCTCTTCAGTCTATGGTTTGGATCTATCTATTAAACGGGATCTGTCCAGTTCTTCATTAAGACTTAAATCAGAGGGAGAGGTTCTAGATGCAGCGTTTGCCCCTGGGGTAGCCAGAGCAAAACCCACTAGTTTACCTATAAGCCAAAGCCGTGGACGCATCCCCATTGTTGCTCAGAACTCAGAGGAGGAAAGTCCTCTGAGTCCAGTGGGGCAACCAATGGGTATGGCTAGAGCTTCAGCTGGTCCTCTCCCTCCCATTTCTGCTGACTCCAGGGACCAATTTGGGTCAAGCCATTCCCTCCCAGAGGTACAGCAACATATGAGAGAGGAATCTCGGACTCGTGGCTATGATCGAGACATCGCATTCATCATGGATGACTTGCAAGGTGCCATGTCTGACAGTGAAGGTAAATGGAGCCTAAGACTGCTTCAACAATTTGACCATATCGACGTGCTTATCATGCATGCTAATACTGAGTGGTCATATTGACTTTCTGGATTAACTGTTTCTTTCTCAGTTATCAGTGCTCCAGATAATTATTGTTGTCTGTTACAATATTTCCCTCTGTCACGATAAATGTAAAGTCATAATTTTGCATGATTTTTCCTTTCTTTTAATTATCGTGGTCAGCGATACATAACACTCTTTGTTTATGTATGCCACGTCTATCCATGCTTTTCTGTGTCATTTCATCAGCTTGATGTTTGTTTGTTTTTTTCAGTTTAATTTATTCAATGTCCTTCCTTATTCTTAGACCCAAACAGTTCTAAAAATGTTAAATTAGATCCTCTCTAGAATCTATGTTATCTGTTTATGAACTACAAAGAGATATGCTAAGCAAACATACTGCTCACAATGCAGCTGCCTTATTTTTTGTATAAATTTCATTAAAAATCTGAGCAATATTGAACAGCCTACACTGGAGCCCTTTTTCAGTGGCACAGAAAACTTATAGAAAAAGAAATACATACATTTTTAAGGTTCTTCCTTTAGTTTTGCTCGAAAACAACAGCAGTAAGTTTAAAAGAGTACTGCTGAATCATGGTGATATACATGTTCTGCAGATTCTACAGGTATTTTTGTTTCATTCTAACTAAATTGCTAAGCCAGTGCCAGGCCAATTTAGACATTTCCAAATGGATGGTTTATATAGATCAAAAAAGATGTAATGCAGTAGCTTTCTATAAAGCCGATGTTGTTGTGTATACTTAAAGAAAATTGTGTCAGCTGTGTTAAGCGTTGATTCTGTAATCTTTCAGTTTCTAATCTGGTCTTATTTTCATCCTTGCATGTACATCTGTTTTCCATTTTCATCTTAATAAAATTAATGTTTTCTGCTTGTTGGTTGTTGCTGTGGATGTCTCCTTGTGGTGTGAGATGTCTGTGTTCCCCGGTGATTCACAGCAGATATTGACATGCACTGTTTCCATTTCCATAAGAATGGGACTGGTAGTGTTCCATTAGTTTAGGTAAATCCAGTGCCTTTATAATTATTTATCTTTTATTTGGTAAGTATCTTGTATATGAAGTAGCATTAAAAAGCACAGGGTCTGATGTAATTGTCAGATAGTGCCAACGAACAAGAATATCTTCCGCAACTTTAGCTTTGTTTCAAGGCCAATTTTGAGGAATCAATGTAAATACATTCTTGTTGAGACAGAAGCATTTGTCTTGACCTTACATAAAAGTGTTCATCTGCCTCAATTGCAGCACAAAGTGAGTCCATGTTGGCTTTGAACAGAGATGATGCCAGAATCTTTCATGAAAGTATCAGACACGGTAGAGTATCTTACAGCATAGTTAAAGTTACTGCCTCTCATGATAATGTGGCTCAATCTTGATATGGCTTTCCCTCCTAAAGAAACATCTTATATGTTTTGTTTGGGGGGTTTTTTCATAGTGCTTCTGCTTAAATTTGTGATCTGTCTATCAGGCTAGTAAATGCAGTAAAGCATGCATCTCTTACTATTGCTTTTAGTGCATGTGCTGAATTTTAGCCTACTTGCAGTACAAATCTTAGTCTTAGCACTCTACTTCCTGTAGCTTGATAGAAGAATGAACATATGTTGAACAAATTTCTTAAAAACATATATAACTTTGTACCACAGCTGGAGGCCCAAACTGGAATATAGAAGGTGAGACGGCATCGCAATTCTCATGTAGTTACTTAGAGACTGTATGCCTCCATGCCGCATATCATGAATGGTTCACTTCTCTGGCTGAGTTTGTAAACATACCAGATTCATTCTGGAATGACCCACCTCACAATCGTATACAATACATATCATTTAGTGACTCTTGTAGTTGACATGTCAGTTCCATGCTGGTATGAACCCCATCTTAATGACACTCGATATCTTTTATGTGTCATACACTGCAGAGACTTAATTTATGTGTCATTCAGGAATGTTTGCACTGTGGTTTTGTAAACATATCAGACCCATTTCCAGTATTCATGTCCATGCACTAAAATAAATGTGTGTTGTGCATAAGTGTTACCAAAAACATGCAGATTCACAGCACAAAGTATTTTAAGATCTTCTATAGAATTCTGAAAACCAATGCTGCCATCATATACCGATTTGTTCAAGATCTAATGCTTTCAAGATATTTACAAGATATGTAGCAGTCTATTTTCTGTTTGTGGGCTTGGCTCGCCAATACATAGAAAATTCTATCTTTGTTTGGATTCTTTTACATTTAACACCAAAACAGTATTTCAAAGTTGAGATATTACTATAGCTTTCAATATTTTGATTATTTTTGCTCTTAAAGGTATGATTTAGAATTGTGATGGTAAAATAGAGCACGAGACTGTCAGTATCTTCCAGTCGTTACTTATAAATGAAGATGGTTTGGGGGAGACTTCCAGTACACAGTGCTGTAAAATAATACATAGAAAATAAAACGTTCCAAACATTTAAAGCATATCAATTTTTATCAAACTTGAAATTATTCATACACCATTTAGTATTTTTAGTAGCCATCTGATCTCACACTTGTGGATAGGATGGAGCAGAGTTTCTGTTTCTTTGCTTTCACCTATCCAGTCAGGACAGATCAGAGATCTTCCTGCCTTTTAGAAAATCTGGGTGGATGTGTGACAATTATTCTTAAATACAAAAAAAGAGATTGCTTGATTCTATGCTGAAAGCTTCTAGTCCCTATTTTCATGCATAGATTTTAATGCGATCCTTTCCTTGTCTAGCCTACCACCTGAGAAGAGAGGACACAGATTGGTTTGATAAGCCAAGAGAAGGGCATCCTCAGAGCGGGAGTGTTTCAGACAGGAGACAGGTGCGATTCAAGCTAATAATATTCAGCTTGGTCCTTTTTTTTCCACTCCATGTTTATTTTTGGTTTTAATATGTAAACCCGGAATGTTTTCTGCTTACAAACATGCTTCTTTTAATCCTGTGAATTTTCAGATGAAACTCGTGCCTTATGCCTTCCCTCACACTCGCATCAAGCTTAAGAGAGACATGAAGGACTCCAGTGTGTCAGGTATAAAACTATTACAAAATGCAGACATACAGTTATCGTACAACCATAAAAAAATCACAAAGATTGTCTATTTCTGTTTTTGTAATTAGGATTTGTATCCCTATTTTTACCGTTTAGGTAATGGACTTGGCATCCGTGTGGTAGGTGGTAAGGAGATTCCAGGGAGTCGTGGAGAGATCGGAGCGTACATTGCCAAGGTCATCCCTGGTGGGGTGGCAGAACAAACGGGGAAAGTTGTGGAGGGTAAGAGCAGAATGAAAAAGATTCTCAAGGCTCAGGAGAGTCATGATCACAGTGCTTTTTAAGTGTTGATGATTTTAGGGCCGTTTACGCCTTCAGTAAAAATTCATGCCTAAATCACTCCAGATGGAGTTGTGACAGGCGGCTGTAGCCTACTGTGTGTTGGTTTGTCATGTGTCTTTCCTCAACACATCACGCGCAAACACACCCTCCACATCAGTGGGCTGTGTTAGTCATTAGACTATATTTAGCGTCCCTGTAAACATACAGATACAGATAGACAGGCAAGCACAGATAAACACACGCACACACACACAGTGAATTACCATGCAACAATCCCTGCTCAATTTGTTCTTGTAGTTTCTGGAATTTCAAATAATTGATGCTCTAATCTTTGTTTAGAAAGAGAAGCGCCTGAGTACTGATTGCAGTTCCACCAGTAGTTTTAATGAGATAATTGGTTCTAGCTTCTTATTCCATTTAATTCTGATATAGCTTACTCCCTTTTTGTCTTGCTGAACAAGAAAAAAAATTTTTTTTAACACTAGCATCCCCAGGCTTCTACCTTTCTACCTATAAAACCCGGAGAGCAGTCAAATGGTGGAAGTGGAAGCTAAATTGGCTAGTCATTCATATGTATATTAGGCTGTTACCTGGGAATTCTGGAGGGAGGGGAGTGGGGGTGTGTGATTGAGGGGGTGGGGGAGCTGCTAAAAGCGGTGAGCTTCCTTTTGTGTTTCATCTTGATGCATTCTCAATCATCCAGGGAAACAAATCTCCAAAAGTCACCAACTTGGAGTGTTTCAGTTTGCCATCTTAGGGAGAAATCAACACACATGGGTGTATGTCCTTTGTTGCTGAGATTTATTGATAAAAACAGTACAAAAAACCAACCATTTGTACACATATTTACAAATGGCCTGCTGAGTGGTGCATGGAGCATGTTCATTGGTTCATGGACCTCCCTGAACTAATGGCATTTATTGCAATTGTCATCTTGCGGGGGGTTACCAGGGTTCCATCTCTAAATGACTGCTGGTCAGCAAACCTGGGAAACCCACAGATAATTGGAATTATGGCACGAAACCGCTTCCAAAACATCATGCAACACCTACGCTTTGATGACAAGTCCACCTGCTGTGATCGAGCAAAGACTGACAAGTTTGCTGCAATTTCCAGTGTGTGGGGATCATTTGTCACCAACTGCATCACGTGCTACAACCCTGGTCTACATATCACCATTGATGAACAGCTTTTCCCATCAAAGACTCAGTGCTGTTTCCTGCAGTATATTGCAAGTAAACCTGACAAGTTTGGGATCAAGTTTTGGGTGGCTTGCGACCTAAAATCCAAGTACATTTGCAATGTCTTCCCATATCTTGGCAAGGACCCCAGTCGTCCCACTGGGGAGAGACTTTCTGAAAATGTAGTAATGAGGCTGATGGAACCATTCCTAGACAAGGGCAGAAATGTTACCACGGACAATTTCTTCACATCGCTTTCACTTGCGCAAAAACTTCTTGGACGGAAAACCACCATCCTCGGCACAGTCAACAAGATTCGCAGGGAAATTCCTCAATCCACTAGACAGACAGATCGCAATGAATTCACCACTCAGGTATGTTGCAGGTCTTTTGTGGTTCTATGTTTATGTGTTTCATTGTGTGTAAAAGGGCTATGGAAATAACAATTTATCTTATTTTTTAGGTGTTTTCAACCTCTGCTGCCACGCTGACGGCGTATGCGGCCAAACGGAAGAAGACAGTCTATATTCTTAGCAGCATGCACAGCGTGGTTCAGACTGATAACACTACCAAAAGGAAGCCAAACACTGTCACCCTTTACAACAAAACAAAGTGTGGCGTGGATGTGATGGACCAGATGGTTCGGGAGTACACTGTCCGCAAAGGAACACGGCGCTGGCCAGTCGCCGTGTTTTATAACATGATTGACATGGCAGCACTGAATGCACATGTGCTGTATCAAGCATGCACCGGGACGAAGGAAAGACGGGTGGACTTCCTGGTGGAGCTTGCAAGGGAGTTGGCTCGCTCTCATGTAGCTGCGAAGAAGGCAAGAAAAGATCAGTTGCTTCGGACACAACCCTCCACACCGAGCCCTGGAAAAAGGGCCACGTGTCAGGTCAAACACAGATGCAAAAAAAATCAGGCCACTGTGCGATGTGTTCACTGCTACAGGTACACATGTGGTAAATGCAGACGACAGATACCGTGGCAGTGCCAGGATTGTGAGTGATTGCTGAAAATGTTGAAATGTACTCACTCACTTTTTATCATTATTTGTAAATATGTGTACAAATGGTTGGTTTTTTGTACTGTTTTCATCAATAAATGTCAGCAACAAAGGACATACAAAGGACATGTGTTGATTTCTCCCTAAGATGGCAAACTGAAACACTCCACTCCCCCACCCCCTCAATCACTCACCCCCACTCCCCTCCCTCCAGAATTCCTAGGTAACGACCTAATATACATATGAATGACTCCAGCATTTGACTGACTGCTCTCCGGCTTTTAAAGGTAGAAACGCAAAATGATGACTCCGCGGGGGTCTAAGGTAGAAAACCAAAATGACTGCTCTCCGGGGGTCTAAGTGAAGGCAAGGCAAGACAGTAGGTTGGCTGGTTTACTTTCAAGCGTGTGCTGTATGCTATGCATATGTTTATGTTCTGTTGAAAGAAACTGGCAGCAGAACATGCCTTTAGGTGCAGTGTGAAATAAAGTGGGGGAGGATACAGATTATACACAGAGAACAGAGGGAATAATCTAAGAAGAAATACTGGCTCATGCATGAGGATACGCACTTATTAATGTGAGCCTTTATTGTCACAGCAGCTGGTGAGTTGCTTCGTAAGCAGAAGTCTAATCTGAAGACCAGGTTTCAGTTGTGTAAGTGAGGCCTCATATTTCTTTGGCCCTGGGTGGAAAAATTGAGTTTGCTGTGATTTGTTTTGTGTATTACATCATAAATATGCAAATATTAGTGGTTATTTCTTGTGCTGTTGCTGTGTTTTTACTTCTAATATGCTATTTTTTCTACATTATTCTTTGTGAGAAACAAAACATCTAATATAATCATCGGCAAAACTCTTCTTTCTTGCTTTTGTGCTGGGTGTTGTTCCAACAATGGAACAAAGCCAATGCATAAACCCAACTGAGAATAAAGAAGAATGAAGACAGAGTTAATTCAGTTGAAGAGCTGTTTGCTATTACTATTGTTCTGTGAGCATGAAAACTGCACTCTCTGTTCTAACACGTTTCATGTATAGAGATGAGGGGTAGTCACTCATTTTGCATGCTGGCCTTCATCGTATTACAGGAATGCAGGTGTTGGAGTGGAATGGAGTCCCTCTAACGGGAAAGACTTATGAGGAAGTGCAGTCTATTATGGGCCAGACATGTGCAGAGGCGGAGCTTTGTGTGAGACTGTGAGTAACATCTGTCACCATTTATCCCTCTATCCCACTGAAACTCCTACATGTTTAGTCACAAAATGGTGACTCTGCAGCCATGAACACCTTCTCTCGTCTTTCCTTCCCCTTCTGTTCGTCCCACACCCCTTCATCTGCCACTCTGTGACTGATTACTCCTACAACGCACTGGTTGTTATTCCATTATAAATTCCCTGTATGGATCCAAACAGCGACCTAAACATGCTGTCTGACCCTGAGCACCCACAAGCCCTGGAGCACCATGTCCAGCTTAAGGCTGGTATGTACGAGAATTTGTTGCTACGTCTGCATGCGTGCATGCGCCTGCGTACATGTTTGACATAAATAAAATGTGAGTCACTATATACACTCGTCTCTGTAGGTGGACAGCGTTCCCCCGGTGTGGATCCTAAGCAGTTAGCTGCAGAATTGCAGAAGGTGTCCCAGCAGCAAGCACCTTGTATGGCTGGAGTAGGAGCTGGGGGATTGGGGGTCCTGTCTGCACTAGAGCGCTCTGCCCTCCTCCACTCTGGTACTGGATCGGCTGCCTCCAGTGGGGTGCCAAGCCCTGGCCAGCCTGCATCCCCTGCAATAAGCAAGAAGCAGCGACACAAGGTAATGGATTTCATCCATTAAAATTCTTTTTAGTGGCTTACCTCACACACATTCTTATTCAAATTAGTCTTTTGTTGACATTTCTGTGAAATGTGTTTGCTTTAAATAAATGAAGTGAAGACCGCAGGCAAGTTCAGCCAGGCAACTCGAGCTGCACTGCATCAGACAAATGAAACATTCTCCTTAAATCATATACCAAACACAACCTCTCATCTGGGCATTCTATTTAAGAGTCTGGGTTTCTCGTCTCTCCCTCTGCACAGAGCAGCTGGCTGCTTCGACCATCCTAGCATCCGCATGTAGGGTCAAGGGGGATAATTACCTATCAAACCCCAAATTCGCAGTCTGATCCTGCAATAAAGAACTCATTTTGAACACGAGATGTCTGACTAAACTAACTAATGGTGTCACACTACACCGACAGACTTTCCTTTCTAACACACCGATCAGATAGTCAGTGTCCCCCACAACGTGCATACGTTCAATGAAAAATGTTAATATCTATTCTACAAGGGCACCTCTTTCACCAGTACTCTATTAATATATACTTCAACTTAATCCCAGGTTAATGGCTAAAGTCTGTTATTGTGGGCCAGACAAATTTGTTTGCCAAATCATTAAACTATCAATCTAGAACCACTCCACCTCCTGACCTCTCTGTTTTTGTTCTATTTTTTTTAGCAAACAGAGATGATGAAGATGCCTCATCCCATCACAGGAGAAATTCAGGTTAAAACACACACACATGCAAACAAACATTAAGAAAATATCACTATTTACCCCCAACAACATAAAGATGGACCCCTGTAGTTTCTCTCATAGAGCCTCCTCTACACTCTGTTTCAAACAGCTCCAGATCAACTATGACAGAAATCTAGGAAATCTTATTGTCCACGTCCTGCAAGCTAGAAACCTGGCCCCAAGGGATAATGATGGCTACTCTGACCCTTTTGTGAAGGTCTACCTTTTACCTGGGAGAGGGTGAGCTTTTAGCATTTTAGTGCTAACTAATATGTGTTCTGTGTCTGCTTTTCTGCCTTTGTGTCTGTTTTGTTTTCTCTCTCCCTGTTTTTTTTTCCTGACTTTGTACTGACTTTGCTGTATCCCACTGACTAACGTTTGTGTGAGAAAATGGTATAGGACATGATGATATGAGGCAGTCATTTCTGCAGTAATTTGATTCGATTTGCTTTAGTCTATAAATAAATAAAGTGAGTTGTGTTAGACTTTACATAAAGCTGTAAGAGGCGGCCTTTTTCCAAATTGCTGCATTATAATGTATCAAATTAGTTGGCAACAGAGAGTCCACATGGTCAACCTCATGTTCTTACTCTTTCTACTTTTGGCTAAAGTGAGTGCTTTGGTTTTGTCCCTAGGTGAGACTCCTTCTTATCGGTGTCGACTCCACTGTCTTCCTAAGAGCTTGTGAATAGCAAGAGAGAGGATCGATGCAGCCATTATCTCCCTTGTAACAATATCTGCTCTTAGATAATGCCTCCATCAGGCCTGTTTATTAGATTATGCGCTCTCTCCCTCAACCTACACGCTGTATAGGTTAAAAATGTAAGCTCGTTGAGAGCACCTTTGTACTGCTGCTTTATTGCAAGAATATATTTGAAATGCATCTGTCTGACATTAGCAAAAGAGTTCACAGCCGCAGTGTCTCAACAAAAGGTCAGAGTAGTGAATTTCTCATTCACCTGTGAGCCAGTAATCACTGTGAGGCTTTTTGGTCTTGAGTCATATCTACTGTGTAGGCACAAAAACAGTGATTTACCCTCAAGAGAATATTGATTGCCTCAGCTCTCTATCCTTTACTGCCTTTTCTTTGAGCTCTTTGAGCTTCTCTGACTGTTATTTTGTATTTTTGCTTTTCTTGTTTGTGATATATGCCCTCCTCTTCCTCTTCTGGACTCCCTCAGCCAAGTCATGGTTGTCCAGAATGCAAGGTAGTGTGGTGCTAATCTTTGTTTTTAGTTGGTGTTATGTTTTTATTTGTGTAATTTACCCATCCAAAGTGGTTTTCCATCCTTTTATTGTGGCCTTTGTTGTTCGTCCAATTATCTGCTCTATTTCACAATGTTTAAGAGCACTTCTGCCATTACATTTTCTCTCCATGCCTCTGACTTTGAACTCTCCTCAGCTTCTATCTCTGTACTCATTTGAAAAAAAAATTTAAAAGCATCTTACTCAGAGCAGACAATTAACAAAAATATTTCAGTTTGTTTGCAATCTTTCTGGTGCCTCCAAATAAGGATATTGACCATTTTCCAAGCAGCATCTATTCAGCCCATTTACTGAGCATTGCAGTTTTGTGAATGTTGCCATGGGATCAAGCAGTGGAGAGATTTTTAATAATGTATTATTAACAACCAATCATTCTGAATGTCATGAATTATCAGTGCTGATAACAAGAGAAGGACCAAGTATGCCCAGAAGACCATGAACCCAGAATGGAATCAGACTGTCATCTACAAGAACATTCATCTGGAGCAGGTACTGTGCAGACCCTCTCTTCCTGTCCCACACTAAAACGCACATGCACACAAACATCTTCCCACAGTCACTCTTGTGTAGTTACTGTATTTGTTGTGATCCACTTTGGGCAATGTGGAAGCCTCAGCGTCTTATACGACACTTAGAATTCCGTCCTCATGCTCTCTCCCTCGGGCTGTTTTCAGTATCCTCCATGCAGCCTCTTATCGGCACTAGCAAACCTCAAGTTAACAACCGACATTCTTGCTCTTACAGTGTCAATACAGACACTTTAACTGCATGCCTTTTTAGCAAAAAGAGTAATAGAAGAGTGTTAGGTAATCATGCCCATGTGTGCTCATCTGTGACTGCTAGAGGTATATATGGTTGCTTGTGTTTATTCTTAGCCATCTGTGTTTGCTTGTGTTGTTTGTGACAGACACCACCATCGTCTTACCACAGCCTTAAAAAAAAATCTGCAGCGCATACTTATATAAGTATATCTGTATATGTTATGTCCTCCAACATGCTTCCGAGTGTTTCTATACACGTCCACGTATTTGCACACATGCATTTAACAACTCGTGATTTCCTTGCTGATTAAATTACCCCCTCATTAGCATTCATGGCTGCACTCATTTAGGCACGACTCATTCAGTGTACACGAGCTCGTTTCTTTTGTCCTTCATCCACCCACATTCGCACAGACAAACAAGCTCACACCTCACACATTTTGTTCCCTCGCACGATCGCCTCAACGCCTCACCATAATCTGTGACCCTCTCTTTACTTATTTTTTCTTTCTTTGAAGCTGAAGAAAAAAACGCTGGAGGTGACAGTGTGGGACTATGACAGGTCCTCCTCCAATGACTTCCTTGGAGAAGTAAGTGACTTGTGAAGCCGAGTCTGCCATCTGACAATGTGAAATTTAGCTCACTTTTTCTTTTTCTTTTTTACCAATTTACCTCATTAAAGTGGTTTTTGCTATTTTATTTTATTTTATGTTGGTTTATTTTTATTGTTTTATTGGTGGACCTGCGTTTCTTAACTTAACTCTCTGGTCAGACAAACACCAAATTTAAACTTGGCTTCTATAACTATATATATTAAATTCCTATTTATTTTGTACTGTCTCACTCTTTCTCTCTTTTATTTTCTCTTATTGTCACTCAGGTACTGATTGACTTGTCAAATACCACCCAGCTGGACAACACTCCTCGCTGGCTGCCTTTGAAAGAGCAGAGTGAAAGCATTGAACACAGCAGAGCCCACCATGCTGCCCAAGGTCCGTCAGGGTCTGGGTCAAGTCAGGGACATGGCCAGGGCCAGGGCCACATTTCAGGTTCTGGACAGGGGTATGGAATGGGTCAGAGTCTAGCACCAGGGCAGGGAGATGGGAGTCATGATTCACCTAAAAACTCTGTAATCAAGAGCAGAAGCCATGGAATCTTTCCTGATCCAGCTAAAGGTAAAGAATCACCTCATTCTTACAGTTAATGATTGCTAAATATCAATTAATTCCATATAAGTAGTTTTAAGCAATAAATAATATTAATATTCTTGGCAGGTATTCATAACCATACCTTGAACACTGTAAATACATACATATCAGTACTGCATGGAACAATCAGATGACTGTGAAATATTATTTGCACCTGAGAGGGGTTGGTTTATTTACAGTGTCTTGCAAAAGTATCCGGCCCCCTTGAACCGAATACTCTTGCAAGCCACTGTATTTTGCAGTTTTCTCTTTGGCACTTGTAACCATTCATTTAATATTCCTTTAGACATGCAAATGATGCCTTTGGAAAAGTCACACAGTAGCCCAGGCAGTTCCAAGTCTTCCTCCGACGGCCAACTACGTTCCCATGGCCCTTCCCGAAGCCAAAGCAAGAGCAGTGTCACTCAGGCCCACCTTGAGGATGCTGGAATAGCAATTGCTGCTGCTGAAGCTGCCGTGCAACAATCCTGCCTGCAACCAAGTAAATCCTTCCCCTACCCCTGATAAACCACCTTCGAAATGCACCTTTTCCCCTTGCATGCAAGCTTTGTAGAGATTGTTTGATAAAGCCTTGAATTGCTCTGCATTCATCTCCTTAACAGTTTACCTTGCCTTCTGCTCATCTCATCTTGCTTTTCTGCCAGCACAAAGTCACAGTGATCTATCTCATTAATATAACTGTTAAGCAAAAAGCAAGGCAGATAAAGAATCAAATAAGTACACAAATAAAAATAAACTTGCTGTGAAATCCTATTTAATACACTATGTAATTCTAAAATCTTATTTTTAGAGATGGGGCTCATTCAGTTTACTAAATTGTTATGTGTTGTTTCTGATATTTTTCACCAGTTTAATATTTTGGTTTTCTCTTTGGGCATCTTAAATAGTTAATTAAATGGGATAATAGTTTAAGAAACTACAAACATAATTAATGGATTATTTTAACTTGTAGTATTAGTATTATTAGCTAAATTAGAAATCCAGACCCCTCTGTTTCTACATGGAGTGTGCATGTGCCAATCCCAAGCATATGGTTTCTACAGAACCCCGGTGTGGAGATCTCCAACCCCAGTACAGAAACCAAGCTAGGATGGCAATCCCTTACATGTTGTATGTTCTACTGTGTTAACATGACTTAAACAACATCCATTACCTGTGTATAATCCTCAATGTGATATCCTCAAAATGAACTCTAATGGTCTACTTCTTTACAAAGGAAAGTAAACTCATTGTTGGAGGTTTTTATACGCATGCAACTGTAGATTCCCTAGCTATTATTTCCTGGCCACAGAATATTTTGTGGAGCTGCAATATTGCTGTGTATGTGCATGTGTGTGTCACAAGAATTAACCCCTAGAAAAGCACACACAGAGGCAGACACAGGTATGGCACACAGTCTTCTCGCCCTGCACAGTCCTTCCCTATTCCTCCCACCTAAAACAAAGGGGGCACAAATGACCCAGTCAAACCTGGAAACACAGAAACACCAAGAGGTTTCAAAAGTCAACAGGAGGTTCACGCTGCACTCACCAGCCAGTGAGTGTAAAGCGGTCAGCTAACCATGAGGGAAGCAGAAATGTCAAGGGAAGGTGAGGCAACATAGGAAAAATGTACTCTATAAATATATAAATAAATCATATTAATCAACAACTAAAAAAACTACTACTAATAATAATTATTATAATTAAATAATTAAAACTAAGCCTTCCAAATAAATGAATGTGTAAATATTGATATTTCTGTTGTAATTATTTTCTGTATGTAGCACTATGAATGTCTGGAAATGCACATATTCATTTTATATATTATTTCATTATTTATATATTTATTTTGTGTCGCTTTTATTATCGAATGATTTTGTTTTCATTAGGAACAGAATGAGTAATTATTGCATTTCAGTAACAGACTGTGCTTCAAACACATTGTGGTCACACATCATCTTTCAAAAATACACCGAAAGTCACCGAATGTGTTTCAACAGTAATCTTCACATATTTTCCCAAGTTCTTTCTTACTGCAAAAGCATAACAGAAACCAGCCAGAGCCAAGAAAGAATATTTAATTGTATGAACAAACTGCCATGCCATGTCCTACAGTGAATTAATCTTATTTTTTTTCATTAAATTTAGTGACCTTCATTTAGTTCTAATGTAGGGATTTGCTTCGTATTACAGAGATTTTACACAGCACTGTTACGTAAATGCAAGGAGATGCTGACATTTACAGTGATGCCCTGTTATGTGATGCTTAGTCAAAGTTGTCAAAGTTATGTGTGATGGAGAGTGCCTCTGTCAATGAGTGATAGCTGGGTGTGTGTTTTGTTACATACAGCACATGTCTTGGGCACCCATGCATGTGTGGTAAAAGCTGGGTCGTTTAACATTCTCTGTTTGTTTGTTTTTTATGCAAGTCATTTATTTTGAAGGAAAAAACTGAGTGATTGATTTCCTCAGTATCACACTCAGTATTGCCACCCACAGGACCAGGACACCGGCTGAGTGATGTTTCAGGGTCAGTGGTACTATCTGCCCCGAGCCTGGTTGGAGACGCTTATGGAGGTCTGGATAGTGAAGATGGAGCAGGCACAGGAGTGGACAGTGCCATTTTTCAAGTGCCACGGATGTAAGACTGTTTGTAGCTCCATGCAAGCATATTATGCATTAACGGTTGTTAATGTATATGTCATGTTATACTCTTTTAAATGTATAAAACAGTGTTCATAAATTCATTTGTTCTGTTTTTTTTGTTTTTTCTCACAGCGGTAAGACTATTCCTAATGGCACAGACAAAAACCAACTTGAGACTGCAGAAAATGAAGGCAAGCTCTAGAAATGTCACGTTTTCAAATGTTTGCTTTCTTGGTCAGAGGGCTCCCCCTGTTGAGTGTTTTGTGCAATGGTGGTTTTGTTGTATTTTTTTTTTCAATTTCTTTGTAACCAAGCCACCTAATTAACTGCCTCTAAATGGTGTTGCTAATGTCATTATTAAGTTGCGAGGTCAAATTGTCAGCTAAGTGCTTATTGTCAATGAACAATATTAACCCGAATAATAACTTACTGCACGGCTTGAGAGAAGTGGTTGCCATGCTGTCCCACAACTGCTGTTATATCTACATTTCATGTAGCTCAGGTGTCACGATGCCTCCCTTCCCTCTCTAGTTTCAATTTGTTACAAAGAGCAGAGGGTCATTTTAGGGTATAGCCTGGCAGCTGTTACAATGATGAAGGTCGGGAGGTCATTTCCATGGTGCCTGACAACTAATTTACCAAGTTTAAATCAGCTTGTCTTGTAAAATTCTTAATTATTTCAGGACATGTAGAACTGGTGAGATACACGTGAAACTTTGGCGATATATTCCCTGATGTGATTTTGATTTTGCTCTTTCTGTTTCGTGTTAGCTGGTAAAACACAAGTAATGGGGGAGATCAAGGTTGCTCTCAAGAAGGAGGTGAAAACAGAAGGGGACCAACTGGTCTTGGAGATCCTTCAGTGCAGAAACATCACTTACAAGTTCAAAAGCCCAGACCACCTGCCAGGTGTGGAACCAATCAGTACTGATGTACATGCATTTTGATTTTTTAATCTCAATAGTCCTCTTTTTATGAATTCATATTATTATTTATCCAACTTGCATCCAGATCTGTATGTGAAGTTGTATGTGGTGAATGTGGCCACCCAGAAGAGGATCATTAAGAAGAAGACGAGAATTTGTCGACATGATAGAGAGCCTTCTTTCAATGAGACCTTCAGATTCCCCCTAAACCCAACTGGACACTCCATACAGGTAGTGTACAACAGGCACCTAAATAACTTTCAGACCCCTGCTAATTGTCAAATACGATGAGTCAATAAAACTTAATAAATCATGATTGTGTTAGAGTCTGGACAATAAAGGCTATTTATGACTGATACCAATATTTGGTGATTTAAAAATCCAATATACTTGGCAATATTCTGTTGGGTTTTTTTTCTTTCAGACACACAAAACATAAATAGATTTCCCTAATATTTGTTATGCGTATTGACAAGGAGTCACAAATATCCCATAATATGAGAGTGTTGTTTAAAAATAATCTTATTTTATTATTACAACCAGTTGTGGATGACTAGTTTACACTCTTCCCAACTTTTTTTGTTGCGATGAGTGAGAGACTAGGCTGGTTAAGCACGAGGACACAGTGAGTATTTAGAAAAAAGTGGGTTTACCCCCCAAAATTGTAAAAAAAAATAAAAAATACAAAAATACAAAATGAACTAATAATACAGGGCCTTTAAAAGAAGTCAAATGAATAGAAAAAAACTTAATCCAAAAACAGCAACTTGACATATCTCCAGATTAACTACTCAGCAAACAAAACTGAGCTAACTGCAAGAACCAAAGGGGACTTAAATACTGGCTGATCAGGCCAAGTTGATACATAAGGGGAACACAAATCCTAACAAATTATCTAACACCAAACAAACAAAGCAACACTTAGTTTAATAATTACTTCAAATCAAAAATACCCAGCAGAAGGCTAAACAAGTCACTTATGCACATCTATGGGTGGCAAGAGCTGCACTTGGTATGGCCCAATCAGCACTTCAATATATAACACAGCCCAACTGCAGAGGTGTGTGGCTGCAGGTGCGGCCATAAGGCCGTGTTTGTAGTGTTCCAAACATAGGGAAGTTGCAGAGTTTCCTCTGGTACTCACAACGTGGTTAAAAGCTGTTTCTTCTGCTGTAAATAGCTCATATGGGCTCTAAAATTTCCAGGTCTATAAAATGCATTAAATTTTAGACTTATAGATATACTTGTAACAATCTGCTTGCAACTATTAATAATCATACTGAATAACATGCACTTTTTGAGCTGGCAAAGCACATATAGATAACTTACTGACAAATTCTCTTTGTCTTTCTCATGCATTCCCAGCTTTTCTTGGTGTCTAATGGAGGGAAGTTCATGAAGAAAACCTTGATAGGTGAAGCCTACATCTGGCTTGACAAGGTGGACATGAGGAAGAGAGTGGTCAGCTGGCACAAGCTGTTCGTCAGTTCCACTCAGACCAACCCCTGAACACCACACCAAAAAGATCCAGATGCAGCAGATCAGCCAACACTAAATGCAAAGTGCATAGTTCAGAGATGTGACAAAAAAAATGAATAAGAGAATGAGAATAAGAGCAAAGAAAAAAGATTCCTTTAATTCGTTGCTTCGGTTTATAAATCATAAAATAAAGGTTTATTATGTGCTACTAACATTGCAATTATATCAGTCCAACACTGCCAGCACATTTCCACCTCTTCCCATTTCAAGTCTCTGCTGGTTTTGGATTTAACATGCAAACATAAAAAGCAGCAATATGGCTTTGAGGGCAGTGACGTCTTTCTTACCACAGTTCTATTTCCATAATCCACATGAGACGCCGAGATGTGATTCTGCACTACTGAACAAACATATCTAACAAAGGGAAAGATGAAAAACAGAATCATGGAATTCATTTTATTTCCTTCATATGAGAGACGTGGTTGTGCTACGATCGTGATGTGTGTGGATTTAAGTGGTCTTGGAATATTAACTGATGAAGAAATGCATACATTTTTTGTACAATATTCTTTCAGTTTCATTGAAAAAGGAAAAAAAAACACAATAAAGAGCTTATGTAGGCCTGAGTCAGACAGTTGACCTTTGCTGTGGGATGAGGATTAAATGTACAGCACTTCTGATTGTAGATATCCCACATGCAAATATAAGAGCATATCAGAGAATCACATTGTACAGTGTGACGTTTATATAGTATACACAGATATCAGATGCAGAATATATCTAAATATAATATACAGTATAAGAGTTGTTCTCTTGTCACTAGATTATATATACAAATATATATAATATGGGACAGATACACAGACTTGTTAGATTGAGGCTGTGAGTGGCGCACTGACAATCCAGTAATCTATGGTGTAGGCAGTCACAATAACTATTATGTGAATGTGGACCTATGTGAGCTCAAGGATGTTAATAATCATGTTCAGTAGCTCCCTTGGTTCTCTGATCACACTAATGCACCACTATATCGAACAGGGCTGTGACAGAATAAAAATAAAATCCAAGGTCAATGACAACCTCTAGTGGCTGATTACTATTTTACTAGCATGATATTGTTAGGAAAGATTAGAATTAAAATTTAAATTAACAATGAACAGCATCTGCTGTGTTGAATGTTACAACTGTGGAAGGTGAGTTTCACACATCCGTCTCAAGTGTACAACATTTTGCTTTAAGATTGTTATAGTGGCTCAGATTTTGCTAATATTTCCTTCTGTGTAGTCCATCGTCAGACATGTAATTCATACAATATGTGTCAAAATCCTCTGTAGATCTGCAACTGTCATTACTTCAGTATGACAGCCCTGCTGTCTCTGTGTTAGTAAGTCCCTCTGGTCTGAGTTTGAAAATTATTTCAAAAGGAAGAAAAAAAAATGCTTTACCATTCAAACGTCAAGGTTCTTTTGTGTGTCTGGCTGTACTGTAAAACACTTAACTATTTTGTGTCAGTGACTCCCATTACAACACATTGAACCAGCCTCTTTCACTGCCTGCAACCAAAACACTCAGGCCCACTGGCGTACAGTGATGTATAGGATCAAATGAAAGCATGGGGCCTAGTCTCAGTACTAAGGTGTGAGTAGGTGACCCATGTATTTATCTGTATTCGTCTTACAATGTTTTGTCACCTTTACCTGTACAGAATGAAAAATTGACCCTCAGAACTACTGTTAGTGTGTTTAGGCACATCACAAAGCCAATGCAACTATTTATAATATATCACTGGAGACTACAAACATAGAGCAAGATGTCACTTATCGCCTATAATAATTACAAAGTAAAACAAACAAGCAAACAAAAAAGAGAGTATAGTGAGGAAGAAAACAAGGTTAATTTTTCAATGCTGACAATTATTTTGTTGTGCCAACCGTGATTTATGTTTAAATTCTTAACAGTTATATTTCTTTTTTACATTCCAGATCCATTGTTTCATTTGAAGTAATTCTATGCAACATATACGTTTGAATGCATTTGTGTTTTTGGAATTAAAATGTTTTAACTGTGAACATATGTTCTCAAAATAACTGTAAGAAAATAACTTTAATTTGTACATCGATGAAAGAAAATATGAAATACTCTGATTTTTTTACTGATTTTAATATATATTGACGTTAACGGCTGTTAACATCTACATGGATCTTGTGCACTTTATTATTGCGTTGTCTCATTTGTTCCATCATGACATGCGGGATTACGTGTTTTGTGTTTATGCACTGAAATGAACTGAGTCATGGTGTATGTGATGGCAGGAAATATTGTGGTGTGCATTTTGTATCTATGTGGAAAAAGAAAAAACATGCAGACACACTGGGGTTCCTAAACGTAATGCACAATGTGGGGGGGGATAAATATCACTCTAAACTGCATCATGCTCTCAGTGTACTTAAAAAAGTTTGTGTACACAGTACAGTAAATTAGACATATTATCTCAATGCTCAGCCTTGACTGTTCAACCCCTGTGTTTCATTAGACTTCACCCAAGCTAAATACTGTTTGTTTAGATCAGCTGTTGCCTGTAATCGTGAATCCATTCATTTGTTGTTGTTCTGAGGGGTGTGAATGTGACTCAAGTTGTTTGACATGTGTACATAAAGTGTTTATTTTCTACAAAGATTGAATGTTTATATTGTCCAAAGTCTGAGCATGTGAGTGTTGAAAAAAAAAATCACAAAAGACATATAATTGTACAGCAGTTCATGTCTATAGCTGTAAAAGGGGAGTTGACTGTGTAATCAAAACCTGTGCTGTCAACCAATGACTATGTGTGCAACTACGTCCCGTAAACTGCTGAAACAACACAAAGGGGGAAAAAAAAATCTACTCAACTTCAATAGTTGTCTAAAACTTTATGTTTTGGATGTTGCATGTTTTGTTGATGGTTTGTCGGTATATTTTGCCTAAAGATTACGTTTAAAAAGAGAGAGAATATGTATAGATTTATCTGTATGCTGAGTGTAAAGAAATATGCTTGTAAAATTGTCTTGTTTTTCACTCAGTGTAAAAACAAAACATATACTGTTATGGTTTTGTGGTTGTACACAGGATGTGTTGAGATATGCAAATCGTGCTGTAAAAAAAATCAGCGTTTCCCCTGAGTCTAAAAGAATAAATATTAAGAAGAGTTATATTGCACATTTGGAGTTGAGCTTTGTTTTGTTAACAGCTTTCTTTATTATTACTTAAAAAATAACTTTTTAAAGTGATAATAGACCTTGCTCTGTTAATTATTTTAAGGAACAAACTCGTTTTCTGTGTTTGGAGCAGCTTAATCATTATTTGTTAATTAGACGTGCCTACGGACACGTGAATTCAACTTCTGACCGTCTGCTCCATGTGGACACTGCAAACTTGGTCTTGAAAGAAAAACCTACATTAAGTATGCACAAACTGACATCCTAGTGCCAAAAACAATTTAAAAAAGGCACCGTGATTCTTTAAAAATTGTTTAGTAGAAGTGAGTTTGGAGTGGAACACATAATCGCTGTACCAATTTGCCGTGCTTGTGATTATGATGTAGACCTATTTTCAACATCCCATTGTGGTTTATTCTCATCAAACAGATACGAGTTTTGTGTCTATTTTTTCGTTTGTTAAATTTATTTATTTAAATTCTCTCTTTTCTTAGGAGTTGAAAATATTATCACCATCTACACAGCTTTAACATTAGCTAAATATTTGGTGATTGCATATTTTACATAACTTATTACTATGACAGCAGAAGCTGGAACTGGGATGATGAATGGCTTTGGTAGAGCCTCCTATCCTTTATTTGGCTGTAATTTCAAGGCATGGTCACTGTGAGGCAGAATTGACTCACGTTAACATCTGGGGATGAGCCACTTGGTATCATAGACTGCAGCTCTAAAATTGGAATACTTTATGAATCCCTTAGGAAATGATGTGGTTGCAGCTGCTCCAAGACAGTACAGTAACTGATTAAATTAAATAAAACAGTATAATAAAGTTACAAAAAAAAGATAAATATATGATGGACATTTTACTCTAAACTGTATACTGTAAAACTTTATCATTTGTTATTTCTCATTTTCACTCTACATGTGCAAAAGGGTGTGACTATTGCACTGTGTATTATGCATTAGACGGAGGAGTTGTAGCCACATCAGGCAGCACTGATTTCCTGTGTGGTTCAGTTATGGATTTGGGTATTCTCCATCTCTCACTGAACGTGCTTCTGTGATTGGCCAGCACGTCATGGAGTGGGTGGGAGGTACTGTCCAGCATTGACCTTATGACCTTATGACTCATTGAGAGATGCTACTGACCAGCCAATTGGTGGCACGCAGTCTGACGATGTCACATTTTAGTACCTGCTCGGATTGCTTTGAAACTCAGGCAAGCAGGTACTAAAAAAGTACCTGGTACCAGGTACTATGACCTAATGGAAAACCCTGAAAACCATGCTGAGTCAATTGAGTAGGTACTAATGGAAAAGGGGCTATAGTGCTTGCCAGCTGGTCCAGATGTGCATAGACAGAACTGAGCTGGTAGATGATGGCATCCTCAGCTCTGAGGCAAGGCTGGTATGAGACCTGAAAGGTATCCTGACGTGGCCTGACAATAGGTTGGGGACAGGAAAGGATGAGTCTTTCCAGGGTTTTCATGACATGGAAGGTCAGTGCCACAGGCCTGTAACCTTAGGGGCCATTGGGACATGGTGTCTTTGGTACAGGAATGAGACATGACATCGTCCACACCACTGGGACCCTCCAAAGACTTAGATTCATCCTGAACAGTTTATGAAAGACTCCACAAACCTGGGGGCACAGGCCATGAGGACATAGGGCCACACCCTGTCTGGACCAGCAAACTTGCCTGAGCGGAGTCTTCTCATTTGTCTCTGAACCTGGTCATGAGTGAAAGTGACAAAGGGGGGAAGGGGTGTCAGGACTTCCACAGGAGTTTGAAGAGAATGTGGGTTGCAGGCTGACTACAGGTAAGTCACTAGGGGGAGAGCATTCACTGCAGTGTCAAATCTGCTGAAAAACACATTCAACTCATTGGCTCTGTCCTCACTGCTCCCAGCTCCTCTGCTGTTGAATGGACTGAATCCAGTGATTGTCTTCATGCCACTCCACACCTCTCTCATGCTGTTCTGCTGGAGTTTCCACTCCAGCTTTCTACTGTAATTGTTCTTAGCCTCTCTGATCTTGCCCTTCAATAACACCTGAACCATTCTAAGAATGAGTCTCAGTCATGGTACAAAAGAAATATGTTCTTGGGTCATGACCATCAAGAATTTCAAAGTTGAAAGAAGACTATGAGTAAATAGGTCTTAGGAAACAAACTCCAATTTAGTTTTACTCTGCAAATAGAAATATAGAATTACTCATTTACAAAATGAAGTAAATACAATTCAGAAAGCTAGAAAAATAACCTTATATAATGTTTTTCTTATACAAGGTTATTTTTTTTATAATAATACTGAAACAGTACAGAGGAGTATATATTTTTGAGTTATTTTATTTCATTATTTTAATCATTATTTTAATTATTAGTTTAACTTATTATGAATTGTATTATTATAAATATGTCATTTAGCCGAATGAACCTGCTTTTGCTTTTTTTTTTTTATAATTTTTTTAGTGAGGTCAAAATAATTGTTTTTAAATATTTTAAATGTGTCTATTCACCCATCCACTGGCTTTCCTCATGTTTGAACAGATATTAAAACTAAGATTGCATTTATTTCACTTTATCTTTCTTCGTTATTTCTCACTAAATTACATTACATACGTAAATATTTCCATTTTGAATAGTTCATTTATCAAGATCCAGTGTATCATTTAGCTGTTCACTTAATTAAATGACGGAATGTAATTGATGAAATGCATCATAATGTTCTCCCAGGTGGTCAGATACTACATCTATGTTCAAATTTAAATGTGCATGGGTATGAACACATATATTAAACACAGCCGTTATGATATCGGCACGCTACTGCATAGATGCAGAAAAAAGAAAAGAAAGACAGGAGAGAGAAAAACAAAGACTGTATTGAAGCTGGTTTGTTCTTTAATGTTTCCAGTAATTTTTGTAGATTACCTATAGGTGGCAGTATCCTCTGTCAAATAAACCCAATACAGCTGCTCTTTAACCAATTATGGTTCAACACATTATTCACTTATACTCATTATATAAATCTCCAGGTTGCTCTTGGATGTCAGTATTAACTTTGAGGTTAATATTCAAAATAAATATTCTGTACTCTGTGCAGATATTTTCAGTAAATTCCTCATATGGAGTAAGAAAAAGCCCATACAAAAATACATTTTAAGGCAAATTATTTATTGTATGTATTCCTGTTACGGAATATATGTTAATCAATCTAATCATCTAACTACATTATATGGAATACAGTACATTAGTACACGGATAGAGAAAAACTGACTTCTACGGCCTGTCTGACTGATGCCAGAAGATTTTATTCTGGTCTTTTTCCAATGATCATTTCTTAGACTATATGAGAAGGTATGTAGCAGTGACTCCTTTTCAGGGTGCACTGCAAGATCCTTGAAGTACTGAATGGGATTGTCTGCAGAAGAGGCCACCATCTCTCCATCTCCTTCTCCCTCTCTGTGCTCTTTTCTCCTGTCCAGTTCTCACTATTCGTTCCTATCCCATCATCAGGCACATCTGCTTCTTTTCCTCTCTTAGGAGAAATGAGGGTGGAAAAAGGTGTAGGGGGAGAATTTGGGAAAGGTGATGTCACAAGGTGTGAAGGATGAGAACAGTGGAAAAACTGAAGGGTCAGCGCAACAGTGTAGTACAGTAAGAGCAATGGATAGGTGGGGAGGGAGAAACAAAGAGAGAAAGGGGGAAATGGGAGGAGGGCAGGGTGAGAGGACAAGAGAGATGGTGTGTGGTTGCCAAGCAACAATTGATAACCAAATCCCCAAGCACCGTGCTTGTGCCGCCCTGCCCTCCCTCCAGGCTTGAATTACACACACACACATGTACAAACAGACACATGCACAAGCACACACAGGCACTTTGATAGACTAGGTTTTATGGTTTTGCTTTAATTATTCAATTATTCACAGGGTGATGATACTAATAACTTAAAATATCAACAAAAACATTACTACTGCAGTTGTGCCAGACTTTGAATTTATATTGCAACTTTTAAAATTCGATGCGATGTGCAGCACATCTTTAGAAATGCAATTTTATAAAACATGATGGATAGTACTGAGATTTATTGGGCTCTAATACTGTACTTTGCTGGTAATTTCACTCGTGCACTATATGTGTGAAATCAATGCAGCTGCCAGCCTAGTATTCTCATTCATTCTCATGTGGGACAGTTAGTCTGCTTGCTGTCTAGCATAACTGGTAAAGATTGTGCAGTCAAAGGCAGTAAATTCTCCCCTATCTCCACATTGTAGGCAATGATGAGAGGTTTTGAAGTATTTTAAAGAGAAAGCCCTGAACCTGTATATATTTGACTGCATATGTTGTGTGGGTGGTATGCCAGTTAGTCCCTTCCATTGTTTTGTTTTTCTGACTGATGTTATAAAAAGAACAGAAAAATTACATATTTGCTACTTAAGCTGCCCACCTGAGAGCAAGCACACATGGTGCCTGTTTGAAGAAAAACAAAAGTTATCAAAATTTATTTCAAAAGACCACAAAAGTTATTCATTTCAGTTCAACTCAATTCAATTCACTTTATCTATATAGTGCTTTATTGTGTAAACCAGAGACCCTAATACAATAATTCAGAAAAACAGTCAAACTGAGCAAGCACTTGGCAACAGTGGTAAGGAAAAACTCCCTTTTAACAGGAAGAAACCTGTTAAAGGGGAGAAAGAGACAGGACAAAAACACACTGTGAAAGAGAGCCAGAGATTAACGATAACTAATGATTAAAAGCACCAATTAAAGTTATGCTTTTTAGTAATCATTTGTGACACCATAATTATACCTTTTCCTTTTATTGCCTACACAACTACTGTTTGTCATAATTGCATCCGGTTAATTAAGGGACAGACAAAAAGAGCGGGAACAGCGAGAACGAGAGAGTGAGTGAGTGAGTGAGTGAGAGAGAGAGATAGCGATAGCGAGAGAGAGTCTGGCATCGCATTCAGATCCAGTACCTGTTAGAGCGCTGGATGGCCGAGTGATCAGATTAGAGGTGTCAGTGTTCGTTAATCTGTGAGGGAGCGACAGGCGGCTACACGCGCTGCTTTCGCCCGTCGTTTCATTCAGCGGCGGTAGAGGGGAGTGGAGCAGATTCTATATTGACGTCCATCGGGGAATTTCCCCTCTTTTTTTTTTTACAATGGATTCCTGCGGGGTACGAGCCTGGGTGTTTCTGTTCCTGCTGTGGCAGGACGGTTGTTGGGCATCGCAGTTTCCGACACAGCTCATGTAAGTAGGCTACAGCTCTTGTAATCCTGTTTCGATCAATTGATGTTCTGGTTTGCAGAGACCTTGTTTCAGGGAGCTTTTTTGCTTTCTCTTTTTTATTCTCTCTCTCTCTCTCTAATGAAACACTCACGAGTGTATAGGCTTCATGGTGTGCGTGGGTGTGAGAGGGTGGGCAGGTCATTTCATTCATGCGGTGGTCATTTTGATAAAGACAGCTTTTTTCAGACCTCTGCCTGCTCGCGTTGTTACGCTGATTAATGTTGGTTACCCTAATCAGCAGTTTGTCACCGGTGGCTTGGCGAGCCGTGACAGCTCTTCTATGAAGTTGTAGCCTAGAGGAGAGTGGCTTTGCTCGGTCCTGCTGCTTTAGCCAATAATAAATGATAAAAGTTGGCGTTTTTCTGGGGACCCTCATTGGCCAAGAACCAGGTGATTCTACCCTTTGAGGTTTGTTCCTCATATTGTAAACTGGAGTAAAACGCCCCTATTTTCTTTTAGAATATTTTTTGGATTATCAACATAATATGTAAAAAAAATATGCTTAAGTATCGTTTACAGGATATTTAAACTGTAATTGATAATTTATTATAAATTTATGTAAAATCTTGTAAAAGGTGCTTCTTTTCTCACAAGAGGGGAAGGCCTCTGAGAGACATTAATTTTCCTTCATATCTTAAAAATACAAACTTTCGCTTACTGCAAAATAATATTTTTGTTTGATATTAAACTAGATAGCCCCCAGGGTAACCTATTACATCAACTCAAAACTATTTTTTTCTTTTTGTTTAAAAAAAAAAAGTTATATATTTGTTTCGTTATATTAAATATATTTGCGCTATTCAAACATGACCAGGCCACCATCTTCTAAGGAAAGATGAAACGTGAATGAGTCAATATATTTGTCAGAAAGGAAATTTCCGGTGGTGGGGGTGTAGAGAGGAGGGGGGATGGGGGATCTTAAACCGGTTTACCCAAGTAATAAAATAGCCAAATATGGAGAAAAAAGTATATCTCAATAATTCCAAGTCTTTTTTTCAAAAGATGTTTAAATTCAGTATTGCATTGCTGCCAGAGCATATAATACTGAACTAATAATAATCATACGCTTATCCACAACCACAAGACAAGATTCTGACTCATAGATGGAAAGGAAACATTTCTTCTTTATCAAAATGTAAACAGTATCAGAAAAGATGAAACAGTTGCTGCAATGTTCACTGGCCTAAACTGCTCTGGTCTGTTTAGATTATAGTAATGCTGCACTGTTTACTTTGGAAGACTGATCAGTGCACCCACAACAAGTGCTCAGAAAATCCAGAAGCCATTTTATTTGAAACAGACTTACTGAAATGTTCTACACTTTTTTTGTGTAGCTTTAAAAAAAAGCATTTTTTTTTTTCAAGATGCTTTCTGCATTTGATTTGCTTGTGGATAATCTCCTCGCTCTTATTTGTAAACTTCATTTACTGCTAACCCATACTCTTTCTGTCTTGTGTTCTTTAGACCTGCTGGCAAATTGGCCAGGTTTCAATTGTAGCGATCCTCAGTTTCATTCAGCTTCTTCTCTGTGACAAGCTTGTTCTTCATCTGCAGAGAAGAGCTCATCCTGTCAATAGAAAAGAAAATGAGACTCCAGCTCCACCGTCTTGAACAGCAGCAGTCCTCCTTTGGCTCAGGTGCACTGAGAGCTAGAGGGCCACTCTAACCACAATCAACAGCAGGTGAAGAACTGCTGTTGGAGATGGTGGAGCTGGAGACTGAGTGGAGATGGCATATGATTTATTTATTTGTTTGTTTGTTTCTCTCCCTCCCCACCACAAATAGATTCTCCATCTGTATTAAACTATATTAAATAATTCAGTTTCACCACCTTTGTATCTTAAAGTCCCTTCCTCTTTTTTTGTATACTTGAAAAACATTTTGCTTAGAAGTGGAGGATGCTGTGGGGATTCATTTTTGAATGAAGAGAACAAACCAGATAGTCCTTGTTCTTCATACTTCTTTCTTGCCAAATGGACTAACAAACAGTAAGCATGAAAGTGATCAGTAAAAACATGACTGTCCTTGCATGCTTTTCTGCACGGCACAATACCAACAAAGATATTTGTGAGAAATAACTGATGAATGAAAATAGTTCCAGAAAGAAGAGAAACTAAAGAAGTTTCTTTTTTTCCTTTTAAAAAAAAAATTTGTTATATTGTGCAAGCTAATGAGATATAATAGAATTATTAAACATAGGCATCATGAGCAAAAGAGATATTAAAATTAACTGTATTTTACACTCTGTTTTATTAAGTGCATCCTCCTGGATTACACTGATCAAATGGATGGAGAGAAAACATTTTCATTATGGATAAGCTGTTCTGGCAAACTGTAAACACCTGCTCTTCTGTCTCTTGACAATCCTAAATAGCTCTGTTGTTAAAGTAGCAACTCTGGAGACAAAACATCTTACATTACCTTAGTTCTCTTCAGCAACTATTTAAAGTTAACAGAAAATAAAACTGGGGCAAAAGCTTACTTTAAAGACATCGCATGGGAGTTTTTGAATCTATTACTGTGAACCCATGTCGGCTGTGGTAGGAATATATCACAGTTCTACTAGAGCTGGGCGATAGAACGATAACGATATGTATCGCGATATAACTTTTTCTCGATAGAAAAATTCAACTATCGCGATAGACCTCGCCGCTCTTGTCCTCTTAAAAAAAAAAAAAGAACAGCCAATCCAAATTACGTAGCGCAGAGCTGAACCAATCACAGCCGCAGCGTCACGTCGCGTGACTTGTTACGTACAGCACAAGTGCCAAGCCGCACATGTGTATTTGTTTGGGAAGCAGCCAGCCACCGTACCGCCCGGGTAATGGAGGAAATGAGTGTGCCGACTAGAAAAATCAACCGAGCGTGACCGAAGGTTACCGAAGAGAAAACAGATGATGGTTCCAATGCCGGAGAGATTGTCGAACGGAAGAGCCAGAGAAGTTCCGTAGTGTGAAGGTATTTCGGCTATTTCAAGTCTGACAAAAAACAGAGTAGCGTGCACTGTAAATTGTGCCGAAAGCAAGTCTGGAAATACAATAAACTGGTGCATGCGCTACGTCCACACGTACCCGGGTATTTTTGAAAACGCAGATTTTTCTATGTGTTTGCACCTTTCGTCCAAACGTAAACGGCGTTTTTGGTCACTGAAAGCGAAGATTTTTAAAAACTCAGTTTTTGCATTTATGTGTGGACTAGAAAAACGGAGAAAACGCAGCGTCAAAGGTGTGCGCATTTTTTGACGTCACACTGTGCGCCACGTTATTGTTTCGGTGAAATGAATTTCTACAATACTGTTACTGTTAATTCTACTCTCTGCAGTGTTTAAATGCTTACATATACACACAGTTACTGTCCGTCCACACATACGACTCGGTTCTGCTTCTATGCCGCAGCTTTGTTTACTTTTTCCCACCGAGGCTTCTAGACTTCTGATTGGCCAACATTTCTGCACGGTTAGGAATCTAGCGCCACCTGCTGCTTTGGCATGTTCATAGCAGCGTTTTCCTTCATTTCTGCCTTTATGTGTGGACGGGATTATTTTTTAAAACGAAAACGGAAAATCTCCGTTTTCAAAAATACCCGTGTACGTGTGGACGTAGCCTCAGTCTCTGACTGGAAGCGCTAATTCGTCATTCGGCTTTTGTCAGACTAAAGTAACTGTTAAAACTGTTTGAAAAGCTCAGCTATACAACAAGGAGAGATTGAGAATTTCCTTTTAGTTCTCAGTTTATTTGATATTGACAAAAGTTAGTCAATTTTGTCTGTTCTTCTGTAAAACAAACTAAGATTTATTTTTTAGAATTAATATTTTGTTTCTAAGTGGAATTGACAATTTAGTCTGTTTCGTTTGTTCTATTTTGAAACTTAAACGCTTTAGCGGCTGCCTTCTGTGTAGTTTGCAATATTTGCCTTTATTTACCTGAAAAAGTCTCATGTTCCTTAAGTACATCTACCCTGTTGAACTTATTATGGGAAATAAATATTTAAATCAAAACAAGCTGCTGATTATTTCACATTTTACTTGTGAGCAACGGCACATTTAAATCTTACAAATATAGTTATTTGGCTTATATCGTGATAGATATCGTTATCGCCTGAAATGAAAAAAACATATCGTGATATGAAAAAATCTTATATCGCCCAGCTCTAAGTTCTACTGTTTGTCCCACGGTTGTAGAAAAAAAACAACAACCCCCCCTCCCAAAAAAAACAGATTAAGGGTCATGAGGTGGTCAAGTAATTTTGATGTTCAAACCCTTAACTTCACATTAAAGCAACGTTTATTATCTAGGTCATGTTGAACAGGAACTGAATTGGCCACCTGGGTGTCAGAGGCTTCAGAGTGAGGGCAGGCACTGCAGGTTGTTTTGGTGCAGCTGGTGTTTCCATGCCTCATTCTGTGTTTCTGTCTGGACTGGACCTGCTTCAGTCTTTGCCTCTATAATGATGCGTAATTAGACTGTGGTTTAATACAGCCGCCTACCGAGATACACATCATGGGCCAGCTCATTACTCTCTCTAGTTCCAAAGTGATTGTACCACAACATCTGTCTCTCTCTTTCCTGCCTTGTTTCTCTTCCTCTCTTTCTGTTTTTTGCTCTCATTTGCTCTTCTTGTGTCTGTAAAACAATGTAGGGCAGTGCCTGACCCAGTTGCCATTGGTATATGCATTTGTGTCTGCGTATGTGTGTTTAATTATCCAGCATTGTACCACAGGCTACAGTAATCAAAGCCCAGAAACCAGAGTAGAAAAATGTTGCTACCTCAGCTTAACAACATCGACTTTATTAATGTTTATTACAGGCACCTCTGGATCACCTTTTTGATTTAGCCATTGATAACAGCCCACCTTCACCTTATGATGAGTGCTAGAGTGCTAGCGCTGTGAAAGATGATAAAATGACACAGATCAGAGTACTTTGCCTTTTTAGTCTAGAAATAGAATAGATCAAATTAAACAAGATGGATGGTGAATATGAGAAAGAAATATATATATATATATATATTTATTAGTAAGGTGCAAGGACACCATGTTCAACCACTACAGCTTCACTGTGACTCTGCACTGATTCTACAAGTGTCTGAAAGTCTACTGGATGGATGCAACACCATTATTTCAAAAGACATACCCTCATTTAATGATGGTGATGGAGAATGCTGTTGAAAACATCAATTCAAAACTTCCCATTTGGGAGACTGGATTGAAGCAGCAAAGGTAATAAAATATGATTTACACCAATTTCATAGCATTCAGTGACACCTTGTGCCCCAAGGCTGGTGCATTGTCATCTAAGACAAGATTACTTCAGTCAGGATAGATGTACTTTATCATAGGGAAAGGGTGATCAATCTGAACAACTTTGTATTGATTTGCAGTAAATCCTAATTAAAAAGAATATTTGATTTCAAATATGCATATAAACTGACAGATATGGCTTTGGGGTGTAGCATTGTTCTATACTATTTTCCTCTGCTGCAGGAGTCTAGTGAGGTCTGTACTAGTAAGACCAATTCCCTTGCATGTTGCAGTGCTTGGTTTCTGTGTATACATAAAACAAATGAGCTTTTCATATAGATTTCCAAACAAAGTGAGTAACAAAAAATTTCCACGCACCCATACTGTACTTGAAGAAGAGCACATGCACACATACCCTGGTTATCTCACAACCAGAAATTTACGCTGATAAGATTCCACAGAAGCTAAACTCAGGAAGTCAGGTGAAAGTGCCTCTGCCTTTCTGAATGCCAAATTCCAGGAAGCACACATACACTCTAAATCACAGTTGACTTGTCTGTGCTTCAGGCTTCAAGAGCTAAGGTCCACATAAACACACACAGTGTGTAAACAGTACAGTTTTGTTACACCCAGTGAACAACAGGATATTAAAAAGGGTCACAAAATACTTAAAGTCATGCAAACCCTGGCCTATACTGCTAAAATTACAAGGCAGAGAAAATTATCATTCTCTTGGTAAGGTTGTCAAGTTGACAATGATTATTATGAAACAATTAACAACTTATGACAGCAATAGATCAACACAAAATATGGGTAACAGGCCCATCAGCATAACACTTATAATCTGTATTATCCAATAGGCCATAGGTTCAGTGGAAATAAGCAGCCTACATGTGACAGGTAATAATATTTGCAGAGTTCAACTTTCCTCAAATCACTATGGAGTTTAAGAAGCTGTACTTTTTTCAAGTTGGAGATTGAGAAGCAAAGATTAAAATCTCCTGACTTACACTAGTAAAGCTTTCCCTAAACTACTGTATTTCACATTCACATTCACTGTGTTATTCCCTATCTTGCAAAGTGTCTCATCTTTCTCCACAAGTGTGCTTGCTTTGAATGTTCCTCATTCACTGTGGATTTTGTATCCCTGATGCATTTTTTCCTTGCTTTTTGATCTTCTGAACCTTTCTGTCTTGCCAACCCCCTCAGCTGTACTAAATGTCACGGTCGATGTTTTTCACGTAGTAAATTGAATGACTTTCAACACACCGCTGCAATGACAGTTTTTGAAAGTATTTTCTGAGTATGAATATCTGATTTTCAATGTTTGTTCCTGCGTGTGTGTGTGTCTGTGTCTGTGTGTGTGTGCATGTTGCTTCAAGGCAGCCGAATTGTGAAATGGATGTTAATGAGAACCTCTCTATGCTATATAAACTTGTCATCATTCTCATACAGTATACATGGCAAAAAAAGTTTCTACATCATTGATCTGCAGGGTCCATGACCCCTATATGGGAAGTCTGTTTCAGCTCTCTGATTAAAAAGTCCTAAACTCTGATTCTATAAGTCTCTTACCCAGTAAGTAATGCAGAGTTCAGCTGGAGCCGATATATGTGAGGGGACTCACCCCTCTGACTGCCTTGTAATCATCCAAATGTCCTCCACTGTCGTCATCTGATAAGAAAAATGCCCGAGTAGCCTTGCAGGATCGGCCTTATCACCACCACTCATTACTAAACGGCAGCTCCCCTCTCAGGCTACGTCCACACGTACACGGGTATTTTTGAAAACGGAGATTTTCCGTTTTCGTTTTAAAAAATAATCCCGTCCACACGTAAAGGCAGAAATGAAGAAAAACGCTGCTAGGAACATGCCAAAGCAACAGGTGGCGATATAATCCTAACCTGTAGAAATGTTGACCAATCAGAAGTCTAGAAGCCTCGGTGGGAAAAAGTAAACAAAGCTGGGGCATTGAAGCAGAACCGAGTCATATGTGTGGAGGGACAGTAACTGTGTATATGTAAGCATTTAAACAATGCAGAGAGTACAATTAACAGTAACAGTATTGTAGAAATTCATTTCACCGAAACAATAACGTGGCGCACAGTGTGACGTCAAAAAAGGCGCACACCTTTGACGCTGCGTTTTCTCCGTTTTTCTCGTCCACACGTAAATGCAAAAACGGAGTTTTCAAAAATATCCACCTTGGCCGGAGTTTTTAAAAATCTGCGTTTTCAGTAACCAAAAACGCCGTTTACGTGTGGACGAAAGGTGCAAACGCATAGAAAAATCTGCGTTTTCAAAAATACCCGGCTACGTGTGGACGTAGCCTCAGTTGGGCACTTGTTAATAACTGGGTTGATTTTAAAAGCCAAGACAATAGGCCCCAAGGGAGTGTTGTATTCAAATGACTAGAGTAACCTGTAAGAGTTATTTGGACTAGTAAAGAACGATACTCAGATTTTTACCAATACTGTTTCACAAAAGGTTAAAAAGTGAATGTCTACAATTTAGACAAATTGCAGGAAATGTTATTAAAGCAATTTAGCAGGAGCAAAGCAAAATCAAATAGTAATAATCACAAAACAACAATCAAATCACCTGAACTATAATTATCTTATTAACTGACTCTGAGCTAATGCTGATTTTATTCTTATCTTCCGTGAGGAGAGGTTGGAGAAAGGGTGAGCACAACCAGGCCTAAAGATGCACTTATCCCCGTGTTCTGAGTTGATGATAATCACCCAACAGGAAATGAGTATCCCTTGGGAATTTAGTGGAAGTATGTTGTACACACGCGCACACACACACACACACATACACACACACACACACACACACACACACACACACACTGAGCAGAGAGGAAAGCCAAAAATATACAACCATTTTGCTGGTCCACAGGTCGGGCTGGGTCAGTCCCTCTAGCGTCTCTGCTGTAATTTTCAACTGTGAACATCTCAGGTCCAATCTTCTGAGCTGCTCATCTCACAGAAGACAAAGGGGAAGAACCCTATATCTCTTCTTCACTTAACTTTTCACGTTCACCCTTTCTCCCCTCTCTTACTGGATGTCACATCTTCTGAGACGACCTCTAACTGGGGACATCCAGTCACATTATTGGAGATTATGTATCGGAATTTCAGGAGCAGGACCACGCCTCCAAGCACACTCCTTCCGGTTGTCATCTATATAGGTTCCCCCAGTTCTGCAAGCTGTTCATTCTCGTTTACGTGCCCCACCCTCCCTCCCTCGTTGTTCTCAATTCTTTAACTTCTTCACTCCTATTTACTACGTGGGGATCTGCCAGGCCCGGGCGCTGCCGCCAGTCCCCTTCGAGGCCTTCCCCACACCGCAGCTCAATTCATGTCCAAGCTTTCACCTTTACCTACTAAAACGCTGTCAAACTTAAAATGAGGACGTGGGCCCAGCATTAACATCTAATCACCTGATGTCCACCCACATCTTATCTATCTCTATTTATCTATCTGACTTACGTGATTTAACGCAAAGTTTAAAGTTTAAATTTTAAAATCACTTCATTACATTTCATGTCATTGTTAACACAGAAACCCCGTCACATTTAAACATTCAGTCACATATGGATATAATTCACTTCATGTTTCATTCAGTTTATGTAATTCTACTTCAGTTAGATTTGTTTTTAGCAGATTCTCAAATGAACATTTGTTGTAACATAATCCCTTTTTAATTCAAATACAGAGGAATACTTTCTTTTACTTTCTTTTAAAAACTGTGTTTGTCAATCATTTTTTAATACAACTTCTTTTTATTAAATCATACTTTTTATCAAAAAAAGTCAGACATTCATAGACTGGTGGCTCCTGTGTGTCACTTTCACCCCTACCCTGCACGACACACACATACACACACACCCACACATACCAAGGTCAGACTCTGTAGAGGTTCTCAGTGAGGTCTGTTATTAGAATCAATGCACAGGTTACATTTTCTTATTTAATATCTGGGTTACACTTACACCTACTCATTTTCAATATACCTGATGATATTCTGAACAGTATTAAGGATAATTTACTATCAGCAAATTCATTCATTCATTACAACTTCACATCACCTGACAACATGTGATTATCCTAACAAGCCACTGTCTCATATCATGCATAATGTCTTAGGTTCTACTCTTCCCAGTGATCATCCATGGCCACTTTGTTCAAGTGGTACATAGTGAGTAATGGAGGAGGATGAGACTAAGGTATAAACCAGTGTGTGGCACAGTGACTGATGTACCACGACGACACAGAAAATAAATAAATAAAAATAAAAGGCAAGCATCAGGTGAGCAATTTTCACTCAAGCGAATGGGTACCATCATTGAGTCTGTTGTTTGGTTGCTATTATTCGTACATCAATGGCACCAGCAGGCTGGAAATGATTAAAGCTCTTTGAGGTATAGAAAAGCATGTTGGTCTTAGCTACCGCCCACCTCCTGCCTGTCCACTCACATCACTGTCACTAGTCACAACAATAGCTGGCACTTATCTGATTGGTTGACTTCATGTTTGAACTCTCTGAAAGCAATTGTATTAGTTGACATGCAGTGACACAAGCTTTATTAGATGACATTGTGTTTGTTTCTGGTGATCTGGGTTTGATTGGTTGACATTTTGCCCGACCCACAAGAGTGATTCTCTTTGACCTTGTTTGTTTTTGCATCAAGTGACTTGGTTGGTCTTTTCAGATGATTGATATACGGTAGATTGAAAGACAGTTTAACTGAAATGCATGCAACGTCTCTTCTAAACTGGTTATATCTGAGCTACAGGATTGGTTGTGTGCATTTCTTTGCCCCATAGGATTAAAGAATGGGTTGATCAGATGCAGAAAGAGCTTGTTACCCTGGCAGACACAGCCGCAGCTGGGAAGAGCCTCACTCAGGTATAAACACCGGAATATACACAGACATGCATAAAATCTGAGCATAATCCTATTCCTTTCTTAAAATTTAAGTCAACCCCTTGTATATTTTCCCCTAAATGTTTAAACTCTTAATTTCCTGTGAAAATTATATTTAGTTTTAACAATAATTTAAACAAATGAATGTGTGTACAAAAAGTCTTTTTTGTATTAAAACAGCAATTACATTTGTCTTTCTCCATGTAGATTTTTCTGAGTAACCAGCACCTCTACACTGTGGAGCAAAACGATGCGGAGGAGCTAGTGGCCAGAGCAGCCAGGAACATAGAGCAGCTGCTACACAAGAGGTCTGCTGCCTTGGAGGTAAAATTCACTCCTCTCAAAGGAACCAACTGTCAGTTTGCAATTTGTTTGTAGCTTTTGATGCTGCACAGGACAAACTCTTCAAGTGCCATGACAGCGACCAGTTTTCCATCTGTTCTTCTCTAAGACTCCACCATGGATATTAAATAATCAGAGTGTGATTGTAAAAACCTAAAGATAAACTGGAGCACATTAGGTTTTGGTGACACAGGGATGTTTGTGGTATTTAGTCATTGTAAAAGTAATACAATACAAATAACAGCAGATGAACCGATTTGTCATTCAAGTGAAAATCACATCAGGAATTCACTTTGGGTACATTTAATTCATTGCAGACCAGGGATGAAAACTGCCAACACGGATAAAAGCAATTTGAAAAAGATGATAAAAAATTAAGTTGTTTTTATGTTTGATTTGTCTTGAACAAGCACGACACCCTGTGCTATGTGTAGATTTTGTGACAGTCCCAAAACTAAAAGCAATGAGATACAAAAGCCTTCTGTTTTCTGAGCTGCATCTGTCACAGACAAACTTGCAAAGTCATGATCATGTGTTATTAAAGGCAACAAAAAAGTTAAAGAAAATTCAGTCTCTATATAGCATACAAATTTAATAAAGGTAGCTGAATTATGTTTATTGATGCATATACTGTATGCATCTGACTGGAGATTTAAATCTTCACATACATTGATCTACATCCACATACAGTAAAACGAAGTTTAGTTGAATATCCAACAATCACACCTACCAGCACAGCAGTTGTAAATGGGGAGAAACTATATTTTTATGCCAAACTGAATGATTGCTTTTCCTTAAGTAGGACACAACATATAACTGTAACAGCATTATTGTGTAAAGCATGAATAGTTAAGTTGAGTAATTCACAAGTTATTGCCCAAAACGTAACACATAATTCTGCATTAACACCACCATCTGCGCATTATCTATTTGTTTGCATATTTTTCTGGCTTAGTTTTCCAAATGTGGTTGTTTTTTATTTGGTTGAAGTCCAAAGCCTTTAAATAGAGTATCATTCAAAACATTTTTAGAGTGGTTTAGTAACAGGATCTTCTAGTTGTTTTAAAGTACACAACTACCCAACAGTTGTTCAGAACAACCTTTAGGAGGTCTGTATTAGGGGTGCAACGATACACAAAATTCACGGTTCGGTTCGGTTCGATACTTTGGTGTCACGGTTCGATATTTTTTCGATACAAAAAAAATGTTCATGCATTTTTAATTTGTCATTTATTAAAATTATAAATATATATTTTAACTCAAAAGTACAGTTTTTAAATTTAACCCTAACCCTTGTGCGTGTTTTTTATTTTGACAGCGAATGCGCACCTGCGGACCACTTATGTGCAGCCCTGGTTATTTAGCTCATCATATCGCAGCCACAGAAATTATTTTGTCCATGAAACCATAAAGCTGCACTTTCTTTTTGCCTTATTGTCTGATTTGTCATAACTTCTCCGTTTTGTGGTAAGCTTTTCTTTGGCTGTCACTTCTTCACCCTGACCTGTCTTATTTGGCTCAGCAGAACTGAAATGCTTTTACACATGCACTCACATAAGCTCAGCGATTCTCTGCGCGATCAACCTCTCACATGTTTAAGCTTGCTGCGGGAGATTTCACTTGTCATGTTTGCATAGTAAGCTAACGATTAATAAGACGATGTCAGAGGAATTGGTGCACAAATTATCATCACTCACAGATCAGTGCTGTCGCTCTCTATACACAGTTCGCACGATTGCAAAGTGAAAGCAAAAAAACAAGCGCAAATTCAAACGCGACTTCAATATGTCACATATTGACAGTGGCTCACCGATGCCAATGACATAATTACCCAGCTACATTTCTGAAAGAATGCAAAAGCATTGACATATATTTTTCCTACAATAGCCCGACGGGCAGGGAAGAGATCGCTGATGAAAAAATCGCTAGCTCCGGGACGTCGGGCTAGCAATATTGCAAGCCCTGTATCTGATTGAGGAATCACTCATCTTTGGAAAAGAGAGTTTATTACAGAGAAATGTCTCTTTCCAAAATAAAAGCTATACTATCCGCTTCTTCTGGGCTATATTCTCAGCAGCATAAGGAGAATCATGTGCTAACAGCTGTCTAAATGACTCGGCTAAAGTTAGTAGCATGCTTGCTTTTTTTTGTCTGCTTCCACTTGTCTTTGCACTAGGATGATGTTGGCGTAAATGTGCAGTCATATTCGTTGTGTTCCCACTAGTGCTTTCAGGTTAATCTCGTTGAAATGACCTTAACGCCACAACACGGCAAATCTCCGTTAACGAGCTACCGCCGATCGCTCCGTGCATGGGGCTAGACGGCCAACACGTTAACGAGCTAACTGCGCTAACACACTAGTTCACACCAATGTAATTGAGCATTGCATGGCACATCCAACATACTGTTTTACTTTAGTCCATGACTCGCTTACCTTCAGGGTCATGCGTCACATGAAAACCAAAATAATTCCAAACGCCAGATCTGAATGAGGTTCAATTTGCCTGTTGCAAGGAGAGCTTAACTTCTGTCTCGCTAGCTTGCCCTGCGCTCTTCCTTCTGACTATGCTGTCTGTGTTGAGCGCTCAGTGGATCTGCGCTCGGCAGTGCAGCCTAGGCGGAGTAGTCGAACACAGATTCACTGAGCGCTCAACACAGACAGCATCGTCAGAAGGAAAATTGATAAAATAAATTACAAATGTTGTATTGTTCGATACATATGCGTACCGAACCGAAAGCACTGTATCGAACGGTTCAATATCGATACGAATATCGTTGCACCCCTAGTCTGTATGTTATCACAGTCTAAACCTGAGGAGTGCGTATTACTTTTGATGGACATTTTATAGCCAACTAATGTTTCTGTTATAAAGGTATGTGTGTGTGACGATTTATAAATCTAATTTGGCTCCATAGTAGAGGATAGATGCTGTATGCTAAAGGAACAGTGGGTGAAGCATATACTTAAAAGAGTAGAAAGCACGGACTGAGATCTTTCTTCTTTTGGACTGAATGTGATAATGAGAGCCTCGACCCTCGGGATGTTCTCCCCCCCAATTTCTTTCTTTCTTTTTTAGGGCAGAGATTCTCATCTCCACTAGGAGTCTGAATAGCAAATTGCCTTTTTAAGGCCTTGCAGTTGTTGTCTAATTAGTAATGGAAAGGGAGTGTTTATGAATGTCCATAAACATGTGTCCTGCCAAGTGTCTGTCTTTTGTTTGTTAAGTAAAGCCACTCATGTTCTTATCAATTTTCCGAGTGCTGGTGCCACAATTTGCATCAGCAGCAAAGTGAATATTGGCTCTACTGCATGGAAAAGCAGTAGAAGAGAGAAATGGCTGCAATACTGGGCAATGTTACGGTGTATTTTCTATGTGAAAAGTTCATAAGGGTAGGTGGTGGGTGGGACGTCAACTTTATGTTGACAGTTGATCCAACCTCCACACATCGATCACGTCTCACTCTTTATTATGCCTCATCTTCTTTTATGAGTAACCTCAAGGCACACTGATATTGGATTCTCTGTCATGAGATGTATAGATGAGAAGATAAATGATAAATGCATGCTGGGAAAGAGGCAGGTCCACATGAAAATAATGGCTATGTGGATTGATGGACAGATAGACAGTGAGCAAAGGATCATAGTGAGAGCAGCTGAGGAAATAAAGAAGGCTTTTAGCGAATAGTGCGATTGGTTTCCCTTTTGGGTATAGTCTTTCTAATACTTGCAGACCGCATACAGTAGGAGTGAGAATAAACACCAGCAAACTCAAACCAGAAGATAGTATACAGGAAGCAAACTGTCCCACTAGATTTCAGTTGTGCTTTGAGATTTTTGCTGACCAATCTTCTAAGTCAAAGGAGGGCTTTTTGCTCTAAACTTTATTAGGCAAAATGCAGGAAGCGAATCTTCATTGCAACTGGGACTTCCTTTTTTGCTCAGTGCTTTTGATATGAGGTTGGAAGTGACTCGCAATGTCAATATAATTGGAGATTGCCCAAGGCACTCAAGCCATTTTCACTTACTTGACAAGTGCTTTCAAACTTGCATCCTCCCGTTGGCTTTCGTCTTTCTCTTTCTTGTGTCTTGTCTGTCTCTCTTTATCTGATATCTAACTCCGTGTGATGGATGACCTTCCAAAGGCTGCAGCTTACCTAGCCACAGGTGTGTGAAATAAGTGTCCATTTATGTGTGCCTATTCATGCTTTCATAAATAAGTGTGAGGCAGAATGTAGCATGCATTATTAATATGTACTTGGCTGCACACTGCTAGGAGAGATCACTTTATCAAAGGTTTTACAATGGATACTGTGGCTCGAAGCCCAGTGGGGAACACTCACACATTTAAACATGGAAACATTCACCGTTTGGACTGTCCACCTGCCCACTCACTGATCCACCCACTATACATCATTTGCTACATAAAAAACTCAATAGGGGATATTGGCAGACAGTTGTTTGATAGAGCTTAGGCACTGAAATGTAGCCACCTACACACGCATGAGCCAAAGGGCCAAAGTACCAAAAACTCCTCTATAAATTTATAATAAATTCTAATGAATGCATATTTGTATCTTTAAATTCAGACCACTTACTGTTGATTTCCATCTTATTTTTATTCTTGTTACTTTTATTATTATTATTATAATACAGAGAGCATAGTCCATATGCTTAAACAGATTTCCATTATAATGGATTTATCTCAACCAAGAAAATTCTTGCCTCTTACGCTGAATAAATGGCTATCACACCTTCATAAAAAACAGTATGAAGCTGTGAAAGGGTCATTAGAGTAAATAATTCTGCTTAGGGTGATATCATAATGAAAATCTTGATGTCAAATACGCTTGACCACTCGGCAAAACTGTGTGAGACTCTCCTGGCTTGAGTCAACACATCTTGGAGAGATGAGTTGATTCACAACACATCTCTCCTTCCTACATATTCAGCTTGTTATCTGTTTCCCTGAATGCCTAAGTACACTGTAATTAAAGGCTCAATTATTGATACAGCTAAACTTGTGCTACAAAAGATAAACTAAATAAACACTGAAGAAAGACACTGATGCATGCTCACACATCAAACTCCCTCTTTAGTATACCTACTGCCCACACAAGTGCCCTGTGATTGTGTGGGGTCCCACAGTTTTTTTTGGACGTCCATTTGAGGTTTGCTTCATTGATAACATCACTTGAACTGAATGTAACATAAAGCAGATGTTGAGTTTTGGTGTTGCAGGCTGAGTTATCACTCTAAATAATATACTAGCATATTTTTAGACACTTGCTCTTTGAATGGGTTGTTCCCTACATCCAGAAACCACATATCAGCCGCAGTTATTTGTTTTTACTTGAACAGTCTGCATGGGGTAAATGTGTATGTCTACAGTACTGTATGTGTGTGTCTGCACAATTCCTCTTTTCTCCTGAGGTGAAGGGCTCTATCCAGTGACTAATGAGCCACTCCACAGCATTACTTAGAGTAATCCCTCAGCCTGCAGCACACAAAAAAGGAAAGAAAGTCTACAGGACACAGGTGGTGGTGTGTGAGACTCTGCGCTGTAAAATGGGGTGTGTTGGTACATGGATATTTGCAGATTAATGTGTCTTTGCTAAATAATCTTAATTTTACAATGTTGGCAACATGATCATGGAACTCTCTTACAGAATAGCATTTAGCAGTAAGTTGATAAAATACTTAATTTTTTAAATATTTATTTTATTATTTCGATTTAATGCAGTCTACAGACGGATACAAGAAAATCAAAAAGCCACAGTTTGTGGCACATACACTACTTGCTGGCCTTTTAAGGCTAAATGAAATAGAAATAACAAGAAGGAACAGAAGGAGCACTGTCAAGCCCTACAATGTGAGCTCTAGTAGGCTACTCATGTGCATGTTTCTGACCAAACTGTCAAAATCAGACTCATTGAAGGTGGTATGAGGAGCCAGCATCCTTTAATGGGACCTGTGCTCATGCAGCTCGATTGGCATGCTAGATAATATTAAAGCTTGTAGGTCCACCACTGGTCGCAGTTGCTTTTGCAGATGATAGTGCAGGCATTGCAACGTTTGCCACCACATCTCCAGACTCTTTCATGCCTGTGACATGTGCTCAGTGTGAACCTCCGCTCATGAAGAGAAAGATAAGAAACAAACCAGAGGAAGAATCAGTCATGTCTGTGACCACCACCTGCAAAACCATTCCACTTTTGGGGCTGTCTTGTTGTTGTCTTTGCAGTGCAACTGTTGTCACTCTGCATCAGATTAATTCACAATGGTTTTATGCTTTCCAACTGGAAAGATTTTAAAAAGATCTCTGAATTTTAACTGAGTTTGTGTTACACTGAAATGATCAAGTGTTCACTTGTTTTTTTACCAGTGTTAGCTAGCTGCTAACTAGCAGCTTATGTGTAAAACTCATCTTAATAAAAAAGAAAAAGAAAATCCTGATTTTGAGGCCCAGTCGATGTGATCTAATACATTGATTAAAACTTTGCTGTTAGAATTTCCTAACACGATTAGCCCACTGTCTTTAATTATATACCTTGTTGGATATGCTAGCTGGTACAAAGTTTTTGTCTTGGTTATTTGACTGTCAGACTGACCAAAATACAAGCAAATCAATGACTCATTGACTACTTTGACATTCTGTAACTTTATCTATAGTAGACATAGAATAAACAGTAAAGTGGTAAAAATATTATATTTTTCAGGTAGTCTCCACTACCAAAAACGTGGTATTAGGTAAATCTGGATTGTGCAAGAGTTGGCAGTTCGTCTTGTAATCGGAAGGTTGCCGGTTTGAGCTCCAGCTCTGACAGTCTGGGTCGTTCTGTCCTTGGGCAAGACACTTCACCAGTTGCCTACTGGTGGTGGTCAGAGGGCCCAGTGGCTCCAGTGTCCGGTCGCCTCGCCTCTGTCAGTGCGCCCCAGGTCAGCTGTGGCTACAGTGTAGCTTGCCATCACCAGTGTGTGAATGTGTGTGTGAATGGGTGAATGACTGAATGTAGTGTAAAGCACTTTGGGGTCCTTAGGGACGAAGTAAAGCGCTATACAAGCCATTTACCATTTTTCAGTGATTACTTCACTTAAAAGAGGGAAACAAATGCAAAGTATGGTTCAAGACAAACAACACAATATCATAACATTGGAGTGCTATTTTTATATATTTATACATATTTATATATTTTACGTATTAAGCATATACGGAGGAAAGAAATGTCCCAGCTGTCTTTCAGACATTTCCCTATAATGTAAGCATGATATGGTAATGAAAACATTTAGATTACAATCATATCAATAATGAAAAAAAATCATAGTCATATCTATAAAAGTGTCATTCTCAAGATTTCCAGGGTAATGCTGCAAAGTTCAGTTATCCAGTTCCCTCTGTTTAGAGATGTGTGTTAAGTGTTTAATGTGGTATTTGTAGATCTCTTTAATGGAGTCTTTGTACCCCAGGTGTTGGACCATATTTTTATTAATCTGCTGCCTGCTGTCACAATGTTAGAATAATGAGCAGAAGACGCATTTATGTGTTTGTGTGTGTGTGTGTGTGTGTGTGTGTGTGTGTGTGTGTGTGTGTGTGTGTGTGTGTGTGTGTGTGTGTACCAGTGTACAGCAATGAGTAGTAGCTATGACACGATCAGAGATATTCTAGTCTCCAGAACAGATGTTACTCTACATCCCATCACAACTGTGCGCTGATCATACTGTATTAAGCAGGTAAACGGTGTTTTTGTGTGTGTGTGTGTGTGTGTGTGTGTGTGTGTGTGTGTGTGTGTGTGTGTGTGTGTGTGTGTGTGTATGTGTGTGTATGTGTGTGTCTTTTTCTGTGAGCATACATTTATATTTATTGTTTGTGTGATAATGAAAAGAGAAGGGGGGGAGGACTGCAAATAGGAAATTCTAACTAGACTTCTAGTAGGCCAGGGACAATAGCCTAATACGCTAATCAAGATGAAATCCAAACTGTGTTAGTGGATTACAAAATGTATTAAAGCCTTTTGTGATTGCTCCCACAGTTGATTTTTTCACACCAAGCTGCTTGCCTATTGTAGATTCACTCTTCCCAGTCTGGTGCAGGTCTACAATACTTTTCCTGGTGTCCTTCGAAAGCTCTTTGGTCTTGGCCATGGCGGAGTTTGGGGTCTGACTGTTTGAGGCTGTGGACAGGTGTCTTTTATACAGATGATGAGTTCAAACAGGTGCCATTCATACAGGTAACGAGTGGGGACAGAAAAGCTTCTTACAGAAGACGTTACAGGTCTGTGAGAGCCAGAGATTTTCCTTGTTTGAGGTGACCAAATACTTATTTTCTACCCTGATTTACGAATAAATTCTTTACAAATCCTACCATGTGAATTCATGGATTTTTTTTTCACATTCTGTCTCTCACAGTTGAAGTGTACCTCTGGTGCAAATTACTGACCTCTGTCATCATTTTAAGTGGGGGAACTTGCACAATCGGTGGCTGACTAAATACTTTTTTGCCCCACTGTATATATATATATATGTATAGATCTTAACAGTAAGTAGGGATGGGTATCGTTTAGGTTTTATCCGATACCAGTACCAAACCGGTACTTCTGAAACGGTGCCGGTGCTTAAACGGTGCTCAAACCGGTGCTAAAAGAATGGAGAACACAAAATTGGTCCAAAAACCTCTCATGTTCAGCTGTTTTTCTTATAAAAAGATAACAACGTTAGCCTTTTCTGCAGCTATAGGGGATTTATGGTATCAGTCTTGGCTGGAAGCAGTGCTTAAACAATGGAAAAAACACAAACTTTGTCCAAAAATATTTAACTGTTTTCCACTTTTTCTTTGGTCATTTTAGCCTTTTTTGCCAGGGTGAAGGGAGCATCTGCCATCAAACAAGAAGACAGCCGCATGTAACTACGATGGTGTTTGCTAGTTCACCTTACATGCATTAATGTAATAACGCGGTTAGCGTACTCAACGTAAATTACACACGAACAACATTAAGCTACTCATGCAGAGAAGCTGCTGCTGCTGCCATCATCATCCCTCATCATTTCTGCTACACTGGCAGGGCAAGGGGCCAGGACTCTCCTCTTCGGGTTTTTGGGGGATGTTGCTAACTCCGGGTCCAATAACAGGCAACCCACCTGCAGTAGATGTGCATGGTGTGAGGTCTCGCAACAAGCTATCAAATACGGCGCATTTCTCGGCTTTTAACAAAATGCTATATGTCGCCAGGTGTTTTATCAGATTCGAGGTGTTACCTCCTTTGCACAGTATCACCTTAAAGCACTTGTTGCAGGCTGCTGAGTTTGCATCTTTTGCTGTGAAGTACAGCCAGAGTTTTGACCACTTCGCCTTGGGCATTTTTAATCTGTAGCTCTGCTCTAAAACAACCTACATACCTGGGCCCGCCTACTATCCTTGGAAACGTAAAATGATTGGCTAGAATCTAAAGTGTATGACATATCAGGAAGAAAAAGCACCGAAATAAAGCACCGAAATGTGCGCTGCTTTTTGGTCTGGTTACTACCGTTTATGTCAGAACCGGTGCCATAATGGCACTGGATACCAGTACCCATCCCTAATAGTAAGCATACAGTAAGCACACCTAAATCTACAGTCTCTCCGTGTCAGAAATTCTATATTATAAGATAAAGCACATGCAATAACAGAGAGAAAACCCCAACAATTAGACACCCAATAGGAGTTTTTGATTGGTGACAGTGGGAAAGAAAAACTCCCTTTTAGACTTCAGGTAGAAGCCATCTGCCATGATTGGTTAGGGGTGAGGGGAGAGAGACAGGACAAAGTACACACTGTGGAAGAGAGCCATTCTTGTTGTGAAGTGGTAAGCATGCAAGGTTTCTTTAGATCAGAGTGTTTGTAAATCATAATAACAATTTGAGGTTGTACGAGAGGCTTTCAGGGGGACCGTCCAAACAGTTGTGACTGCATATCTTTGAACACAGCTGATATACTACAAGAACATGGCATTCTCCAAGTGTACTGGAAAGAAGTATATTAATACCAATTATCCATCCATGGTGTCCACATAGGGGATATAGCTACACTTAGCAATAGATCTCTGAGATACATGCATGACAACAAAAAAGCCAAAATACTAAATGGAATGGGGAGCAGGTGTACATTTACTGTTCCTATCAGCAAGGCTCTCCCATGGGTTCTCGCAGCTGCAGATACCTCAGGTCTGTCACTCTGTCTCATGCTTTCTTCCTCCTTTTACTATCTCACCTTCTTCTCTGTGGATACTTCCATCCCTCCCACCTTTTCTGTCAACTCTCTGTTCCAGTACACCCAGTGCTGTCTCCTCTTTGTTCAAATCCTGGCCTTTTGTCACAGTTCTCTGTCAAACTGATATTTAAAATCAACCTTTTAGCTATCTCCTCTGACATCTCTCACTGCTTTATCACTCACTCTATTCTTCTGCCATCTGTCTCTTCTTTCTCCATGCAGCTTTCATTTTAAACTACTACTGTCCTGTCTGTCTGTCCTTTGCCCTGCTCTCCATGTCTTGCCATGATATGAATTCATTTATTTTCTTACTCTTTTTGTTCTCCTTTATGTATATTCCTGCATATATGTAAAGTATTTATTTATTAGACACGGATGAAGGTGTTTTTGTTTGTCCTTTTCCAAACACGGAAACCATCCCGTTGCTCAGTAAATCATCCATAAGCCACCCAGCTATATGTTTTCCTCATTCCAGTGTTCATTCTGATGAGCTTTGTTTTAATGAGTTTACTTTGAAGGCAGTGATCATGCTGAGTCAGAGTATTGTTTTTTTTCCTCTCTCTAGACTGTCCTTTCTGCTAATACATCTGCTCGTTAATTATGTCCTTCCCTCTTCCCTTTTCAGAGTCATCTCTTTCTTTTCTATTATTTCTTTTTTCACACCTCCCCCATTTTTACTTTTTTTACCATCCATTTGAGACGGAGCTCATTATGGCAAGTAAAAAACACGATGTCTGGACACATCAGAACTGAGAAAGAGTAAGATAAGAGCGAATGTGGGTGTTAATGATCATTTAGACTGTTACTACTCTTGTAAGTATTGCTTTGTTGTCTGTGGGAGTTGGGCAGTGTGCACTGAACAGCCTATTGATTTCAGTGTCTGGAGCCTTTAGACACACATAAACACACACACACACACATATACACAGGGTGTCTGGGATGCTCTGTGAGGTTTAGCAGAGCCTGTCTCATCTTCTCTGTCTATCCTTTAAGCTGTGCTCTGCTTTCTCACTAAATGCATGGTGGGCTGCTGGGCGGCCCTGGCAGAATGACAACTAAGAGTGGTGAGAGCAGGGCAGAAATATCTCTCTGTGGGACTAGTAGGACTACCTAGCACTCAGGTCAGCTCTCAACGGCAGTAGAACAATGATCCTATACATCAGTGAGTATGAGTAGTTAAAAGCTGTATCTGCCCTATTTGGCTCTTAGAATATTAATCTGCACAGCAGTTGTTAGAGTCATCATGAGGTCATTTTTATGTTCATCTGAGAAAAAAGATAGAGCTCACTACTAACTAGCTTCAGTTGCGCTGCCTGTAGGTTTTATTGAACATTTTTGTCATAGACTGCATTATTCTTGAGAACTCTCTCTTGTTCCCCCTGTTCTCCCTGAAATCTCTAAACCGCCTCGTCCCCCAGAGAACACGACCCAACTTCAATGCCACGTTGAATGAAATGTAACTCGGTTTTTAGGTATATTTAGATGTCTTTTAAACTTTTAACCAGTAAAAATTTTTATCAGTACGAGTCTGAAAACAACTTCTCTTCCCAAGAATCATATACCCAATTCTCACTCTCCTGGTACCCATGCTACGCTCTGCTGCCAATTGCAGAGGAGTGATAGTTCTTCTCAGGTCTCCAGTGGTCATGAACTGAAAGAGTGAGCTCATCATGGTGTCCAACTTTCACAATTAGTGAAAGTGAGACTAAAAAACCATTAGGTTGGGCGTTTTGCAGAGTGTAATCCATTATAGTGCAAATTTGTGCATTTTAGTGGAGTAACAGTGGCTTCTAATCAATTGGCAGAGACAGCAGTTTTCAGCAGCTCTAATGAACTGTTGTGCTCATTCAGAGAGTTTAGCTGCCACTCACTGAGTAGCCTCTTCAAATCTAGATCCCTCAGTGCAAAGCACATTTGATTATGTTGTTGCTTTCTTTGGCTAGACTGATAACCTTTGTATGTGTTTGACATAAAAAAGAGAGAAAGAGAGAGAGGGATGCAAGCAAAATAGAAGGGTAATTAGGTATCTTTCCTCGCACACTCATTCTCACCCTCCCCCATATCTCCCAGGGGGTAGTGGAGACTCGTCAAAGCCCTGTCATGAATTTTTAACATGCCTGTTGGTCTCTTAGGAAGCGTGTGTAGATGTGTGGTTTCTGCATGTGCATGTTCATATACAGTCAGGCAAAAAAAGGGATTTTCACATGTGTTTTTTTCACACAAAGTCTTATATAATTCATGAATGTCACACTAATGGCTTAAGTATGATGTACGATGTATCAGGAGTTGAACAGCTGTTGGTTATATGCATGTATCATTTCTGATACAATGTTTTGCTGAAGGAGAAACCCAAGGGAACATATGGATAATGCCTATCCATATGTTTTTAGACTACCTTGATTATGTGTTCCTGTATCTTTTTGCACTGATATTATGCAAGCTTATCATTTTATGAGCAATAGCCTGGTTTTCTGTTTATCTGATGAAGCTCAGTTAGTGCACTTGGGTTGATGTGATGCTACACTGTTGACATTTGACAACTCACAAATCTCGCCAGTAGATCAAAAATGCTCTATTTTTTGCATAGCGTATCTGCTGAAGGCATTTATGTCAAACTTAGCCGAGTCAAGTTTCTTTGATAAGTGATGGTCTCATTTTGGGATCTCCCTGTTGCTAAGCAACATTATCAGGGGCACCAATGTCACACTTATCTGACCTCAAGATGATTTTACAAGTGCATCGGCACAGTTTAGAATCAACTTCAACTGACCGACACATACAGTGGTGTCAAAAAGTGTTTGGCCCCTTCTTGATTTACTAGTGTTTTGCATATTTGTCACACATAATGTTTCAGATCATCAAACTTATTTTGATAAGATAAGTTACAATGATGATTTCATTGATTAAGAGAGAAAAGTTATCCTCGTTCTGTTTGAAAAAGTAATTGCCCTTCTTATTAAAATAATGAATTAATTGCAAAAAACTGCATTTTTTGGGAACCTGAGCTCAGTTTCACCAAACACACTCAGCCCTGACTATTGGCAGACCTGTTGAATCAAAAAATCACTTAAATAGAACCTGTTTTATAAAGTGAAGCAGGCTAAAAGATCTCAAAAAGCAACACATTATGACAGGATCTAAAAAAAAACCCACCTGAAAACAGTAAACAGTTAAGTATGGTAGTTGTAGTGTGATGGTCTAGGGCTGTTCTGCTGCCTCAGGAAATTTAAGACTTGCTGTGGTAAATGGAACCATGAATTCTGCTGTTTACCAAAACATCCTGAAGGAGAATGTCCGGCCACCTGTTTGTGACCTCAAGCTGAAGCACACTTGGGTTCTACAGCCGGACAATGATCCAAAACAGGAAGTCCACCTCTGAATGTCTTAAGAAAAACAAAATAAAAACTTTGGCGTGTCCTGGTCAAAGTCTTCACCTGAATCCGATTGAGATGCTGTGGCATGACCTTAAAAAGCAGACTCATGCCCGAAAACATATAGAAAAACAGGCAATCAGAAAGAGGGCAAAAACTTTTTCACACCACTGTAGAGTCAAAAAGATTCAAAGAACAAGAAATATGAAGCTGGAAATGAGCATAAGTGGCCAACTTTAACATTTTAAAATAGAGTAGAACATGCCGATCTGCAGAGTTAGGCTTCCCTAACCAAACACATGGTTTTAAAAATAGCAATGGTTTCATTACGATGTGGGAATGCTTAAAATAAATAACAAGACACCTCATGTTTGTCTGCATTGTGCAACTGCCAGTTGGACATGTTTTCATTTTACTCCAAAAACTGTAACTTTTAACAGAGCTTTTGATTTAGATATGCAGTTGGAATCACTGACAACATCTAAACGCTTTAGTGATTGGTGGTAGCAGGGAGCAGTGTCTGACTCTGTTTGACTATGATGCTTGCTACCACTAACTGGTAAATACGATTCAGCACTTGATGCATTGTTAGCACATGCAATTTTTATGTACAATGTACATCGGTCACAATGCTTGTAATCATTTCACATTTTTTTCACTGTTTTGGGTTGGTCAGTGTGTACGTGTGTATATAGCTGCAGCAGGGTGTATATTTAGCGGTTGACATCCAGTGCATGGGAGCTAGAGAGAGGTCTGGAACAGAGCCCAGGACTGGAGGCCAAAGGAATGGAACTGTTGATCAAAATGGAACGATTGCCGACAGCAGACACAGGGTCACATAAACATACTCCGTAAAAATACCAATTCAAAATAATATAAGCATCTCATCCAAAGATGTGTCCATCTAGCATGCCTGTTATATATGCTTGCACGAGCCAACAGATGGTTGTCAGACAAAGATGCAGCTATAAAAACAGTTTTTCGTAATCATATAAAAAGATTTGATTCTAACATGATTTAACTTTGGTGTTGTGAAGGAAGATTCTTTGTCCTGCTCTTTGCTTTCATTCCTTATCGCACTTTTGTTCTAACCTCTTACCTTTTCCATTTCTATGGCACTAGTTATGAAACTTGGAACAAGATGTTTTAAAAATTGATGCAGGCCTCGTGGTTAAATTAGTCCACAAATCAAAGTAAAAATGTAGAAATAAGGTATCTATCACTCTGTCCCCTTTTTGAGCCATTTTTTCCCCTTTTGTTAGCACATTTCTCAGTTCTGCCTTCCTTTCCATTAAAAAAAAAAGAATTCAGAAGATGAAATTACACTTTGCTAAATTATAATGTAAGCATCACCTGAATTGTATAGCACAACTGGAAGGTAATATCTCAAGATTTTTCAGTATCAAGACATATATATTACATTTCAACCTTGTGATCTTGGATAGATGTTTATTTCGCTGGATGCACATCAGAACTTGTTTGTTCCCAGATGGAAGACGCATTGTTATTATAGTTTGTACTTGCAAGAAGTAACAAAACAGCACGTATATGTGCAATTGCAGGAGAGATGACTAGATTAAAGGTGAGATTAATTACATTTTCAATTAAATTCAATTGCATGTATATAGTGCCAAATAACAACAGCAGTCACCTCAAGGTGCTTTACACTGTCAGGTAAACACCATATAATAATACAAGTGTGGTTAATTACATTTATATTCCTTTATATAATTCCTTTTTGATTGATAGCTTTTTCAGTGGGTAATTTATTTGTTCTTCATTTTATTCACTGATCCATCATTTCTTCCTGCACTGAACCCAACTTATTTTATTCAGTTAGCTCTATGTTTCACACTCTCTGACTCGCTCACACATTCAGCCACACACCCACCCACACACTACTTTCTTACAGTACAACCTTTTCATTTTGACATTCTGATACTCTGTGGCGTGGCCTTTAGCGGACAGTGAGTGCTGCAAGACCTTGATAGCCCTGTGGTTTGAGCTCTGCAAGTGAGATCACAATCATTTCTCTCTTGTCTCTAGGGTGGTCTCCACCGCGTTTTCTAATGTGCTCTCTTTTGCTCAGGTTTTCTCAAATGAGAGAGATGTTTTGAAGGAAGGATACCCAGTATATATTCCAGGCTAGGGCTGGGCTGTATCATACCGTTCACGGTAATACCAGTGTAATGTTATGCAACGATAGGAAAATGAAATATCGCGATAGAATATGGGTAAAACGCGCATGCGCAGTGCCTTTGTTTACATACGCACATGGCGGCGACGCAGAATGAGAAGAGCAGAAGTGGATCGTTAAATGAAACAGATGAACAGAATTGGTTTGTAAAAATGCTGCAACTTCAGTGGTGTGGAACTGGTTTAGCTTTCATCCGTCAGATACACAACAAAGCACTATTTTTGGTAGAGCATGCCAGTGGGCTGTCATTATTACCGTGTTTTTTTGGAAAATATGGCACACTTAAAATCAATCCTTTGATTTTTCTGAAAATCGACAGTGCCCCTTATAATCCCGTGTGCCTTATGTATGAATTCTGGTTGTGTTTACTGACCTCGAAACGATTTTATGTGGTACACGGCACTTGAAAATTTGTCAAATGTTTCAGTACAACTTTGCTGAGCTACAAACCCGCACCGCTTGGTGGATTATCGGAGCATTACGGCTATCGTAGGCAGGCGCCTCGCGGAGTGATACGTACTGTGCTTCAACATAATATTACCGTATTGTGTGTGTATAACCTCTTTTTAAGTTTTGTGAATATTATACATGGTTATGCTGAGGATATGTTGGCCAATTTCCACTGGAAATGCCTTTTGGTTAAACTGTCAGCAAGGAATTTGCATTTGCACTGTTATTTTTTTTATATAATTTTAATGCACTTAAAAAAGCTGCTTGTTTAAGTGAAAATACATTGATGTTTTTTGGGGGGGTTTTGCACTAATAAAGTTCAGGAGTTGTAAAGTATTTTGTCTAGTGTCAATTATATCGTCAGTTATATCGTTATCGCAAATTTTCAAATGTATATCGTGATAAATATTTTTGGTCATATCGCCCTGCTCTGCTCCAGCCTAAATCTTTTGTCATATTTCACTTCCCAGAAACTGGCCACAGCTGCTGAAGAGTTTCAAATGAAGCATCAGTGGAAAGATGATTTCGAGGTAACACAGAGAGAGAAAATACAGAAAAAAAAAACACGTTTATATGTGTTTTTTATGTGCTATCTATTAGGGATGGATGAAAAAATGATACAGCATAGTACTGCTGTATTTAGGATGGGGATAATATATCGATACAGGGACACTAAATATTTATATTTGATTAAATTAATTAAAATACTCTGGGAATACTAGCTGTCTGGAAAACAAGATGACTTGTCTCATGCACCATTATCCTGAGATAACATTAGCTGAGCAAACCTACATTAACAGGTTGTGAAAAACTGTCTGGACACTGGAAACATTTAGCTCAACAAACCTACCTCCTAATTCAGAAAAGGCTAATGACTCAGCCATACAAGTAAAAATAGGGCAGCAACCAAACAAAAATTAATGGCTGCCTGGTAATTGTATGGTAATTGTTCACATTCCTTTGCCGATTTCAACTAAGGGTGACTTAATTGTTGCCCAGAGCTTGAGGGTGTGGCACAGTAATGACCATTTTTAATTGAAGCTTTTCAAATAATTCACATCTAATTTATAAATGCAGACAGATTGCCATCATATTGGCATCAGTTTGAATGAGTCTTTGTCAGTGAGCACAATTCGAGGGGACTTGACTCAACTGGCTGCCAGCTGGTTGTATTTATAGAACAGCAAGATTGCTGAGCGCAAGTGTAGTGGTTAAATGTGAATTTCTGTCTATGCAGACAACAACAGATTTTGTGATTTTCTACGATTTATCACAGTTAACTGGTGCATTACCAGAAACTGAGTGCATGTGACGTTCATGCAGCCAACATCAACCTATTCGATCTCAGACAGATAACTAACTTCATCTTATGGCAACATTTTACCGCAGGCTTTAGTGATAGTGTTGGCATGCTTTATAATCTCATTTTGCCAAAAAAAAAAATTTAATAAATAAATTAAATTAAATTAAAAAAAATATCTGAAGTGAAATCCAATTTATCTTATTGGATAAATCTGATAGTGACAAAGTTTGAGGACAAAATTTGATGTTGATTAATCACTACTGCAATACTCTACATATTGCACAATGTTAAAAATCATACTAATATTATTGTTTTGTGAGTGAATAATTGTGAAAATATCATATTGTGTTCCTACGTCTAGCAGACGCACAGATACACAAATGGTGATGCATGTAGTCTAAGTTTGCTAGACTTAGAATAATTTGATTGTGTGAATAGTTTTTACATGTTTTCAGCATCCATCATTAGCAGTGAGTACAGTTCCTTTTGTTAACTGGTTTATTGCTCATTATACACTGTGTTATGATACATGCCCCTCATTTTCAATGACAGATGCTTTGCCTTCTAACAACCCGGGTGGCAAACAATTATATAAGAGAAAAAAGCAATGCTCAGGAAAAATACTTGTCACAGAGGCAGTTATTACATTGCTATCTAAGAGGCAAAAAATGCTTACCTGGAGCATTGCAAATGGCTGCAGGGACAGAGGGACATGGTGAAATATGACCATACCTTATTTATTTAAGCAAAAACACAGACTAGTATCTTTTTTAACTAAATAATAGAATTAACAAATGGCAAAATAAAGAACTGCTTAGAAATTGATCAAATATTTAATAGTTGCATAAATGTTAGGGTTCTTTGTGCAACACCCTGAAGCATCCAAAAAGCATTTTTTGTGCTTCTTTGTCACTTGTTTACAGGATGATGAAATTGCCTACTACAACGCAAAGGACAATGTGAGTGTGCTTTTTTGCCCTCCTCTGTTAATTTATTCTCTTTCTCTTTGAGCCCCTGCAAACACATAGGTCATACATGCATCATGAATGTGCTTTTGCTACACAGCATCCCCACCCCCACCCCGCCTTCATTGCCTCATATTCCCTCATCTCCCTCATTTTACTCCTGCAAAAATCACCACATTTTCACCCCCGCTTTCTCTTATCGTCTTAGCTCTGTACTGCAGCCCCCAGTTTGCTGCTTCTTGGAGCTTTTCTTCCCATGTAGCTACCTCTCTGTCATCCCTCCTTCCAGCCTCTCTCAGGTGAAGAGGTCTCTGCCATGTTTCTCCTCTAATTGACAGATGAGATGTATGAGCTGGCTAGGCTCTTGCTTTATTAGGAAGCAACTGTTCGCACCATTTCTCCCTCCCCCTCTGCCTCTCTCACCACCTCACTACCTCGGCCCCTCTCTACCCTGCTTTCGTTCATCGGTATCTCATCTTTTCCTCCCTGTCTCTACTGCTCTCATTGATGTAAATTGGCAAATGCACGGCAGGAGTTATAAATCTCCACAAGGGGCATAAACAATCTGAGTGTCTCCGGCTCCTCCTCCCAAATGAAGATGATAAAATGAAAAAAAGCGAGTCATCACGTAAACAGTCAGGTTTTTTTTTAAAGCATGCAGGGTGTGAAAAGTGCAACAATGTTGTTATTATGGTAGCGATGAGCTGTTGAGAATGTGCGTTCAGGCTGTTGTAAAGTCTTTCGTTTTTATGGAGACCAACAAACCATGTCATATATGTGCAATGTGCCTCATTAATTTACATAAAGATGTCTGCTATGATTTCTTAAACCTATAGTGAGAACAGCCATAGATAGTGCTTTGAATCTTTTTTTCCCCTTTCAGCTGGATGCAAATGAGACAGAGGGAAGAAAGAACAGGATTCGACCAGACTTTCAAGAGGACCCCTCGTTTAAACGTTTGACTGACTACAACCACACGGCTGTCCACATTCCCACTGACATCTATGATGGCTGTGAGTGCATCGTCACACACACGCACACATACCAAAGTGGTTACTATGGATACGGCTGACACACCAACCCATTATGAAATGTTTTTTACAGATTGTGCCTCAAGCAAAGTTGCCCTTAGCTAAAAGATGGGTTTAACAAAAAAAGCCTCATACGAGTAATAAGCTCTCCTGTAGTAATCGGTTACTTAACAAAGCTGCCTGCCCTTGGAATGTAAAAGAACAGGAGGCACGACAACTGAAAGGATTTATGTGTTTATGTTTTCTTTTTTTGTTTAGAAATATTTTTGCTATTGGTAGTTATGCAGCTTTCAGTTTAATACTCTGTTTAACCAGAACTAGAATGATAAGTATGCATTTATTAAAATTATAAATCATAAATGTATTATTCATATGAATATTGCAGCTATTGAATGTCTTTAGGAACAGATTGATATAAATAGATAGATATAGGAGATATAATACACTTATATCTATAGACTATATTATAGATATTGACTATAATAGATATATGCATGCAATTTTTGCTTGAGTGGACACTTATATTTATTCTTGGCACAGGTATTTTATACTGTTACCCATAAAAGAATGCAATGTGCAACTGAACTGCACTATAAACTGGATTGTGTGTAAATCCTGAAACAATAATATCATCTGTTGAAATATATCAATCAGTACATTTGCATTGTCAGCATTTTTTAAGAACAGAATTCATTCATTTCATTCATTTATTTATTCATTTTCAGGCACAACAAATACCTATATTGAACATAAAATACACAAAACAAAAAACAAAACTTGCCTGAAAAAGGAGTGGGACGAAGAAAACTTATTAAATCCCACCCCTATACTCACTCATCAACAAAAAAAAACAATAAACTTCCCGCAGCTACGCCCATCATTGCATACAGACCCATCAACAGCCCCGGGCAGATACAAGCATCTAAGCGGCAGCTCGCAACCAACAATTAGAGCCTTCATAACTGAATACAGAATATATAAATTATAAATTGCATTACCACAGGTAACAGGCAGTAATAACTACAAGTAACAGACACACATACATATACATACATATATATCTACACACACAAGTACATATATGTACATACATACGCACACTTTATTTTTTATTTTTTATTTTGGAATCCATACCAGCAATGGTAAGAGGACAGACATTACAGAGCACACTAAAACCCATCATTGAGTATACTGTGACCAGACCAACTGTTTGTAGAGAAATTTAAATCTATGAATATTTTTGCATTGTTTCAATTGTAAACTCAGACTGTTCCAGATTTTCACACCACATACAGACACACAAAAGCCTTTACGGGTTGTTCGAGTTCTGGGTAATTTGAATTCTCCAAAGCCTCTCACATTATAAACCTTTTCTCGAATTTCAAATCTAGTTTGTAAATTTGCCGGTAAAAGTTTAGTAAAAGCTTTATACAAAATTATGGATGTATTGTAATTAACCAGATCCTGGAATTTAAGTAACTTTGCCTGAAGAAAGAATTTGTGAGTATGTTCTAGATAACCAGCCTTGTGAATAATACGCAGTGCTCGTTTCTGTACTGTGACTAATGGATTAGTTGTATTTTTATATGTATTTCCCCACACTTCCACACAATATGTAAGATATGGAAGAACCAGGGTACAGTACAGAGTACGAAGTGCATCTTTATCAAGGAATTGTTTCACTTTGTTCAAAACTGCGAGGCTTCTGGAAATTTTGGTTTTTATGTGTCTGACGTGGGGTTTCCATGAAATTTTGTTATCAATTATAACTCCCAAAAATTTGTTTTCACTCACATTATCAATTGGTACACCTTCAATGATAATTGGTAATTCTATATTATATTTTAAATTACCAAAAAACATTGCTTTAGTTTTATTTATATTTAATGATAATTTATTTATGTCCATCCATTTTTTTATTAATTTTAGCTCCCTGTTTACAGTCATTACAAGATCAGTATAATCATCGCTACTGAAAAATATGTTGGTGTCATCTGCGAACAGTATGAGTTTAAGTACTTGAGAAACATCAAAAATATCATTTATGTATACATTGAAAAGTTTTGGTCCCAACACTGACCCTTGGGGAACACCACATGTAATACCAAGTTTCTCTGAATGGTAATGCCCTATGCTAACATATTGTTCCCGACCTGTTAGGTAACTTTTTAACCAGTTACCAGCTTTCCCTCGAATACCATATCTTTCCAATTTATCCAGTAAAATTGAGTGATTGATTGTGTCGAAGGCCTTTTTGAGGTCAACAAAAATACCAACTGCATATTTATTTTTATCCAGTGTATCAGTAATTTCTTCTACTGCCTCAATTATCGCCATTGAAGTGGTTCTTTGCGTTCTGAAACCATACTGACCAACATTTATTATTTGATGTTTTTCAAGGAATTTTTCTAATCTTGAATTAAAAAGTTTTTCTAGAATTTTTGAGAATTGAGGCAGTAGAGAAATAGGCCTATAATTGGTAAAACTGTGTTTGTCATTACTTTTATATAGTGGTATTACTTTCGCAATTTTCATTTTTTTTGGAAAACAACCGGACTGAAATGATAAATTACAGATATATGTTAAGGGACTAGCAATATTCAGAATAACCTGTTTAACTACAGACATATTTATGTCATGATAATCCATTGAAGACTTACTTTTACATTTTAATGTGATATTTATTACTTCTTGCTCATTTGTAGCTGAGAGGAACAGTGAAAAGGGATTTGATTTTATATTACTGATATTTTCATTTTTATGACACGGGATGTCCGCTGCTAGTTCAGGGCCAACATTTATGAAGAATTTATTGAACCCATCGACAATATTACTCATGTTGTGATTTTCACCATTTGCATCAGTAAAATATTCAGGATATGATGTTCCAGAAGATCCTTGTTTAATTAAGTTGTTTAACACATCCCAAGTTCCTTTTATATTGTTTTTATTTTCATATAATCTTCTTCTATAATAAAGTTGTTTGCTCGTTCTTATAATATCAGTCAATTTATTTCTATATGCTTTATATCTTTGTTCCACTTCTTTTGTACAGAATGGTTCATTTCACTGCACCTGCTACTTGTGAAAGGTTGGTGAATGTTCACTGAACATGTAGTCAGTTTCTCAGAATGCGAAAAAACAAAAATAGGATCATGTATACTCAAGATTATAGAGAATATTAATGATAATCTCTTAAAAACTTAAACATGTTGAATAAACATTTGGTTGTCATGATCTGGATACAGGAAAATTAAAACCTAAGCAGCTTTATGTTATAGTCATAGCTGTTTTCATCTATTCATACCATCCCATACTCAGGCTTTACTTGATGGGGCTGTTTCAGTCACATTGGATGTTAAAAGTCTTTAGCCTGCCAGCTCATACTACAAAGCGAGTGCAATATTTACTTGAAACAGTTTTAAAATATAGCAGGTAATCATTTGACGGATTCATAGTGAATGGTCGTCACATATCCTGTAAGTATGTCTTGTAGTGAGAACATGTCTGAGGAGGCTGTTGGGTATTGTTGGACAGCAATAGTCGAAGCAGGAAGAAAGCATTATCTAGTAACATGGATTGGAAGATATCCTGTTAAAGAGTATTTTTGCTCATTTTGTTATAAAAGTACATTTCTGATCATTTCAACATCATGTGCTGACATTTACCTTGAGTGATACAGCATAATTTAAATCTCGAGAGTCTCCCTGACATTAGCACAGCTCAAGTTGAATGTCAGTGACTTAAGGGTGCCTGGCTGAATAGCTTAAGTGTGGTTTGAATTATGTAATATTTTTAAGTGGCTTTTCCTTTATTCTATTTTTTAGATTTCAACTTGTGGGGTGATGTCCTTAATATAGTGTGACTTACGAGGAGAGGAATAAAGCTTTAGGTGATTTGCTCAAGTATGTGTCACCACAGTAGGCCTTGGTTCTCGAAGAACTTCAGAAAGATTCCAGTTTAATTACAATCTGGTTTTTTAAACCATCTTGCAGCAGCATTACTGAATGATGTGTGTTTGTATCTGTGTTTCTGTGAAGAAAGACATCTGTGTGTTTGTGGTAAGATGTTCAGTAATTGGTGTAGTGGAATCAGTGCAGTGGAAAGTAATGCGTCAGCAGTGACTTGGAGAGACAGCAGGATGGAATGACTTCCTCAGCATGGACCTCAGCCTGCTGGGGAACCGTCTGGCCCCAAGGTTACCTGCTTCACCTTGTTGCTGACCCCAGACACATGGGCAGAAAAGGGAAATGTAGATTGGAATGGAAAGCTGTCAGGTTATGTTATCTGTGGGTGGAAAGTCTAGTTTATTAGCATTTCTTTTGAACTTGCTGTGAATTTGTCAATTTTTCCCTGAGATCCCTATCTGGCCTTTAATCTGGGCTGGGTGCCACAGCTACTCACGCTGCCTTTCTCTCACAAGGATGCTGTTTATTGGTAGCCTGTAATGAGTATGCATGGATACGCTGAGCTTCTGGGACCTACCCAGCGAGATGAAAGAAACTTTAGGTGTGTGTGTGTGTTTACGAGGAAGGACTCAAACCTGGCGGTACACTGTGGGCAACAATCTCAGGTATGGAAATAAAGAACCAGACCATGCAATTTTGTTTTGAGATTGAGACTTGTTTTTCAGATTTAAGTTTAAATTTCAAACTCTAGGAATATCTAGCTAAAGAAAATTATTTAAAATTAACTAATGTATTCAAAGAAGCACTGCGAATATGGAGAAAAACGTATGTCTGAGAGCATACGCAGGCTCATATATTGTGTCAGATATGGACACATGTGAAGGAGTATGTATTTGGTATTCCAGGTCAGAAGATTCATAGTTATTGAGGTTTCAACTCTCCAATTTAATCTCCACCCTATAAATGTTCCCGGAATAGCCTTTGCTCAGCTGGAGAAAATTAGATTTTCTGGGTAAAGTGGGTGACAAGTTTATGAAATCAGACTCATGTGTGTGAGGCCAGTATTGGAAAGGATACAGGCATGACAGAAAGATCACAAAAGCATAAAATGTCCATTGAAGGACATAGTACCAAAAAAAAGTATATCAGATGAAATAGAAAATAATTTAATTCAGTGGATATACAAGTGGAAGCTGAATATAAAAATGTAAAATTTAGTAGTATTTGTGCCACATTTCATGTCATCAAACTAATTTCATTATTAGACATAGATAAATGGAAATAGAAAAAAAATGATTCAAACACAATTACTCTAAACCTAAAAACTGATTGTGCCACCCTTTACGGCAAGAACTACAATCAAGTGTTTGTGACAGCTGGTGAATGGCAACGAGTAGGGATGAGTATCGAAAACCGGTTCTTGTTGAGAACCGGTTCCCACTGTTTCAATTCCTTGGAATTGTTTGCCATTTTTGCAAACGATTCCCTTATTGATTCCAGTCGCCCCGAATGATGTCACCACGTTGCGGAGTGTGTCATTTACCTGGCAGGAAACAGGGCGGCTCAAACGCTCAAAGGTTTGGTTATACTTTACGAGAACGGATGACAACAGGGCAACTTGCAATACTTGAAAAGTAGATATTTCATTTAAGGGAGGAAACACTACGAATATGCAAAAGCATTTGCTCACAAAACACGGGATGACCTCAAATGAATGTCGTGTTTTTAATTCCACTCCGGACTCGTGAATCTCAACCCAGCAGCAGCGGTAACGTTTGCACGTCCTCTCCCGTTAATGCGGCAGGTAAATAATCAACTAACAGTGCATATTATGTTAGCGCGATCTGCCTTATTACAAAACCTGCCATTACTGTGCATTTAGGCGACCATGATGAGAGAGACAGAGTCTGGCTGCCTCAGATGCTGGCAGTTCTCACTGCAGTCTACCGGTAGCGTCTCCTTTCAGGCCAGGATAGACGAATGTCACCGAGCAGTGATTAAGTTTGTGGTAAAAGGCTTGCACCCATTTGCCACAGCAGATGCCCCGATTTTTGGTAAGTGAATGTGTTTAATTGTAGGCAGGGACATTACTGGATATTCTTGTGTAATTGCTACTGAATAATTTATGTTATACTTTGTTATTGCTACAGAAGAATATTTATTTTATTATTTTACATTTACAATTTTTTTTCCTGGGGACCCTGTGACACCCCATTGAAGAGCCATAGGCTGTGGATCTCTTAAGATCTCACTGTTGGGTTTGTAAGGCCATGTTACTCCTAAATTTCTATCTTGTTCAAAGAGAAGATATAAAACAAAGTTCTAAGCTAATCAACCTTAGTGTTCTCCTTTTTTAAAAAGAATCGATAAGAGAATCAATAAAGAATCGAATCGTTAAACAGAATCAAAAATGGAATTGGAATCGTGAAAATCTTATCAATACCCATCCCTAGCAACGAGTCTATCAAATTGCTTTGGACCAATTTCATCCAGCTTTTTTGCAGACTTGTTTTCATTCAGCCACACTGGAGGGTTTTTGGCAAGTTATCCATCAAAGAAGTCCCATACTGTTACATCATCATAAACATGTTTGACATTGTTTAATGTCAGATGTAATGCAATTTGCAATTGCATTGCAAAGACGAAATCAGCAAGGTGACAAAATCTTTTTTTCAGAGCACTATAGAATACAGACTGTATATGAAGGATAGACCCAGTTTCCAGCCAATGTTTAACTGTCTTCCATCTGCATTCTGCAAGGCTGGTTACAATAAGAAGTTCAGCTGCAGAAATCCATAAGAAAGTGACCCTTTGTCTAATGTGATCTCTGATCTCACTAATTATTTTCCTGATGAGTTCATGGCCTTACTGGTTTCAAGTGAAGCTGAATGTAACATAATGTTCTTTTGGTAAATTATGGTCCCTAGCCAAGGGCAGCACAGTGATGTGGTGGCTAGCACCTCACGCCTAAACAGTCCTTTCCATGTTCTACCCGTGTCTATGCAGGCTCTGTCCAGGGACAGTGCTGAATGGTGTGTGTAAATGGTTGGTTCTCTATGTTTTAGCACTGTGACAGGTTGGTGACCTGGCCAGCCTCTTGCCGTATGGCAATTGTGATGTCACCACCTGTGACCCTGAATCAAATGAGCAGAATACATTGAATGGATGGTCTCAATGTGATCGCTACAGTCTTAGGAGGGAGTGTCCCTTGGTTTCACTCTCAGATCCATGCTTGATATTTAAGTTCATTTATAAAGCACCAATATGGAAAAAAGCACTTAAAACTTTACAACAGATGCTTCACTAAGCAATGAGTGACGTGTCAGTGGCCATGTCCATCTTTTGTATTCAGTCGATTTGCTTTTATTTTAATCATATATATTAAACATGCATTTGTTTAATTTTTAAAAACACCCCAATGCCTCCTGGCTATAGGCCAGTCATATAGAAGAATTTCTTGTGAGCTCAGCACAAATGTAGCCTAAAGTAAACTTTAAATAATCCCTCAGAATCAGCGCATCACTTTCTGTTTCCAGGTGTTTCTTGTGTTAATGGTACATTTCTTTTTTTATTATATATAAGAGATCACTGCATTTGATATGATTGAAATAATAAATCCTGTTGGGTTAATTAACTTGTCCAAGACTGTGGAACGAGTTTTTTTTTTTATTATTCAACAATTTCACACACGTCTGTTTCTGCAAAAATGATTCCTAATTTACAAATTCACACATACTGTAATGTCATCTTGTGTCACAGGGAGCTCAGCAGACATCTTTCACCTTTCACACTCAGGGCAATACTGCTTGTGATTGGAATTCAAGTGCCAGATTTGTGTAGATGCAAAAATCCCTCCAGTTTGCTGCCTATCACTTCTGTCATCCAAAGGCAATTTTCACCATAGCTTTTGTATGGCATAAACAAATGTAGCAGGTGAGCAAATTTTGTGCCGCTTAGAAAAACAAAGACGGTTTTTATCTCCAATGATTAGATATTTAGCCAGCAATATTTCCATATCAGAGGTTATTTTGTGACATACATTATAGTCTTTCAAATATCCAACTATTCTTTTAATTAGTAATGATGGGAAATTTAATGTCTTGTAGTTATCTCTCTCTTATGTTAAACTAACTATAAATAACTGTTTAACTGAGCATGTTGTACTGTAGCTGTATAGAACATTTTTGCTTATTAGCTTTCACTGTTATACAGTGTGTAACTGTTGCTTCTATAAGGAAAAGACTGATAATTAAAGCAGTCAAAAAATAGGGAAAATATGCACCAATCCATATTGCATATTTTTGTGAATTATACTGCACCCACGATGTCCCAATGAGATTATGTCATCACTAGGTGTGAATTCAGTGTGGCATACATGTGTATCCAGGGAATTCATTAGTGTCATTGGCAATATGGGCAACCCGAGGATAGTCTTTCCCTTATGAAGCAGCAGTGAAGTTTAGCTTATTAAAGATTATGACTAACTCAGGGATATTCACAACCAGTGGAGACATTAAAAAGCAACAAATTACTAGTTAGAGGCTTGTGGTTGCCTTGTGCCATAATTTCGTCTTACAGTCTAGTACACGTGAGTATCATCTCGCTGTATTTAACTGTCAAGCTGTTTGGATAAAACAAGATGGCTTGTGCTATCTATCCAATGGCCTAACTTAATCAGTCTTCAATAAAAAGTATACATATAGTTTGCAGTTTTATCATTATCTAACAAGTGCAGTAGTATTTTTTTGACTCTTGCCTTAAAATTCTAAAATTCAATGATTAATGAGAGAAATATATTACTGTGTGTGCACACGCTTCATGCTCTCTCCCTTTCTATAATGAAAAACATGCACTCCTGGCAACCGAGGCTTCATTAACTCTTCACTCTAGAGACATAGATGCAAATGAACACTGTTTGCTTTGCACATCAATGAGACACGTCACGCTCAATACAGGATAGCAATATGGCTTACACACATGCACACTATACTTCTAGCCACATGTCAAGATGTACAGAGTCCCATAAAAAAATATATGCAATGCCACAAAGTACAAAAAAAGTGGAAGATGGTAAAAAAAAAAAGAAGAGCGGCAGAGAGGACAGATAGAGTTGGGGGCAGCATGTGTTGTGTCTCCATCCATCATCAGTCTTAATGTGGCTCTGAGCTGTCTGGGTGCTGTGTCATTACATCCATAATGCCTGTTGCCTCTCACAGCACACACTATCTGTCAAAAGCATGCACACACACACACACAAAACTTCTGCACATGCAGTCATGCAGATTATTTGGTGGTTTTAGGTAAAATACTTTAATTGTGTCTGTGCAAAGCCATTACTTGTCTGAGTACTATTCCTTGATATTGATGCCTAATGCAAGCGCTTTCTGTTTGTGCTGGAAAAATATTTGGTCGTGCTCTGCTGGGCAACTGGGGTGACAGTGAGGCCTGTGTGTGAATCTTAATGAATGTGTTAAACTGTGTTGTCCATATCTCTTTGCTAAGCCTTCTAAAGATGATTGCAGAAAACCCACAAGGACATGAAAATGTTTATTTTACAGCTGCACACAAAATCAAAATGTAATTAGAGTATATAATGTATTGAATTCTGCTTATGTTGGTGGGTTCATGACGTATTTCTTTTTCATATGCATGCTTTCTTTTGATAAATGAGCTTTTCATGTGTATTTGTTCATCCAGCCACCATTGTGCTGAATGAATTAACCTGGACAGAGGAACTGAAGGAAGTGTTTAGAAAGAATAGAGAGGATGACCCAACCCTACTCTGGCAGGTGTTTGGCAGTGCCACTGGCCTGGCTCGCTATTATCCAGGTAAGGAAACAAAGGAGGGGGGGGACAACAACCCAAACATTGCCTTTGAATAGGTTTTTATGTGTCTGTTCATATAATTCTGAAGTTGTATGTGCTTAAATACACACTGCTTAGTAATTGAGGAGATGAGATAGCCTTTATTTGTCAGTTGCAGTTGCCCACAACCGAGATGATAGACCTTGCCGACCGTACATACAATACACAAACATCACGTTGGGGTGACAGGTCAGGCTAGGTAGCAAGGGAAAAAAAACATTGAAATGTGTAACAAAAAAGGATAATCCAGGAATGCACAGATATTAACACACCATAACACAATAAAACACAGACAAGCAACATGGGAGAATATTCCACTGTGTACAGCTGGATCTGGGACCGCTGCAATCTTCGATTGTGCCTCCAGCTGATCCACTGCCCGCATAATTAAGCTCACATTGACTTTATGTGCGTCTGCACTTGTCTATTGCTGTTCCCTCTTGTATGCGTGTTATCTTTGCCAAGCTATTTCTATTCATGAGATTCCCTGTCATCATCGACTCTATAGCTTTATGACAAAAGTTTATGTCTCATATTCATAAATTTGCATTGGCTTTGATTTATCCTTTCTTTTACTTCTTAGCATGCATGAAAGGCAGTCACTCACTCTCAGTATACTTCCTTGTTTTTATGGTGCCCTTCACTAATAGCTGTGCGTCTCCGATAAATAATTTGTGCGTGTTTTCCCTCATAAATATTTTTAGTGATTTAAAACATGTTATAATGTAGACGGTATAATAAATTGATCGATCCAATAAGCCTGTCATTATGTCACAGAATGTAGTATGTACACAACGGCTCCTGAGCAGAATATGACACTAAATACAATATGATTTTATCATATAACAATAATGGATTGGATTTATATATAGCGCTTTTCAAGGCACCCAAAGCGCTTTACAATTCCACTATTCATTCACTCTCACATTCACACACTGGTGGAGGCAGCTACAGTTGTAGCCACAGCTGCCCTGGGGCAGACTGACAGAAGAGAGGCTGCCATATCGCGCCATCGGCCCCTCTGGCCAACACCAGTAGGCGGTAGAGATGGCACGATACCACTTTTTTTATGTCCGATACCGATACCGATATCATAAATTTGGATATCTGCCGATACCGATATGAATCCGATATAGTGTTTTTTAATCAACAAAACTGTTTTTTTTAAAATATCTTGCTGCATTTTGTATAAGTTCATACTCAAGTTTAAAACAACAACTACACTAAAGCTATTCTGTTATACCTATATGCAAAAATAAATAAATTTCATAGTTCAGCAATACTGATCAATCTAATAAACTTAAACCTACACCATCCTCCCTATTCTGGTATTTTAAAGAGTACTTAGCGTAAATATTAAGCAACCTAACTAATAGGGTTCCAACTCCCAGCAACAACAAAAATAAATAAATAAAAAATAGGGAACCACCCCTCACGCTCCACCTCATGATGCTTAATCGACGTAATCAACCTTAATTTGATGCAGTGTGGAAAAAAAAAGCACAGAAATCAATTATTTTTCAAGAAATATTAACTAGATTCAACATCTTTCTTCAACAAAATTGCAGACTGCACAGATGGTACCTTCCCAAAGGTACTATAGTACTTTTTCCTTTGGGAAGGAAAAAGTACTATAGCTTACTAGGGTATATATATTAGACTTAATAGTCACTATATACAGTAATTCACTTCTATTCATTTTACATCAAATTAAAACTTTGGGTGTAAGATTCGGATAATTATTTATTAAAAGCTAGACATTTTAAATGAGAATAAGAAAGAAAAGTATGTCTTTGTGCCCCCTTTTCCCTGTTAATGCCCTATCGGCATTAACTGGCTAAACTTTGCTAGATCCGCCCCTGCACAGTTACCTGTGGAAGCCCGTTTCCGCCACTAAAAAAAAAAAAAAGCTAGTATCCATAACTCGAAAGTTCGAGTTATTTTCTCGAAATTTCGAGTTATTTTCTCGAAATTTCGAGTTATTTTCTCGAAATTTCGAGTTATTATCTCGAAATTTCGAGAAATATAACTCGAAATTTCGAGTTACTTTTCTCAAAATTTCGAGTTAGCTCTGCCAATCAAAAATATACGTGAATGAGGTCGCTTTCTTGTTACCCGGAAGCATATGGCGCAGGACCGCGCACTCAAAAACGGATCCCAACAAATTAAAGTATGTTTGCTGATAGTAACACCATGTGATTCAGCTAATAACACAGGGATTTCATCATTTGTGAAGCCAGGCTGAAAACACTCAGCAATCTGTGCATTCACGACTGGATGTAATACCGGTAGCTTAGCTGTAGCATTTGTAGCTGAGGGCTTCAGCTTCCGGGTAACATGGAAATGACGTCATTCACGTAGATTACTGATTGGCAGCGCTAACTCGAAATTTCGAGTTGCTTTTCTCAAAATTTTGAGTTAATATGTCGAAATTTCGAGATAATAACTCGAAATTTCGAGATAATAACTCGAAATTTTGAGTTATGGATCCTTTTTTTTTTTTTAGTGGCGGAAACGGGCTTCCATAGTTACCAGCCGTCAGCTACGTAGAAAAAGATCCTCGAGTAGAAAGTAATAATAAATAAATTCTAACAACAGCTGATCAAGCTTAAACGTGCTGCTGTTGTTCAGCCGCTGGTTTCCTCTTTCTGGTGCAAAGTGGGCCAAAAACAAACCAGAGAGACGGACTCGCGACAGAAAAGCCGATCAGCTGATCATTAAGCAGTTTCATGATTGAAGTAGCAGCAGGAGAGGCAGTCGCTCCATATATCGTTTGGTAAGCTTAACGCAGGAATGCTTTACAAACATTCAGAGATGGACTTACACACTTGCTTTACTTCTCTCGGGGATAACTTGAAATGCCGGGTTGCTAGCGAAGCTCCACATGCTATCCAGACCACCGACAGGTCCCGCATGCCACAGCCGCTCTATCACGTGATGCATACTGCTCCGACATGCTAACGTTCTGAGGCGAGTTACGGCGTGTTGCAAGTTTTGTGAGGTGCTTTCGTGATATTTAATGGATCGGATTACATTTTTTATTTTTCTCCGATATCCGATCCAGTAATTTAGGTCAGTATCGGACCGATACGTAATATCGGATCGGTCCATCTCTAGTAGGCGGTAGGGTAAAGTGTCTTGCCCAAGGACAAAACGACCAGGACAGAGAGCCCGGGGATCGAACCGGCGACCTTCCGGTTACAGATGCGCTTCCCAACCCCCTGAGCCATGGTCGCCCCATATTAGTTAAATATATTAGAAATTTAGCCAAAATAGTATGTAGTGTGCTGTTTTTTGTTTGTTTTTCTGCTTTAATTGTGATGAAAACTCAGTACATCTCAAATCTCGTCTTTTAGCTTCTCCCTGGATGGACGCTCGTAAGACCCCTAGTAAAATAGATCTCTACGATGTGCGCAGGAGGCCATGGTAAGAAAACTGGCTCAAGGATAACAGTGTTAGTCAGAATACAAAACTTAAACTTTTATGTCATTATGTGTCTTTGTATATCTATTTCATTGTTTACATGTAGAGCTAATTAGACGTAAGCAGGGTTTTTTAATTCAGTCAAATAATTCAATTAAATAATGCCTATTGCATTTCAGTGGAATATTGTTATGATTATTATTACTGTGAAAATTTGGTGAATACATTTTTTTTTAGTCTTTAATTGATTGTTCCGTGCAGGTTGTATAAATTTGAGTGCATTCACACAGCACACAAATTGTATTCACTACAGGAATAAAGATTTTTTTTGTGATAAAATTTTGTATTGCTCTAAAAATAATAATTTGTAAAAACAGCTAATTGTTGATTGCTTTGAATAGCTACTGATTTGACCTTTTTTCATCTTTAAATCATTACCATTGAGTTATTAACATAATGTCATCCATATCGCTCAGTCTTATATTAATATGACAATGAAAATTTGACTCAAGTGTGTAAAGTGTTATTGTATTTTCTCAGCATAAATGATTATGCAAATGGTTGGCCCTCAGAGTATATGTGTCTCAGTCCAGAAATGTGTTTGCATTCATTTATGACCATCTAGGTACATTCAAGGAGCCGCCTCACCGAAAGATATGCTAATTCTCGTGGATGCGTGAGTTGTTTGATAATCTTACTGATCCATAACCTTCCTGCATCCATCATGATTTCCCCTGATTGAAATGCATGCCTTTCTAGCTTTGCCACATAGTGTAATGTATTTCCCAAGGCAGAAGCAGTTCTAATTACATCGAGTAAAATCTCACAGGACAAGAACTGAGCAGACAGATTGCTGTGAGAAGCTGTCAGGTATTTCTTTCTTGTTTTTTTTTTTAGGAGTGGGAGTGTGTCTGGCTTGACGCTAAAACTGATCAGGACCTCTGTCAGCGAGATGCTGGAGACTCTTTCTGACGATGACTATGTCAACGTAGTCAGTGTGAGTATTATTAGACTGCCCACTTGCTGAATGTTGGGTGGTCTGTTTATTGAAGGTGACGGGGGGGGGTGTCAGAATTTACACCCAATTCGTATCCATTCACATACATCTTTACACATACACAACAAATGCCCATACACAGACACACACATATACACACAAATAAAAGAGAGGCAGAGAGATGGATGACCAGTAACGAAATATGGATTTCTCTCTGGTCTGGCCACCATGAAACAGGCCTTTAATGAAATACCCACTGCTCTATTTGGTGTACAGGATTAAAACTCTGCAGTACATGGCCCCTCCCCACCTCTAGGCCCTCAAATGTGGCTGTGGCTGTGTATGTCCATTCCCAACGCTCCTAAAGGAATTAAAGCTGCACCTCTGAGTGGAGTGAACCCCAGGAAACATTTATCACCCTCTTGTTCTCTCCATCATTTGTTCTTTTCATCACTGAGCCATGCAATTCCTGTCAGCATTTCACCATATACCTCCATTCATCTCTTTGTGTCAATGAATGCCCTTCCTTTACACTGTATGCCTCCACTTTTCTATACACAGCCAAGAAACATTCCTCTTCTCACTATTCCTTCTGTTTTTTACCTTCATTTTTACTTTTCTCGCCCACCCATCACTTCCATTACATTCTTCCTCTACAGTTTTTCATTCTCTGGCCATCTATTCTAAGCTTTCCACACTTGTGATTACACTTGAATAGAGCCAATCAGGAGATTGTGTGATGCGTAGATGGGTGCCTGTGGAGGTGTTTATTAAGACAGGTCTTTATAGAGATTGGAGCTGTCTTCGTTCTCCTTGCAAATGACAGCCATTCCGACTTTCTTTCCTCTCTCGAGGGACCTTTTGTCTTGGACGTAATGTATTCGGTCTCATGGTGGACTTTTGATTCTGCAAAGATGTGCAATTATTGGCTACTGTTGGTGTGTGTGTGTGTGTGTGTGTGTGTGTGTGTGTGTGTGTGTGTGTGTGTGTGTGTGTGTGTGTGTGTGTGCGTGTGTGTGCGTGTGTGTGTAAAATGAGATGGTGAGAGATTTGTAGAGACACTGAAATCCAATTCAGTTTTGACTCAGTTTTATGACTTTTGAACTTGAACCCTTTAAAAGTACAGTGCATGAGTTATGATGAATCTATAGTCCAAAGAACTTGCCTGGTTGTATCAAGGTACTAAAAACTTCATTTAGGTTTGTTGCAGTTTAGACAAGTATTAAGACTATGTGGCTCAAACAAGCCAGCAGTATACCTATTTTATATAGTCAAGAACCATAAACTAAAGTTTGGTTGATAATTTTAACAATAATTCTTAGGACTTATTTGCAACCTGTAATATCATACGGCTACCTGTTTTCATTGTTCCAGTCTGTCTTTTTTTACATTTCTATTTTTTAGCAGTTTTGTATTTTTAGCTGTCAACAATATTATTTGCTAAGCATAATGTCAGTATAAGAAACAGGGAGGTTATCAAAAACAACAAGACAGCTAAAGTCAAAATGAAATGGATTTATAATATTCCTGCTGCAATATATCAGTTACATAATGGTAAGTCAGTGTCAATTTCCTCCTGTTTCAGCAAAAATCATTATTCCTTCTGTCAGTCACCATATCTATTTCTTTCTGTCATTGATTCACTCATTTATGCACACACACGGACACACACACACACATGCATACACATATCCACTGCCCGATGTCTGGTCCTCAGGGTGTTGTTACCTGTCACTAAATCATTAGTCTCTGATATTACCCACAAATCCCTCCTCATTAACAGTAGCCCAGGGACTAAGTTGGCATTTGGTCACGGAAGATGCTCGCGCTCGTTCTTTACAGCAGGTCAGGTCAGACGATTGCTGATGGCTGCCTCTCTTCCTTTCCTTTTTTGCTCTCTCTCTCTCTCTCTTTCTGTTTTTTTACCCTTGTCTTCTCTCTTTCCCACACCTCTCACACCACAAGCCTCCACCACATTTATCCAACCTGCTCAGCCATGTTTTGCTGGCATCAATCTTTTAGCCAGCGTCAGTCCAGTGAGCAAGCCTGAGTAGTAAACCAGAATAGAAGACAGTCCGCTGGGATTAGAGCTTGAAGATTAGTCTTCTCTCTTGTGTCGTCACTAATCCATTCCCAAGGCCTGGACCATCACACACACATATAAGAGCTGTTGTAATAGGATCACGGCAGAATAGTGGAATTTGCGGTAGACTGCGTTCACATTCATGTGCAGGGCCAAAAAGGCAGTCTTACAATGAAAGAATATGGCTTTTTCTTAGTCATTCCACAGGTCTCTGTATAGCAGTGTTTATTTTTTTTTAATAAAGTAATTAAATCAGATAAAACTATAATTCTCTGTCACGTACCCTTTATGAGATCATTATTCTCTAAAAGGCAAACACCTCACATTCGTGCTTAGCCCCCCACCACCTGCCACCAACACCACCACACACACACACACACACACACACGCGTTCTCTTCCTCTCACTTTCTGCTCCTCACCATCCCACATGCTAGACCCACCTTCTTCACTTCTGCTTTAGATAGATTATGTGATAACAGATTCCCATCTGCTCTACACAGTCAGTCATGTGAACTTCCATTGTGTGTTTTGGTGTTTTGTGTTGTGCATGTGCCATAGCCAATATTGTATTGCTTTCCGGTCCAGCAGAGATGTGTATGTCTGTTATTGTCATTCTAAAAGGAACTTCAAGGCTGCCTGGTTCCCTGGAAACGCACACAGACACACATGCACACATACTGATCAAGGCAGACATATAGTCAGGGCTCTTTTTGCCCCCCTGCTTGTCTTTGTACATCAGTGTTTCAGCCTCCCTATCGGCCATCTCGCAGAGATGCATTGATTAGTTGAGATCGATGAGGTGCAGTATTGTTTCAGAAGAGTTCTGCTACACAATAGATGTGCTGGGAATGGGACAGCTGGCTGCTCTGCTGTCCCATGCCCTTCCTGCACTATCATTAGAAGTTCTTTTTGTGTTTTTAATTTATTCTGTCTTTTTACTTATTGCCATTGGGAGTTCTTTAAAAATGCCTTTCCTCCTCACTCCTAGGCACTCCTGAAGCAAACTCAAACATACCTCATTTTTTGGGGGGTGGAGTATTTGTGCATGTGTGCACTGTGAGGTGGAAATAAGCAAGTCTCACCTTTAAAAAAAGACGGTGAGGTTGCCTAAGCTCGTTTCTATATAACAGAATCTTGTTTCCATGGGTACCAAATCGTTGAGCTCTGAGGATGTGAAGCAATTAGTGGAGCTTGATGAATGTGTCTGTTTACCACTGCCTGATAACAGCCAAGGCCAGGTGGTAGTGTCTGTGTGCGTGTGCTGCATTTGTATGATGTGTTGAATTTGCACACATGTTATAATTGTATGAATAAATTTCAGGTCATAACTCCTGTCCTGTCTGTTACCCAGTTTAACACACTGGTGAAAAACACGGCGTGCTTCGACCGTCTGGTTCAAGCCAACGTGAGGAACAAAAAGCTGCTGAAGGATGCCGTGCAGAACATCAGTGCTAAAGGAATTACAGACTACACAAAGGGCTTTGAGTTTGCTTTTAAGCAGCTCTCTGCGGTAAGAAAAACGTGTTATTTTGTCTGACTTTGGGCTGAGAGAGTGCACAAGTTGTAAAGCAAGTTTTGAATGAGTGTTGCCTCCATTTTTGTTGACAGCCTCAGATTGTTGTGTTTTACTGCCATCTGCTGGTTAAATGTGTTGCCTCAACTCAACTGCCTGGTCAGTGAAAGAAATAATGCAATGTTACATTTGATTGACGAGAACCTCAGTAATGATGGAACATTTCCAAATAATACCTCCTACTGCTATTTCCTGAACACATTTCCTTCATCTGATAGAAAAATCCATGAGGTCAGAGAAAGGTGTGAAGGAGAATTTATAGCGACTCAGGAAAAGAGAAGCAAATGCACCTGCAATTTTGCCGACTCCTTAATAATGTCCAGAAGATGAACTACAAAATGTGCGTCTTGGTGATCCAGTGTAACTCGTTTTCACCCCCTTGTTTAGAATTTCTACTAATAAAGTAAAATTCGCTCCAACCTTAAATGCACCTCAATCAATTTTATAGCTCATAATCTCGATTTGAGTCTGTATAAATCTACATTCTTCATGCATTTTTGGCAAGAAGCAGATTTTATTGCAGCAGTGGAATGTTCATAGTCCACCTGTAGGTTTAACAGCCTGCTGTTGAAAATTCAAAACCTATCAGCAGGTTGTTGCGTGAAATAGCTTTTAAAACGCTTTTAATTAACATTTTCATGATCTGTGCCACTTTGTCAGGTTTGTTGACGCTATAAATTTTGGGATGTTATTGTCTCACTTCCTGTCATAAAGGATGGTTCAGTTTATCCGGTGCCAAAGGAGCTAATAAAGGAAGCACTGAAGCACATTTCAGTGTAATTAGACATTTCAAACCTCTTATTATAGCTAACACACAGAAACGTCCAGGACAGTTCCCTCAATTATGAACTTTCCTAATTGAAATTGACTATTCAATCCCATCCCTTACTTTTTACTGAATAATATTAATGCAGGAGGTTAGAAGTAGTGCATATTTGATAGGATTCAGAGTAAGATGCTTAGAATTTCTGCCAATGAATCTAAGCAGCTGTTCATAACCTTTTCTGCTGGACAAAGCAAAAATATATGTCACTATATGAAATGCAGGTGGATCTTCATAACAAAAGGTTTTATCTATTGGGTGAAAAACGTAGGATTTGTCTACTCATTTATATATATATATATATATATATATATATATATATATATATATATATATATATATATATATATATATATATATATATATATATATATATATATATATATATAAAAAAACACCCAGCACGCCCCTGCGGGCGGTTTATCCTTCAAGCTCGGGTCCTCTACCAGAGGCCTGGGAGCTTGAGGGTCCTGCGCAGTATCTTAGCTGTTCCCAGGACTGCGCTCTTCTGGACAGAGATCTCCGATGTTGTTCCTGGGATCTGCTGGAGCCACTCGCCTAGCTTGGGAGTCACCGCACCTAGTGCTCCGATTACCACGGGGACCACCGTTACCTTCACCCTCCACATCCTCTCGAGCTCTTCTCTGAGCCCTTGGTATTTCTCCAGCTTCTCGTGTTCCTTCTTCCTGATATTGCTGTCATTCGGAACCGCTACATCGATCACTACGGCCATCTTCTTCTGTTTGTCTACCACCACTATGTCCGGTTGGTTAGCCACCACCATTTTGTCCGTCTGTATCTGGAAGTCCCACAGGATCTTAGATCGGTCATTCTCCACCACCCTTGGGGGCATCTCCCATTTTGACCTCGGGACTTCCAGGTTATACTCGGCACAGATGTTCCTGTACACTATGCCGGCCACTTGGTTATGGCGTTCCATGTATGCCTTGCCTGCTAGCATCTTGCACCCTGCTGTTATGTGCTGGATTGTCTCTGGGGCATCTTTACACAGCCTGCACCTGGGGTCTTGCCTGGTGTGATAGACCCCAGCCTCTATGGATCTTGTGCTCAGAGCTTGTTCTTGTGCTGCCATGATTAGTGCCTCTGTGCTGTCTTTCAGTCCAGCTTTGTCCAGCCACTGGTAGGATTTCTGGATATCAGCCACCTCCTCTATCTGCCGGTGGTACATACCGTGCAGGGGCCTGTCCTTCCATGATGGTTCCTCGTCTCCCTCCTCTTTCTTGGGTTTCTGCTGCCTGAGGTATTCACTGAGCACTCGGTCAGTTGGGGCCATCTTCCTAATGTATTCTTGGATGTTCGTTGTCTCATCCTGGACTGTGGTGCTGACACTCACCAGTCCCCGGCCCCCTTCCTTCCGCTTAGCGTACAGCCTCAGGGTGCTGGACTTGGGGTGAAACCCTCCATGCATGGTAAGGAGCTTTCTTGTCTTTATGTCAGTGGCTTCTATCTCCTCCTTTGGCCAGCCTATTACCCCAGCAGGGTACCTGATCACGGGCAGGGCGTACGTGTTGATGGCCCGGATCTTGTTCTTACCATTCAGCTGACTCCTCAGGACTTGCCTGACCCTCTGCAGGTACTTGGTGGTTGCAGCTTTTCTAGCGGCCTCTTCATGGTTCCCATTCGCCTGTGGGATCCCCAAGTACTTGTAACTGTCCTCTATGTCTGCAATGTTGCCTTCTGGTAGTTCAATCCCCTCAGTTCTGACTACCTTCCCTCTCTTTGTTACCATCCGACTACACTTCTCCAGTCCGAACGACATTCCAATGTCATTGCTGTATAGCCTGGTAGTGTGGATCAGTGAATCGATGTCTCGTTCACTCTTGGCATACAGCTTGATGTCATCCATGTACAGGAGGTGGCTGACAACTGCTCCGTTCTGTAGTCGGTATCCGTAGCCAGTCTTGTTAATGATCTCACTGAGGGGGTTCAGGCCTATGCAGAACAGCAGTGGGGACAGAGCATCTCCTTGGTAGATCCCGCACTTGATGGTGACTTGTGCTATGGGCTTGGAGTTGGCCTCTAGTGTTGTACGCCACATCCCCATTGAGTTCCTGATGAAGGCTCTTAGGGTCCCATTGATCTTGTACAATTCTAGGCATTCCAGTATCCAGCTGTGGGGCATTGAGTCATAGGCCTTCTTGTAATCAATCCAGGCAGTGCACAGGTTGGTCAGTCTGGTCTTGCAGTCTCGGCTGATTGTTCTGTCTACCAGTAGCTGGTGTTTTGCGCCTCTGGTATTCTTGCCAATTCCTTTCTGTGTCCCGCTCATGTATTGACCCATGTGCCTGTTCATCTTAGCCGATATGATGCCTGACAGGAGCTTCCATGTAGTACTGAGGCAGGTTATTGGTCGGTAGTTGGAGGGGACCGGTCCCTTCTTGGGGTCCTTGGGGATCAGGACCGTCCGGCCTTCAGTTAGCCATTCCGGGTGTCTCTCGTTAACTAGCAGCTGGTTCATTTGTGCTGCCAGACGCTCGTGGAGTGCAGTCAGCTTCTTCAGCCAGTAGGCGTGAACCATGTCGGGCCCTGGTGCTGTCCAACTCTTCATACTGGAGACCCTTTCTTGGATATCTGCCACTGTGATGGTTACTGGACCCTGTTCAGGGAGGTCGCTGTGGTCAGCCCTCAGATCCTCTAGCCACTGAGCATTGCCGTTATGGGTTGCATCCTTCTCCCATATGCTCTTCCAGTATTGCTCCGTCTCCAGCAATACTGGAGACGGAGCAATACTGCTCCGTCTCCAGTGACACATATATATATATATATATATATATATATATATATATATATATATATATATATATATATATATATATATATATATATATGTGTCATCTTCATAGATAGAGGCTGCATTGTGGTGGAATGGTTCACACTGTTGCCTCGCAAAAGAAGAAGATCCTGGGCTTAAATCTGCTGTCTGAGACTCCTACAGTACCCAGGCTTCCTAACAGTATAAAAAAATGCAGGCTTTCTCTGGGATAGAAGAAAACTGCCTTTAACAATTTTTTTTAAGTTGTGTGGAGTATTGATTATCCAAAATGGGTGTTTTTGATGAAAATGCTAGATAAAATCTTATCTAAGCAACAATGCAAAGCAAAGGCTTTAGTGAATGCCTGAATATTTTTATCCAAAAGAGTAATTGATCCATGTGCCCACAGCATATGTGGCTAAAAACATGACAAATAATTAATCTCCATGCTTATTTTCTTTGATAGACTAATGTGAGCAGAGCAAACTGCAACAAGATTATCATGCTGTTCACTGATGGAGGAGAGGAAAGAGCCCAGGCCATATTGGAGAAATATAATGCTGACAAAAAGGTATACAAAAGACACACATACACACACGTTTCTATCATTATAGAGGACAGTTAACTTGCATAAATTCCTTACTTTCTCAAACTAATTCTGCCATACTTTGAAATTTAAGGATTAACATGTTGGGGACTCGCTTTATGTTCAGCAGTGGAAGTGGGAGCAAATCGATTTACATCACACATTATGAATAATACAAAAACACACCAACAAACTTGTGTGGTGCTACCTCTTGGAACTCCCTTTGGGTTGTGTTTTCTGTGTGCACATTCTCTTTATGGAAAATTTCTTCACAAGGCAGATGAGGGTGTGAAACTAAGGCTTCAAAAATAGTTTCCAAAATAGCTGTGATGCTGTGCAAAATATGAACAAAAGCAGAACTGAATGCCTCTGCAAAGGAACCAGGCTAAAGTATGAAATTTCCATTTCCTGCTTTATGCTTCCTAAAAAATGTAAACTCCTAGATTAACATGCGAAAGCCAGATCATTGCATTTCTGATAATAAAACTTGAAACTCAATGTTTTTTGAGCCCAAACTCATTTAAGATGGAAAACTTTCCTGTGGTCTGACAAATTATTTATCTTATTCTCTCCTGGTCCCCACATTTTCCAAAATTCTTTGAGTTTCATCATTTCACATGTTGTTTTTGTACTATTTTCAAATAAATACAGGTTCTAAATGGTCTGTAACTCATTTCATTTATTCATACAAGGATTTACACAAGGTTGCATCACATTTCAACATGTCAAAACAGGAAAAAGATTACATATGATGCTCAAAGTCACATGATCAAAGACAGATTTCACCTTTATTTTGTGTTCAGCTTCAAATGTGTTAAATTGATTAATAATTACAAGTATTTACATTAACTTTTTGTAAAACAATTTTTCTTTGTTGGTTTTTCAACATTGTAAGAGGTAACATGGAGAGATTTTTTTTAACCTTATGCTTCAGGTTAGGATCTTCACCTTCTCAGTAGGACAACACAACTATGACAAAGGACCCATTCAGTGGATGGCCTGCTCGAACAAAGGTACAACACTGATCCCAGCATGCATCTGTGCTTAATCTGTTCTTAGTATTAGATAACATTATGTTCTACTGAAGAATTATTTCTATGATTAACTTGGAATATTTAAGGACACCATAAAACATGCTAGAAATGCTCAAAGGGCATGAGCACAGGACATCCTTGGCCAGATGACGGAAATCTTAACAGGAATGGCTGTCTTAAATGAGCCTTGTGAGACTAATCAGAAAACAATCTCATCAGTGATGCACAAGCAAGAAATCTGGATGGCAGTTATTTCATCTATTTATTTGTGTCTTGTAACTCAGCTGACACAATCAAATGTTATGATGCAGTAAATTAAACTGCAGATTTACACCCTGCATCATTTACTCCTACATGGTGTTTTATTCATACCTACACACTATCTATTGTTTCCTAATCATCTATCCAGGTTATTTCTATGAGATTCCATCCATCGGAGCCATCAGAATAAACACACAGGTGATTTTTTTATTGTGTTTAACATTAATTAATGTTAAACAATGAACAAATATGTTTTATTTGAAAGAATCTGCAGTATTAAATGATGTTATGTGTCCAATTTAGGAATATCTAGATGTCCTGGGAAGACCTATGGTTCTAGCAGACAAGCAGGCCAAACAAGTCCAGTGGACTAACGTATACCTTGATGCTCTGGTATGTATTTTGCAATTTATGTTACAAATTCTTTTTGTTTTTTTTAATGAAAAAATCACCCATTTTGCTCCCAGTCTCATTTGCTCAAGAATATTGCTAAATAGGGCTTTTGCTTTATTCTCGATCAGGAGCTTGGTCTCGTCATCACTGGAACGCTACCTGTCTTCAACAGAACCAAGACCATAGATAAAAGAAACGAGGAGGTATAATAAATGAATGCATGAACACATCACGTGAGGGCTCGTATCTGTCCTTATCTTTTCTCTCATACTTCCCATTAGCACCAGAATCAGTTGATTCTTGGCGTAATGGCAATTGACGTGTCTCTTGATGACATCAAGAAGCTCACACCACGCTTCACAGTGAGTGTACCACCCATACCCGTGTGTGATCACATGCATGGAGACAAATGCGTTTGTTGTAAAGGAGCAACTTTACACGACTTGCTCAGTTGTAAAGCACTTGCTCGGATGTTTCCCTCTGGAGCAATTAGTGAGTGATGTGATTCATTAGATGGCTTGTTCTTTTCAAGTCTGTTTAAAAAAGGTCACGCACTGATAAGACTGCTTTTGCTATCAGTTACTGGTCCTTTTTCCATTGTGTACTCATGTTTTTGGACCAGTGGAGCTGCTCTTTTGTACAGTGCCTTGACATGTCAAAAATCTAACATAATCATGGGATTTTATGGACTCACATATTATATTCCCTTTCCTCTGTACCTCTTTTGCATCAGATTGGTCCAAATGGTTACTACTTTGCCATAGATCCCAATGGATATGTGCTGCTGCACCCCAATCTCCAGCCAAAGGTATGGCGTCTGATCTTGTACATAACTTTGTGTGGCTGAGTAGGTCCATATCTGAAAGCATTAAATTATATCTATTTATCATGGTTTCACAGTAACTGTTTGCACTCAGTAAATATTATTCTGGTTAGCATATGGTGCGGTCTTCTTTCAAACTTTCCCATGTTCACCACGTCACCTCATCAGTCTTCATAAAGAGAATCTATCCCTCTGTTAGAGTATGACTTGCTATCATCAGTCCTCAGATATTGGCTAGAAGGTCACTCTCCCCTTATGGGATTAAATAGATATATAGACTTGGCAAAGAATATTTTTTAAGAGTAGCAATTACTGCATTCAGTCTCAATAAAAAATAATTTAATGTTTTAGTTTTAAAAAATTAGATAATACATATTTAAAGCTGAAATATGGAGGAAACGCTTCCATATAAAGCAACCAGAATGCCACCGAGCATACTAACTTTCAAGCTGCTTTTTTTGACCTGTCAAAAGCTCCGATTCATCTTACAATTCCTCAAAGAAAAGCACTAGTGCTTCTTGCCACAGGCATGTATTAAGATGTGGCCCATTATGAGTTAGCAATAACCTCACAGATGGTCTCTGCCTACTTTTCAGCAAATCTCTGTGCATTTCACTACTTTCAGCCAGAGGCAAATACACACTCAGAGCCTCCATTAGGGCTTTATTCTGCCCAGAACTTTAGAAAAGCAACTCTTAAATCCTTTAAGACACACTTGCGCTATCAATCCACTGTCCACACTCAGCTCCATTAAGGCAAGGCAAGGCAAGTTTATTTGTATAGCACAATTCAACAACAAGGTGATTCAAAGTGCTTTACAGAGACATTAGAAACAAAAAACAAATAAAAAGCACGATTTAAAATGGATTAAAACAAGCAAACTAACTAACTAACTAATTAACAAACAAATAAAACAGTATATAAAATCAAAACAGATAAAATCAGAACAGTAGATAAAATCAGTAGTTAAATGTAAGTTTTGAAATTTAAGCTTAAAAGTGTGGATTTGGTGCTTTATTCAAATGCAGCTGAGAATAGGTGAGTCTTCAACCTGGATTTAAATAAACTGAGTGTTTCAGCTGATCTGAGGCTTTCTGGGAGTTTGTTCCAGATATAAGGAGCATAAAAGCTGAATGCAGCTTCTCCGTGTCCGGTTCTGACTCTGGGAACTGATAAAAGACCGGATCCAGATGACCTGAGGGATCTGGAAGGTTCATACTGGGTCAGGAGGTCACTGATGTATTTTGGTCCTAAATCATTCAGAGCTTTATAGACCAGCATCAGAACTTTAAAGTCTATCCTCTGACGGACAGGCAGCCAGTGTAAAGACCTCAGAGCTGGACTGATGTGGTCCACTTTTTTGGTCTTAGTGAGGACTCGAGCAGCAGAGTTCTGAATGAGCTGTAGTTGTCTGACTGATTTTTTAGGTAGACCTGTAAAGATGCTGTTACAGTAGTCAAGCCTACTAAAGATGAATGCATGGACTAGTTTTTCCAGGTCCTGTTGAGACATCAGATCTTTTATCCTTGAAATATTCTTGAGGTGATAGTAAGCTGATTTTGTTATTATTAAGACAAACATGTATGGAGCCACTTATTTTAAATAGTAAACATCAGAAAAATAAGGCAGCCCTGGGCTCAAAAAGGTTATACCACCTCAGCACTGAGTATTTTTATGAATCTTGATGTATTTCTGTCATTGTGTTTATTGCAAAGCTATATAGTGTTTGTTTGATCTGTTTTGCAAACTTGTGTATGTTTCTTTTTTCTTTTTAGTCTCAACAAACAAAAATAATTCCTCCATCTCAAAAAACTTCAGAGAAATCAAAGTGTATCTCTGTATCTTTTTTCATAAATTTCCTAGAAAAGAATCCGTAACAGGAAGCTCAGACTCAATAATAAGTATGCTGTCACTTTTCATGAGGTGAGATAAAGTAGATGCACTGTAGTTTGCAGAAGTAGTCATGTAGTGTTTTCTGTAGATGAAGAGATTTCAGTGATGAAGAAGCAATAACCACAGGTAAATATCACCTTTTGCAGAGGGTATTACTGCTCCTTTTAGTAGTTTGCAATTCTGTCTGAATCACCTATGCGGAAGCCATTCTACTTTATTCTGTTGCTTGTGATTATTGCTCTGCTGCTATATATATTGTTTGTTTTTGCCATTATGCACCATCCATCAGTGTGGGTTTATTCTGTCCCAAGGCTGGTTCTGACAAAAGTGAAAAATAGTTAGTCGTTTAAAACATATACTATTTTTAGTTAAACTGAAAGATGGCAGCATTACATTAATAAAAATATACAGTGAAGTTAATCCAAAAAATTAGACATATGATTTTTTTAACCTTTGTAGAGAGTGTATTTGCTGCATTTGCTATTCTCCAACATTTCCATGGCTGCTTGTACTTTCCTTGTATACGTGAGGTGAACAACTACACAGAAGCAGACACTGTTTTATCATTTTACTTGTTTTCTGCTTTTTTGTATCAGTAATGTGACAATATGAGTTTAGATTTCTTCAAATCTGTATAAAAAGGCATGGAAGCCTAAAGCAGTCTTACTGTAATAACACACATACTGTGCTCAACCATACATAAGCATCAAAGTTATTCTCTGAATGACCTCATGTTCACGTGGCATTCAAGCAAGCTATTTTCCCATCAGCCCACCACACACTTTTTAAATACAGTATGTAAGGCTTATTGTCTGAATGGGAGATTGTATGAATACTGATGGGGCCCTCTCTTTCTTTTTCTCTCTCTGTCTTTCACACTGCCTCAGCTCTCTCTGTATTTGATTATGTTTGTGCATATTTCATATTCATCACGCAGACCTACCCTGCTGCTAGAGTGTTTTCATTCTGATCTCACACCCCATCTCTGCTCACTACATTGTTGACATACAGCGCTCCCCTACTTTGTTAACCTTTCTTTTCTAACTCCTTACGTCTCATTTGATTTTTTTCTTTGCCGTTCACACCATCCACCGTTCCCATTTCCCTTCTCTTCATTTTCTTTCCTGTCTAACTCGTGTTTGATGTTTCATTCTGTATCACCCAGTGTTGTACCTCTTGATCTTTTATTCTTTCTTTTCTCGTTTTCATGCTGAGATGCTTCGTCGTCGTCATCTTCCTTTCTTGCTTCAATTTATTTCACTTACATGTAAGAACCTTGACTGATGCCCTTTAGTGTAAATGATTATTCTAGTTAGTTGCTTTTCTTGTCCATGTGCATTTCCCACAGTAAATCATACTTCATTTTAAAACTTAAAAAAAATCACAGTTATTCTTCTGTATCCAACATAGCCGACTTTACAGTCAAATTCTATGTGTTTTGAGCTGCAGTATGGCTTGCACAATGTATACCACCGTGCAAGAATCTATATAGAAAACATCACTTCAACACTGCTATGCTCTCACCACCCAACCCTTTATTTTGAGTGAAGAACTATGAAGGACACGCTGGTATCAGATTCCATGTACTGCTGTTTTATAGAGAAGCACAAGATTACTGCTACTATTTTATACCACCATAAAGCCACTCAGACGTATAGGGTTTTTAAGAGAGGACATTCATAGAGTTCAGTGTCACTTTGTATCAAATCTGATTTAGCTGTGTCTGATGTCAGATATGCTGTCAAACTGCTACCATATGTTAGCCTTTATTTTTTATTCCCAAGATTTAACTAGATTCATGTGTTGAGGAAAATTAATGAACTGACCCAAAAAGAACATCTCAAATAACTGATGTCTCGTTCGTATTAGTAACACCTAAATGCATATCTGCTGCCTACCTACCCAGTACTGTAGTACACCATCTGTTATACCATCTTCTTTTTCCACTTAAGGGTTTACTCCTTAACAGTTTTTTCATAAATCGTAGATCTTTAACCATGCTCTAAAAATGTTCCCAAAACTACTAAAAAGCACACTTTTGTTAATAATGTTATTAAAGTAAAACATCCGAGGGTTGTTGTGTCATTGTTTAAGTATCTAAACACAAACACAATAATGCATATTTGCACATGTTTACATTTTTTGTTAGGGTTTTTTGTGCCGTTTATATGAACAAAACCTTTTAAAATTATGGAATAATGTGTTGTATAGCCTTTCTGACCACATCAACCCAGTCCCTTTAGACACATAAGTAGTTGTGGGAGCCAAATTCAAAAGACCAGAAGTGCTCACAACTATAAAATTAGCTTTTAAGAAAAGGAAACAAAGGGAAGTGACACAATATAAACCTATTCAGCTAAACTGCACATAAGAAAATTAACAGAAAATAATGAAGTGAAGCAGACTGTCTATGAAACTGTGCAGAATTGTTTTAGTTTGATACGTGTCACTCTTTGGGAAATTGCAGAAAGCTGTGTATAAGACAAGACAGATTTCCCTTTTTTTTAAAGTCAGCATTAATAAAATATAATTCTTTTTGGTGACTTTACTATTCTTAGTGATACACTTTGAAAAGGTTGATGTAAATGTAGATGAAACTGTCTTACTTGTCCATCCAAGTTACAAAATGCAGAGGAATCTGTGGTAGACTGATGATGAATAACAACTGCAAAATGGTCCCCTGGAACATTTTTCTATATTAGCTCAGTAGACTTTAGATTAATTGATATGTCTGAGTGAATTTTATATTACAAAACTCATAATATATTATTTCGAGCTCAGCTAATCAAAAGTCTATAGTTAAATCAAAATTCTCTTTTGTTTTGATTACACTGATCCTGTCAGTGTGATCGATTAAGCTGTCCTTAGTTAATCTAAAACTGTGCCTCTCTCTGAGTGAAATATTATTCTTTCCACAGAATCCTAAATTTCAGGAGCCTGTTACTCTGGACTTTCTGGATGCTGAGTTGGAGAACGACATCAAAATAGAGGTGTAGTATATAGAAGCATGTCAATCCCCACCAAACAAACACTTACACAAGTCAAAGTTTGCTACACAAACATACAGATAAGTATGCTGTCATGTCATGTCCTGTCACAGGTTACTATTCCTAGTATCTGCAAGTGATTTTCCAGGTTGTCTGACTAACTTGTTTATATGAAGCCATGAGACAAACTGTTAAAATGATCTATTATTATCAGTCAATCAGATTTTTTTTTAAAAAAAAGTCTAACTGTGGTGTTTGTTTGTCTCGATGTGTAGATCAGGAGGATGATGATTGATGGTGAAACAGGAGAGCGCACCATTAACACTCTGGTCAAAACTCAGGATGAGGTAAGGCAATATGCTGAAGGGGATTAACATATTACAGTGCAGTAACTGGTGGAAGTTTTTAAAATCGGCAAACCCAGCCACAAGCTACATTATATCTTCAATGCAAAATTATATTAACTTTATGAATGAGGCACTGAGAAATGCTACAGGTACTGTAACTGAAAATGATTGAGCCATATTGACATATTAAGTCAGCCATCGGAATAAATATGTATTTCAAGCTTTCTTAAATGTTTACATTTATTACATTTAAAGAGTTACAACTTATGTAGAAACATTTTTATCTCCTGCTACAAGAAAACAGTTTTTGTTCTTGCTTGCTATAACGAAGGTCCTTTTACGTGAGGATATTTTGGACTATTTTTGCACCACAAGTGAGGCGCTAATGATGTGACAGAGCTCCTGGTTTGGGATGAAAATAGTTTCTTTGTAACAAATTTATTTATTTTTCCACAACTAAAAGGGAGCTTGATACATAACTTTACCATTTACAGAACAATTCTGAATTCTCTTTTTTGTATGCACCATCTGTTGCAGAGGTATATAGATAGTGGAATCAGGACCTACACGTGGGCACCAGTCAATGGAACAGACTACAGGTGACACATATTACAAAAAATGTTGTATTATATATATATTTTTAAGGATGCTCGAGCAGTTTAATGTAAGCTCAAACCCAGTTAGCACTGAGACATCAAATATTGGAAGATGCTGCTGTACCTAAGCCAACAGGGGTCACTCTCTTGTTTCTAACACCAGCCTCTGTTGAATGAGAAATACATTGAAGAGATCACACGTGTAGTCCACCATAAATGTATTCCGGAAAAACAACTCGTTGGAAAGCATCCTTTATTTTATTTTTTATATATTTAATGTATAATTTCGTACTTACTGTACAATTTTATTCAGATGTCTGTGGTCATATTTTCTGCAGCCTGGCTCTTGTGTTGCCTAAATACAGTGAACACTTCATTCAAGCTAAACTGGGGGATGATATTAAACAAGCCATGTGTAAGTATGACATATACAGCGACGATAGCCAGCATGCAAACAAATCATTACCCCCATGCATACTGTCTTTGGGTTTTTCTCTTGAGTGTCCCCACTTGCTTTGTACTGCTTGTTCATAGCTGGAACCATAGCGACTCCTTTGTATTTACTCCTCAAAACTGCCAAATCCCTACAGAGTTTCTCTTTTCTAGTGCAACCCACTGGTCAGTCACCCTTCGCTCCCACACAAACTCTTCCACATGCTTTCCCTCTCACATACCCAGCCCAACCACTGGTTCTTTTGATCTTATCTCTTTTTTTTACTCTTCCATCCTTCTTTACTCCCTTCATTTGGGCTTCTCTCATCTCCTCATTATCATCTCCATTACCAAACTGGTTGTTTTTCTTTTCCTTTTTTTTTTTTGGACATTACACTTTTAAAAATATTTCTTTGGCCAATTATGTCTTCCTTTCTGTCGTTAAGTCCAACTTTTCTTTCCTAAATTGTTAACAGGGTGATGACCTACCTTAAGCAGACGTACCTTACCCTGGATTGTTTTCCCTGACTCTCAACCTATTTCTCTGTCTCTCTATCTTATCTATAAACCTGTCCTCACCTCACACTCTTCATTCTTCTTGACACCCCTCTCCCACCACCCCCATGTTCGTTTTTTTCTTTAGCCGATTTATTTATTTTTTCACTCTGCGCTCCAAAAGCTCTCTGTATAATGCAAACTGGCTGCTTCTTTTAACACCTCAGAACATAGCGAATGTAATAGTTGCTTATAAATCATGAAACCACAGCTCAGGCACACGCTAACATGCACACATTCTGTGTGCCACTCTTTGTACAATTGCTTGCATTTTGATTCTGATGCAGCTTTTTCTGTCTCTTCTCCTGCTTCTGAACCGGGATTTTACAGCTTCTTCTTGGGGCAAGTACTCACTGTTCTGTGTCCTCTGTTTCCTTCTTGCTGTGTGATGCTCTTCCATTGCATAAACCTTTTTGTCCTTTATTGTTTGCATTATTGCATTGAGATGTTTATTATCTTATCAAAGCACAGAGGGCCATTTTAGTCAAAGGTTAAAAGTGGCTGAAAAAAGCACTGGATTTGGCATATCTGGCTTTAGTTAATTTTTTGCTAACTTTGATGTAAACACCACAAAGCATAAGCAATGGTGTAGCTATTCCAACAGATGAGATCTTGACTGACTCTTTCAGCCTTTGTATCGCTCCCTCGGTTACCGTAATGACTTTGTCACTGTGCCATAAATGCTGTCAGAACGTTTACAGGCCTGTTAAAGAAAGTAGCATGCTGTGCCTCAGTGCCACAGTCTGCACTGATAGGAAGATTGGACTCTAAAGTTCTCCATACAGCCATATTGAGTTTCCATTTGGGGCCAGACCACCAGAACACCACCTTAATCCAGTTTATCGAGAATTTCTAATATCCTACAGAACAAGTGAGTGCAGAAACCACCTTGGTTTCTGCACTCACTTGTTCTCTAGGATATTAGAAATTGTCCTTATAGCAATGGGTAAGGTGGATGAATATATGTGGGACTTTTTCTTTATCTATATAGTGGAACTTTATATTTGTTGATGTGACCCAATACTGTGGTAGAGGAAGTGATGAGAGAAAAGTAAAGACATAAAGACACCCTTCCTAGTCTATAGAGACTGTCACGGTTCTGGGTCCGTTGGACCCAGTATTTTGAGTTTCTTATGTTTTGGTTTATTTTGCATTATGGATTAGTTATTTTCTGGTGATACTGTTTTGATTACAATTATATTCTGATTCTTTAGTTATCTGATGATGTTGATGATGATTATTTCTGGTTTAGGTTTTGTTATCTTGCCCTTATGTTTGGTTTTGGTTGCCTGTGCTTAGTCTTCTCTGCCCGTATGTCCCTCTGTTTGTCCATGACGTCATTATGCCTGTTTACGAGTCTGTCTCTGTCTGGCGTGTGCTTCCTGTCTTATTTTGTAGGTCTGTGTCCTTTGTCAGTGCGTTCAGCTTTGTGCTCTCCCTGTCTCGTCAGTGTAATCTACGTCAGCCGTGTCTCCCAGCTGTTTCCTCTTTGCTCCGTTCACCTCTTGTATTTAGTGTCTGTGTCTTCCCCTACTCGGTGTCGCATCGTTAACGTCTGTTCACCCTCATGCCGTGTGTGGATCTCCCTGTGTCTCTCTGTGAATTCTTAGTTTGTAGTTTTCCCAGTTTAGTTTTGTATTTCCTATGTTCTGCCTCTTCAGCAATAAAGCTGCCTTTTGAGTTTATTCCCTCGTGCCTGTGAGTCCTGCATTTTGGGTCCTACTCCTGCCTGCCACACAGCCGACCATGACAGAACGATGCGACCATTTCCTGGACCCAGCGGATTCATCCCGGGAACATGACCTCTCCCGCATCCACCGCCTGATCGAGCGGGTCTCCCACGCTAAGGACGCTAAGACTATGGCAGTTGGGATTAACGCTATAGAAGCGATCCTGGAGGGGAGTCCTCATTTGCGCACACTAAGGGGATTTAGGGGCTTCATAGACCAGCTGCATGAAGCCCAGGAGGTGCTACAGGCTCGGGAGCTTGCAGCTTTTGTCCGCGCCCAGTATTCTTCGCCGAAGCCGTCGCATCGGCAGCAGCCGCAACACAAGGAGCTCTCCGCGGAGTCGGCCGCCGTACAGCAGCAATTGCAACAGAGGAAAGGCGTTTCCGCACCGCGGCCACAGAGCTCCACTTCTTGCCGCTCAGGGCTTAGTTCACCTGCCTCCTGCTTGGCGGCGATGTGGTCGCAGGACGAGGACGAGGACGTCTTTTCTCCATCGTCACCAGTTTCTCCTGTCGCCTCAGCCCCTGCCGCCAGGAGGAAGCGGCGCCACCGCCGTCATTCCTCACTACAACCGGAGCCCAATCACTCGTCAGAACAGCAGGCAATGGTGAGTGATATTGACTGTACCCCTATTGCTTCACCTGCAAATAGTAATGGGAACTGTTTTCTTCTCACGGCTAAGAGTAGTGAGGTGAAGGCGGTTTGTTCCATGGACGTTCACCCCGGCCCAGTAGAAAGAAAAGACTCCCTGACTCATTATGTTGATGCCTTTTCCGCTGAAGAACCAGAATGTATGGGCAAAACTCTGATTGTGCACCCTCTGTTGGAGCCTGCTAAGAACTTTTCTGTCGATACAGAGTTAACCCCGGACAGTTTGAATTCGGTTCTGACATGTACTGCTGAATCTGTGAATGGCGCTGTGGGTTCGCAACCCAAGAATGGGGAGGGGGACTTAACGGGCTGTTTCTGCCCTGTTCTCTTAGAGCAGAGAAGCCTAAGCAGAACTGTTTCTTCTGAACTCCTTCAGCTAGTTAAACCGAGCCCTAGAGGCTCAGGGGAGCCTATACCACCCCCTGCATCACGCTCACTACAAACACCTCCTCAACCGTTAGCCCGTTCAGCAGCCCAGCTAGCTGTTCAGCTGCCCTCAGCTCAGTCAGCTGCCCAGTTAGCCACTCCGTTACCCGCAGCTCAATCATCTGCTCCTTCACTAGTTTCATTCTCCCCACAAGGGTCACTTCAGTCTTTCTCAACCCAGTCTCCTGCTGAGCAGCCATCTTTTCTCACTCGTATTAAGCAGGAAAACATGCTCAACAGGACTGTTTTCGTTCCTCGAAAGCTGGCCCGATTAGAGACATTTACTACCTCCAGGGCCTCCCCAGAGTCCGAGTTTCAACCCGCAGTTGACTCTGGACCCCTGGGGGCTAAGGAGTCAGCCGATGACTGCACCCAATTGTTGCCTCCTGAGCCTAACCTATGTGTTGCTCAGCCCCAGTCGGCATCAACGCTGCCGGAGGCCCGTGTGCCTGCTGGTCCTGTTCTGTCCCTGCCGGAGGCCCGTGTGCCTGCTGGTCCTGTTCTGTCCCTGCCAGAGGCCCGTGTGCCTGCTGGTCCTGTTCTGTCCCTGCCAGAGGCCCGTGTGCCTGCTGGTTCTGTTGTGTTCCTGCCAGAGGTCTCCGCACCTGCTGGTTCCGTTCTGTGTGTGCCAGGGGCTCCAGTGCCCACTGGTTCTGAGACTGTTTTTGCTGGGGGGCCCGAGGAGCCCGTCCAGCCTCCTTCCTCGTCAGCTGGGGGGCCCGAGGAGCCCGTCCAGCCTCCTTCCTCGTCAGCTGGGGGGCCCGAGGAGCCCGTCCAGCCACCAGCTGCTCCACCTGCAGCCTCTGTGTCTCCACCCACGCCAGCTGCAGCCTCTGTGTCTCCACCCACGCCAGCTGCAGCCTCTGTGTCTCCACCCACGCCAGCTGCAGCCTCTGTGTCATCCTCCACGCCGTTGCCTGGTCCGGATTCAGCATCCTCAGCGTCGCCTGGTCCAGCGCATGCTTCGACTTCATCCGCCTCGCCTGGTCCAGCCTCCGCATCACCTGCAGTGGCCTCCTCTTCAGCTTCCTCATCAGCTGCTTTGCCTGGTCCGGCATCCTCATCTGCATCGCCCGGTCCGGCATCCTCATCTGCATCGCCCGGTCCGGCATCTGCATCGCCCGGTCCGGCATCTGCATCGCCCGGTCCGGCATCTGCATCGCCCGGTCCGGCATCTGCATCGTCCGGCATCTGCATCGCCCGGTCCGGCATCTGCATCGCCCGGTCCGGCTCCTGCTTCGGCGTCCTCTTCGCCTGGCCCGGCTCCTGCTTCGGCGTCCTCTTCGCCTGGCCCGGCTCCTGCTTCGGCGTCCTCTTCGCCTGGCCCGGCTCCAGCCTCGGCGTCCTCTTCGCCTGGCCCGGCTCCAGCCTCCTCGCCCTCTTCGCCTGGCCCGGCTCCAGCCTCCTCACCAGCCGCTGCCTCGCCTGGCCCGGCTTCAGCCTCCTCACCTGCCTCAGCCTCGCCTGGTCCAACTTCTGCATCGTCTGGTCCGGCCTCCGCTTCGCCTGGGGCTGCAGGGGCCACGAAGCCTTCAGGTCCCCTACTACCGCCTCCACATCGTCGGTCATCTGCCAGGCCGCTTGTTGGGCATCTCCGCCACCGTAGGCGCCCTCCTGAACACCCTCCTGGACGCCGCCACTGCCTTCCGCGTGGCCGGCCCCCGGATCTGCTCTGTCGCCGCCACTACCTTCCGCGTGGCCGGCCCCCGGATCTGCTCTGTCGCCGCCACTGCCTTCCGCGTGGCCGGCCCCCGGAACTGTTCGCCCGTCGCCGCCGTTGCCGTGTGCACGGTCGGCCTCCAGAACTGTACGCCCGTCGCCGCCGTTTCCGCGTGCACGGTCGGCCCCCTGAACTTTTTGTGGACTCTTGGTGAGCTCTGGTTTCGTTTTGTTTTTGATATGCTCTCCTGCGTTTTTTGGACTCTGGTGCTCCTTGTTTTTTTGTTTGGGCTCCGTCCCTCCATCCTGGACCCCCTCCGCCCGCCCTGGCCTGGTGCTTTGTTGTGCCTTTTTTTTGTTTGGGGCTGTCGGGAGTCAGCCCTTAGAGGGGGGGTACTGTCACGGTTCTGGGTCCGTTGGACCCAGTATTTTGAGTTTCTTATGTTTTGGTTTATTTTGCATTATGGATTAGTTATTTTCTGGTGATACTGTTTTGATTACAATTATATTCTGATTCTTTAGTTATCTGATGATGTTGATGATGATTATTTCTGGTTTAGGTTTTGTTATCTTGCCCTTATGTTTGGTTTTGGTTGCCTGTGCTTAGTCTTCTCTGCCCGTATGTCCCTCTGTTTGTCCATGACGTCATTATGCCTGTTTACGAGTCTGTCTCTGTCTGGCGTGTGCTTCCTGTCTTATTTTGTAGGTCTGTGTCCTTTGTCAGTGCGTTCAGCTTTGTGCTCTCCCTGTCTCGTCAGTGTAATCTACGTCAGCCGTGTCTCCCAGCTGTTTCCTCTTTGCTCCGTTCACCTCTTGTATTTAGTGTCTGTGTCTTCCCCTACTCGGTGTCGCATCGTTAACGTCTGTTCACCCTCATGCCGTGTGTGGATCTCCCTGTGTCTCTCTGTGAATTCTTAGTTTGTAGTTTTCCCAGTTTAGTTTTGTATTTCCTATGTTCTGCCTCTTCAGCAATAAAGCTGCCTTTTGAGTTTATTCCCTCGTGCCTGTGAGTCCTGCATTTTGGGTCCTACTCCTGCCTGCCACACAGCCGACCATGACAGAGACACAGCAACAATGAATCTGCTTGTTATGTTTTATATGTGAAGGACATTGTTTCATCCTGCACCAGATTTCTATGACCCCAAAGAAACTCGGCGCTCAGTAATTGTTTTTGCAGACTGCACCGCACAAGTCAATATATTTTAAAGGCAATGTCCAAAAAACTCTTCATTTTAAGAGACTACAGAATGATGGCTATTGATGCCTGCCGTGTCATTTATACGATAAGAATTACCAGACTGTTTTTTTTTTTAATAAAATCCAGACTTGCAGCAAGTAACACCCTGGAAGAAAAATTTTCTCATATTGTTTTATATTTACATCTTGTTTCCTTGCATTCCCACAGTCTACCCCACCTTTCATTGTTTTATGTTCTGTTCTTTTCTACAAAGTGCAATCAATCTCTGTTATTTATATATTCAAGGTTTGTCTATTAGTCCTAATATCCTTTCAGTGCAGCATAGTATTTCATTACCTACTGTAGGGAATATACACATCTCAACATATTTTCCCAGGTATGACATCATTCGTCAGATGACAAACTCACTTTTATCACCCTTTGTCTTTCCTGCTTTCCCCTCTCTCCTACTCTTTTTCTCTGGGGTCACAACAGGGCAAGAAGGCAAGTATTTCTCAGTCAGTTATTCTCTCATAGCTTCCCATTCTAACTCCATTCACACTCTCTACTTTAATCCATCACCTCATATCTGTCTAATTCTCTTGTGACTATGTATGGCTATGGATTTTGGAGCTTGTCATGGAATTTGGACTCCTGTGTGTGTGTATCAACCAAAATAAATTCTGTTTGTCTGCTTATCATGTCATCTCACAGTGAATACTTTCACATATAGCCATCACACAGCTGGCTCCTATTCTACTTATCTGTAAAAATATATTTTTGGATAATATAATATTTGATACTATGAGCCTAAACAAGGTTGTTTTTTTGTTTTTCAAAAGCAATGGAGACCTTGCAGCAGGAGAGATTTGAAGAATTTGGTTATACCTACATTGCTCCAAGGTGAGTGGTCCTCACATTTACTATACATCCTCTATATACTATACAGGAGATTCCAACTGACCAATGCTGTTTCTTCAGGGAGTACTGCAAAGAGCTGAAGTTGTCACTCAACAACACCCAATTTCTCCTCGACTTCAACCAGTACATTGATAGAAACACTCCAGATGCATGTGAGTCATGCATCTTTTTCAGTGTTATTTCACTGTGCACATTTGTACTTGTTTCCTGCACTGTTGGTACTCATATTGCATATACACCCAGAACAGCAGACGGTATGTTGCATTTCTATGTGTGTGTATGTATTTGTACATTGCATATTTTACAGTTTATCATGGTCTAAAAGATTTTCCACTTGCAAATCTTGATCTCAAGGTCAGAGCATGACTGTGATCATTACTATATCCTAAGCAGGATGATAACAGAATTATCGACTGAGTTTCCTACAAGTCTGATGCTGTCATGCTGCACAATGACTCATAGTGTTTGTCATCACCTAATGGATCTCACCCAGAGTATGGCTTACCACCATCATCCAGCTAATGGATCAGTGTACCATGATCCATTTTAACCCAAGGTCAAGTCATGTACTTTGGCATCAATTCTCTTTTTGCTGTTGTTTATGCAGTACGTTGAGTCATTGTGAAATGTTATGGACATGATTTAAAACAACACTCGGGAGATGTTGTGTTGAAACTCTATAGAGAAACGTGCTTGAATGATTTCATTTTGAAAAGCACGTTTTTGAGATTTAAACTTAGCATCTTGGCATCATCTCCCTCCTAAATATACAACAGTCAATCCTTCACAAAGTACACCTGCTTTCTGAATTGCAATAGCCACACAAGCCTCCCTGCTGGATGGTTTTCGGACAGCTGTCATTTTCCCTTGATTTATTTAGAGAAGAACATTGGCTGAATACACCTGCAATTTTTTTCAGACTCTGACTTTCACCTGCATGACAACTTGTTTTATTCTAACTTTTAGCAAATTAGAAGATCTGATTGGTTTCAGCTCACTGGTGCACATTCCAAAAGCATAAGTTATTAATGTTACCTGCCCAGATTTGTAAACAAGAGACTGCTTTTTGCATTACTATAATTCACCTGTCACGCACTGTTGTTGTGCTATGTTTCACTGCCTGGAATATGTAAAAAATACCTTGTCTTTAATCTATAGGTAATGTGTCCCTTGTGAGTCGACTGATCCTGGATGCAGGTTTGACAGCTGAACTGGTTAAACTTTGGAGCGAGCAGACCGTGTGAGTGCCAAAACTTTTAGGTCTTGTGTATTGAAAGCAATGCAAATAAACAAATGTGAAAATCTGCACTTCAATAAAATAGTGATAGGGAATTTAAATAAATTTTCAATATTATGTGGTGATACTCAGGCAAAAGATGATGATTAGAATACAAAATTTCAAATTTGGATTCATTACTCCATAAGACCTGTTGCAACAAATGTTCAATCCAGTTCTTGTATTATTTTCTCCCTTCTTCCCATCTTGATTTGCTTCATTCCATTGAGACCTTATCTGACGAGGCTTCGGCAAACACTAGATGTAGCAGGTGTTTGCTGGAATTGTTTCCTGTTTCCTAATTACAAGTCTTTTTTTGTCCTCAAAACATTTTTTTTTTAATGAAACACTGCATATAGTGCTGGGATAAGCCATATTTTCAGCTAATAACACTTTGAAAATATTTTTGGTGCAAAACTATTATTTCATCTATGTCAAGCCATTTTTCATATTCAGCTAAAAAGGTTAAGGCAAATTATGTATTGTTTTAAATAGGCTGCTAATGATGTGCCTGAAGATACAATTTAAAATAGGTTATTTGCTAAGTTGTCTGTATAGAGATGAAACAGGTTAATCCCTTGAGTTCGGTCTGTTTTTTATGCTTGAATGAGACATATGTCAATGTAAAGGGATTTAAAAAACAAACCAAAAACACCCCTGCCGTTCATTTTAAAATGCTCAGCTACAAGGACTAGAGCAGCGGTCTCCAACTCCAAGCCTCAAGGGCTGGTGTCCTGCAGGTTTTAGATATCACCCTGGGTCAACACACCTGAATCAAATGATTAGTTCATTACCAGGCCTCGAGAACTTCAAGACATGTCGAGGAGGTAATTTAGCCATTTAAATCAGCTGTGTTGGATCCTGCAGACATTAGCTGTAGCACACCGGCCCTTGAGGTCTGGAGTCGGACACCCTGGACTAGAGGGTTAGGGTTCAGAGTTGAAAATGAGCGAAAAAGCAGCTAATGTCTAAAGAAAAACTTTGAAAGACTTTTAGAAAACCTGGGAAAGTACTGCCTAACACCATCCATTCATCCATCCACCCATCCAAATTAAGTATGAGTCACAAAACCCACCCTGGAGCCAGGCCCACGGAGACATTGCTGGCAAAAGTCTGGTGATGAATGAGCTACATCATTCCACCACCCATAGGAGGCGCTGTAGAAGTCTGGTGCAGTATGAATCAGATGGTGATTGAAGCCAGAGGCCTTGGCAGTCCGATCCCCTGAAACTGCTTTGGTTACATAGAATGCCATGGCTCTGGTGCAAAAGGAAGCTTAAGATAGTGCTAGTGATGAGGCCTAGTGATACTGGCTAAATTTAATTGGACTTTGGCCAAACGTCTGATTGAATCCAGCCAGGGGTATACTTGTACACCCTGAGTTGGGGTGCTGGAAGGTGCCCCATCTGGAGACTCCATTGTCTTGCGAAATGACAGTGTGACCTGAAGGAATGTGATTGTGATGTCTTAAAAGAATTACAAAGTCTTGTGGCTCGTTGGAAGGAAAATTTAAAGAAATGAGGGGTGACTCAAGACATTTGCACAGTACTATATACATTACAGAGTACTGTGCAGTGGAAAACTTTGTTCTATTTGTACACCACTGCTCTGAACTACCCTAGCTGATGATTACTTCATGCACAGTTTATTGGCTGAGCCAACGTTTCACTTCTTTCTTGTCCGCCATGGATGATTTGATCACAATTTATGAGTGAAATATGATGAAAGCAAAGTATAAAATGCATATCACACCCAACCACATTGTGCTTTGCCAAGACGCTGTTTTGAGGGGAAAATAAAATAATTACGTCAGTGTGTTTGCTTTTATGGTATGCCCCCTTGTCTGAAATAATCCCAGCACACATTTACACACACTGAAGGGTATCTGTTTAACATTATGACATATAGAGACAATCGAATGGGTATAAAACAGTTTGTGTCTGTAGTCTGATCTCAGTTCACAAAAGCTCTTTTTCTGTAATTGTGAGTGTGATTGACTTTGATGTTTGATTTTCTGTTGCTTTCCATGTTCTCAGGGATGGGATAGCGGCCAGGTTTGTAGCTACAGATGGAGGAATCACAAGAGTCTATCCAAGAAGGTACTCTTAGTTTTTTCTTTGTATTTACATTGCTATCATTAGCATTGGGAAATATCACTGAATTCTTTCCCCAAATACCTTGTGGTGAAAATGTGTAAAATGAAAATTGATACAGACTGTAATACTCTTAGGTTGAATGGTTTTGGCTGCTTTACTCACTTGCTTCACTGGGCTATTTTACAGAACATGGAGGATTAAACTCTTTCAGCTGAACTCCCAGGGCTTGCCAGACCAGTATAGGACAGGGGTTAAGACTACAAAAACCACAGCCAAATACAGCAGTTTTTCCTCAATTTCTCCTCAATTGCCTGAACAACATTTAGGGGCTCCACTTTTCAAATATACAGCAACATTGCAACTAAAACTGAATGCACATAGTCTTTGTTCTCACAATCAAAAACACAATATACAGTTCGTTATTGCTTTTATTATAAGGACGTCACACCCTACAAAGGGTGTGAGCCTATTTTTATGAGTTACAACTGGCTATAGATTAAAATATGAGTTGTTTAGAAAGATCAAACACATTTACTTGGTGTTTTATGGCTGTAACAGACCCCATATAATATTACACACCTTTATTAATGTTTTCAGTGCTGGGGAAGAGTGGACTGAGAATCCTGAGACATATGAGTCAAGTTTCTACAAGCGGACCCTGGACAATGAAATTTATATTTTCACAGCTCCATCTTTCAACGGCAAGTTTTCTGAAAGGTTTGGATTTGCATGCACATTTCCGTGTGTGAGGATCTTCAGTGTGGTCTGGCACTGAGCCTTTTCTGTTCTCTGCCTTTGGACGCCATCCCAACCCTACTGGCAGAGATCAGGCTCTCAGCCCTCTGATATCACTCTCTTTATCCTTCTTCTTTTCCCGCTGTGTCTTAAAGTGCTCATCCCCACCTTCCCTCCCTTCTGTCCTGTATACTTCCTGTCATCTCCGCTGATCACTCTAACAGACATCAGTGCAGTGATGAAGCCATGCTTAAAGCTCCAGTACACGTGACTAGATTAACACGTGCTGGCTTTACAGGGTCAGCTCTTGTAAATTTCGGCAGATAAAAATGTATGGAATTTTGCACTGGGAGTGGAAATTGCTCTCTGCCGCATACTTCTAAACATGATTTCAATTAAATTGCAATGATAAAAGATCATCTAACCTTCTTTCATCTTTTTCCAAATTGCAGCAGAGAGTGGGGAGTCTGTGTCTGAGTCAGGTATTCTGGTGAGCAAAGCAGTGGATCTTGTCATTAATGAAGTCACGCTCAAACCAGCAGGTCAGTCTTGCTAATACCACGCTGATTGCTTCTTGTGATGAAACACAAATAAAAAGACCTCTGCCTGTTTTGTGGTTTGTTCTGTAGTGGTGGGAGTGAAACTCAATGTCTCATTCTGGATGAACAGTTTCATGAATGCCACACTGAAACTGAATGTAAGCTGTTCATTTTATTGTTTGAAATATCTAAGAAATGTATATTTTACTGAACTTTTTTTTTTGCCTCACTCAATTTATTTCCTTTTAGTGCAAAGATGAGATTTGCGGCTGTCTAAGGAATGACAAGGTATAACAATATAAAAAAAACTACCAGTTTATTTAAATACTTTTTTTGAACGCTTTTTCAGTTGTTTAACACTTTTTATCCTCCAGCATGTGGACTGTGTGATACTGGATGATGGAGGATTTCTTCTCATGTCCAACAAGGATGAGTACATTACCCTGGTGAGTTATCATCAGCAATCTTTACATTATTGCAAACATGTAAGCTTCACTAATTTGGAACATTCCTTTTTCTCTCTACAAATTGTGATCATAAAAATGTGTGGCCACATGTTCAGAAGGGGCGACTTTTCCAGCAGTCATGTTTCTTGTCTTTTCTATTCATTTTTTACTTGTCTACAAACTCAGTTCCTCTTACCTTTGACAGAGAAATTCATCAATCATATATACGGGTCAAATAAAGGACTTATGACTCATTTACAAGAATGGCCTGTTTGCTTTTAGCTCTACTTTTCTATTACAGCAGTGCACCCATGTGTCTGGTAAAGTAGAGCACTAGCCTCTGGACGAAGATCAAAGGGAAGGCTCCGATGGGTCTTAGTCAATCATGGAAGCTGTACTGAACTGTTTCCCCTGTGTATGTGAGAAGTCCGCTCAACTGTGTTAACTCCACTCTTTTAGGCTGCCTTCAGCCCCAGCCTGTCAGTTGTAGGATATACTGTGAGCTCAAAAACATCTCATGTCAGTCAAGATAGGACATCGGCTGTCTTTGATCCATTCTACCATCACAAAATCTGACACATACAGTTTACTCTCTTTGAGTATTCTTTTCCACATTGTGAAACAATTGATGTCTTCAGAGACGATGCCAAGCCTTTTGTGCTATTGAAAAAAAGTAAATGTATGCAGTGACAGTAGTTCTATGATCCAGAAAAAGGATCCCTTTATTAGGCTTAACAGTACACCTCTTCACTTAGAATCTTTTCCAATCTATAATAGAAGAAGTGGAATTCTTAAGACTAAAAATCTTGTTCTGGGCCATGGATTCAGATATATAGCATTGCCTAAGATGTGTTTCAATGACAAAGAAAAATTAACCGCTCAGTAACCTAATACACACGGTTAAGTCAACATGAAAAAGTCCTGTGACAATGACCTCAGTCGAGCATCAACATGTGTAATTGGTGACTGGAGGATTCCACCACTTTCTATCTAGCGAGATCATATGCCCTCTGTGAAAAATTTGAATGGGAAAGCAATACAGTGCATGTACTTCACAAAGTACAATCTGATTGGTCCCAAACTCATCCTTCAGCATAACAGCCACAAACATGCTTTTGTAAAGAACTCTTTTTAGCCACAAGTAAAACAAAGAGTCTCATAACAGATGGCAAAGCCCCACAGAGTGCTGATCTCAACATCACTGAGGCAGTGTGGGCTTACATGAAGAGGCAGAAGGCTGTGAGACAACCCAAATCCACAACAGAACTGCAGAGAAGCAAAGTTTATGTGGAAAGGTCTACATTTTTGTGAACGACTCACCTGCCAAGCAAAGTTATGATTTTGTACTAAGTCTACAAGAAAAGTTAAAGCTAGCTGTGGAAAAAACGTTTAATTTGGAAAAAAGAAACTAATTGAAACAATATTGCGTATTTGCATAATTAAAAAATATACAGGAAATGACGTAAGTTTATCAGTTTTGTCAAATTTGCCATCACAACAGTCATGAGGACGCTTTGTTGCACATGTGTTTATTTAGACTACGATGTTTGTATAACTGTGGCTCATCTACCTCTGCAAAGTGCTGTGTTTGTATTCTAATACCTTTTCTGAACTTGCATCTTTCCCATGGAAACTTTCTACATATTAAAGCATCAAATACTAAAAATAATACAATTTAAAATTAAAAAATTGCAATTTATAAAAAAATAGGTTACACAATAACTAACCTAAAAATAACTAACAAATCATTTAATGGGTTGTAAATTAATAGTTATTAAAACAGCAATAAATACTGCTAAATAAATATTGTCCATTGTCAGTTATTGTTAAACTAACTCACACCTGATGATGATCACTGAGCACGTGTAATATTTTAATTTAAATTTATTTTTGTTGTTGTTTCTAATTATAGAAAATTGTAATTTTATGGAATATAGATGAGGTGATAAAATTAAATTTTAATTACATCAGCACACATAATTTTTAAAGCCTTATGTAGTGTTTAATGGTATCTCTATTTGTTGACAATTCCCACGTACAGTATAATGGTCATTTTGTTATAAAGTTTTTATCACTGACCTATGAGCCTGTTCTTATTTTCAGGGTATTTAAATATTTTGGTTTTATAAAAGTTGCTGGTATCGTAATAGTAAGAGCATTCTCTTATTATTACGATATTCTCAATCCCACCTATTATATATGGAAACTTTTTTTACTTTATCATTACAGCTAACATTTTTCATCCAAAACTGCATTTGTTTTCTAAACTGTTTAAGTACTTTTGGTACCTAAAGCTAACTAGTGAACAAAACAGAACACAAATAATAGTACATGTTGCAGTTATTTGACTGACTCCAGTGCCAATCTGCCCGACTTTTATGGAAACTTAAAAAGGTATACTGTAACGTAGAAAACATTTTCAGTTTTACAATAGCTATCAAGATAATATTTCTAGATACCCAATACCATTTACAAACGTTTACTTAGGCAGTATCATTCAACAGCATAGCATGCATTTTTATTGCTATGCAGATGATATCCAGCTTTATTTATCCATAAGGCCAGATAACACACACCAATCGGCAAAACTGTAGGAAAGTCTTAAAGATGTAAAGACGTAGATGACCTTTACATTTCTGCTTCGAAATTTAAATAAAACTGAGGTTATTTACTAAAACATAGCATCTATCAAGTACTTACTCTGGATGACACTACCTTGGCCTCCAGTAACACTATGAGGAAAGTTGGAGTTGTTTTTGACCAGGATATGACCTGGTCGTTTGGAATCCTTCGCACATACAAGGTCTTGAATAATTAGGCTTCATCTTACGTTAAAGACCTCATAGTACCCTACTCCAATAAGGCAGTTTGCTCTCCAACTGCTGGGTGACTTGTGGTTCCCAAGATGTGAGGTAGAATGGGGGAAAAGTAGAATGGGAGGAAGAGCTGCCAGATTTCAGGCCAAGAAACAGCTCTCAGTTTGGATTCAGGAGACAGACACCCTCTCTGCTTTTAAGATCAGGCTGAACGCTTTCCCTTTTTGATAAAGTATGGCTGCCTCTCCCCGAGCCTGGTTCTGTCAGAAGTTTCTTCCTGCTAAAAGGAAGATTTTCCTTGTCAGTGTTTCCAAGTGCTTGTTTAAAGTGGGTTGTTTGATTGTTGGAATTTTCTCTGTATTATTGTAGGGTATTTAACTTGTAAATAAAATTAACTGAAAAAAAAGCTATTAACCTCAGACAAGAGGTTCATATATATATATATATATATATATATATATATATATATACATATATATATATATATATATATATATATACATATACGGTATGTACCACCGGCAGATAGAGGAGGTGGCTGATATCCAGAAATCCTACCAGTGGCTGGACAAAGCTGGACTGAAAGACAGCACAGAGGCACTAATCATGGCAGCACAAGAACAAGCTCTGAGCACAAGATCCATAGAGGCTGGGGTCTATCACACCAGGCAAGACCCCAGGTGCAGGCTGTGTAAAGATGCCCCAGAGACAATCCAGCACATAACAGCAGGGTGCAAGATGCTAGCAGGCAAGGCATACATGGAACGCCATAACCAAGTGGCCGGCATAGTGTACAGGAACATCTGTGCCGAGTATAACCTGGAAGTCCCGAGGTCAAAATGGGAGATGCCCCCAAGGGTGGTGGAGAATGACCGAGCTAAGATCCTGTGGGACTTCCAGATACAGACGGACAAAATGGTGGTGGCTAACCAACCGGACATAGTGGTGGTAGACAAACAGAAGAAGACGGCCGTAGTGATCGATGTAGCGGTTCCGAATGACAGCAATATCAGGAAGAAGGAACACGAGAAGCTGGAGAAATACCAAGGGCTCAGAGAAGAGCTCGAGAGGATGTGGAGGGTGAAGGTAACGGTGGTCCCCGTGGTAATCGGAGCACTAGGTGCGGTGACTCCCAAGCTAGGCGAGTGGCTCCAGCAGATCCCGGGAATAACATCGGAGATCTCTGTCCAGAAGAGCGCAGTCCTGGGAACAGCTAAGATACTGCGCAGGACCCTCAAGCTCCCAGGCCTCTGGTAGAGGACCCGAGCTTGAAGGATAAACCGCCCGCAGGGGCGTGCTGGGTGTTTTGTTCATATATATATATATATATACACACACATATTAGGGGTGCAACGATACTCGTATCGATATTGAACCGTTCGATACAGTGCTTTCGGTTCGGTACCCATATGTATCGAACAATACAAAATAAATTTTTAATTTATTTTATCAACTTTCCTTCTGACGATGCTGTCTGTGTTGAGCGCTCAGTGGATCTGCGCTCGGCAGTGCAGCCTAGGCGGAGCAGTCGAACACAGATTCACTGAGCGCAGGGCAAGCTAGCGAGACAGAAGTTAAGCTCTCCTTGCAACATGGCAAATTAAACCTCCCCCACCCTCATTCAGATCTGGCGTTTGGAACTATTTTGGTTTTCATGTGACATATGACCCTGAAGGTAAGCGCGTCATGGACTAAAGTAAAACAGTATGTTGGATGTGCCACGCAATGCTCAATTACATGGGTGGGAGCTAGTGTGTTAGCGCAGTTAGCTCGTTAATGTGTTGGCCGTCCAGCCCCATGCACGGGCGATCCACGGTAGCTCGTTAATGGAGATTTGCCGTGTTGTGGCGTTAACGTCATTTCAACGAGATTTACGCTGACAGCACTAGTGGGAACATAACAAATATGACTGCACATTTACACCGACATCATCCTAGTGCAAAGACAAGCGGAAGCAGACAAAAACAACAAGCACGCATGCTACAAACTTTTCCCGAGTCATTTAGACAGCCGTTAGCACATGATTCTTCTTATGGGGACCTGTTATGTTTAATATGCTGCTGAGAATATAGCCCAGAAGAAGCGTATAGTATAGCTTTTATTTTGGAAAGAGACATTTCTCTGTAATAAACTCTTTTCCAAAGATAAGTGATTCCTCAATCAGATACAGGGCTCGCAAAATCGCCTGCCTGATGTCCTGGGGCTAGCGATTTTTCCAGTCGGGCTACCAAAATCTATCTCTGCCCTGCCCGTCGGGCTATTGTAGGAAGGAAAAATATATGTCAATGCTTTTGCATTCTTTCGGAAATGTAGCTGGGTAATTATGTCATTGGCATCGGTGAGCCACTGCCAATATGTGACATATTGAAATCGAGTTTGAATTTGTGCTTGTTTTTTGCTTTCACTTTGCAATCGCCTGAACTGTGTATAGAGAGCGACAGCACTGATTGGTTAGTGATGATAATTTGCGCACCAATTCCTCTGACATCGTCTTATCAATGTTAGCTTACTATGCAAACATGACAAGTGAAATCTCCCGCAGCAAGCTTAAACATGTGAGAGGTTGATCGCGCAGAGAATCGCTGAGCGTTATGTGAGTGCGTGTGTAAAAGCAGCAGGATACATACTGTAGCGGGTCAGGGCTGTTCGGGGTTCTGTTTGTACAGTTATGTTTTGTTTATGTTGCCATAGTGACGGGTGACGCCCTCTCGCTGCGACGGTGTGTTCTTCCGGGGTCAGAGGGCGCCCTGTGTGTTGTTGTTGTTGTTGCTGTGCTGTTGCCGCGCTGTTGCCGCACTGAGCAGTTAGCTAGCGGCAGTGTTCTTCTGCAGATGTCAATAAACGGCTGTGCTCCCTGGCTAGCTCACGGGAAGCAAGACCAAACGACACCTCCGTCTCCTCCTTGTCTGAGCTCGCCACATTGGTGTCAGAAGTGGGATGATGGTGGCACCCCATGTTCTGACCCGAGTGACTTTTCCCCCGCCGGTCGTGACCGGTGTTGTGCCACGGCACATTACAATGTCACGAAACTAATATTAAATTCATCGAGTCTGCTGTTTTCCAGCTTTTACTCTTTATCGCGTCGACTGCAGATCAGTGACAACTAGCGTACAGAACGGAGCTGGGCAAGTTGCTCCTCCTACTTTGCGCGCTCCCTTGAATGGGGAAACAATTTTTGAGGGGGGTAACTACTTTGGCACAACACCGGTCGTGACCGGCCGGTGCGCCAAAAGAAGGCACCTGGACATTTGCAGGACTTTGTGTGGGGTAATGGGGTCGTCGAGGACGACTGACCCCTTAGGTGGGGGCTATGTAGCGGGTCAGGGCTGTTCGGGGTTCTGTTTGTACAGTTAGGTTTTGTTTATGTTGCCATAGTGACGGGTGACGCCCTCTCGCTGCGACGGTGTGTCCTTCCGGGGTCAGAGGGCGCCCCGTGTGTTGTTGTTGTTGCTGCTGCTGCTGTGCTGTTGCCGCGCTGAGCAGTTAGCTAGCGGCAGTTCTTCTGCAGATGTCAATAAACGGCTGTGCTCCCTGGCTAGCTCACGGGAAGCAAGACCAAACGATACCTCCGTCTCCTCCTTGTCTGAGCTCACCACAATATTTTAGTTCTGCTGAGCCAAATAAGACAGGTCAGGGTGAAGAAGTGACAGCCAAAGAAAAGCTTACCGCAAAACGGAGAAGTTATGACAAATCAGGCTATAAGGCAAAAAGAAAGTGCAGCTTTATGGTTTCATGGACAAAAGAATTTCTGTGGCTGCAATATGACAAGCGAAATAACCAGGGCTGCACATAAGTGGTCCGAAGGTGCGCATTCGCTGTCAAAATAAAAAACGGGCACAAGATAAGAAGTTGCAACGAGTGTTTGCATACATAAGATTTTCAGGAGGAGGACAGAAATTTGTTTAAAACTCTTAAAGATGTCGAAGAAGCTCCTTTAAGCAATTACTGTGATGTTCCTTCACCTCCAAAGAAATGTCAGAAGGAGTCCGAACCACAAAAGAAGCACGTATTCTCGGAAAAGTAGTTGCAGGAGGTGAGCTGGCTTCAAACAAATGATGAACGCACAGAGATGTGGTGCGGAATGTGCCGTGAAATTTTAATAAATGACAAATTAAAAAGGCATGAACGTGGTTTTTTTTTTTTTTAATCGAAAAAATATCGAACCGTGACACCAAAGTATCGAACCGAACCGTGAATTTTGTGTATTGTTGCACCCCTAATATATATATATATATATATATATATATATATATATATATATATATATATATATGATCAATGATGGAATATATTCTACAACCCTAACTCTAATTATTACTTATTTAAGCTGGTAGAGTTATGTTGGACTAGCATTTTGATGCAAAACCTCTCAAAAGTCTTCAGCTGACTTAATAACTGGTAATATCTGCTATGTGAGGGTCATACTGTAGCATATGATTTACATCATTATTTTACTCAGTTGTATATAGCATTCGTATTCTATTTTTATCTTATTGTATATTTTTATTCTATTTTATTCTACTGTATATAGTATATTATTTTATTCTATTCTGTACAGCTGTGTACTGTATTTATTCTTATTGTATTCTAATTTTTGCGTCATAACTTTTGCACTGTCCACTTCCTGCTGTGACAAAACAAATTTCCCACGTGTGGGACTAATAAAGGTTATCTTATCTTATCTTATCTTAAACCATTCGCTGACCCTTGTGCCCTATGAATAAGGCATTGTCATTCTGTAAGAATGCAGTGATATTAGAATAGAAATGTTTTCCTCACTGGATAAAGATAGATCACTTAGAACAGCAATGTAATGATTTTTTAATGACCCATACGTCTAAGGGGATAAAAAGGGTACCTCAACCCTGCAAGCAAAACACTTACCTAATAGCGCCACTGCCTTTTCTGTTAATTTACTTATACTCCAACCAATGCTACTTTAAGGTAAGTAGGACCCAACTCCGTGCTTTGTTTACAAAAAACAAAACAAAAACAAAACAAGACTTACTTTTACACTGCTCTTACTCTCTGTTATGTTTTGTGTGTGTGTATATGTGAACCTGTCTAGATAGGTCAGTTTTTTGGTGAGGTGGATCCAGTGCTGATGACCAACCTGGTCAACACCTCCCTGTACTCCTTGAACAAGACTTATGACTATCAGTCTGTCTGTGATCCAGAGAAAGACAGCAAGGCAGCAGCTGGACCCCGCTCCGTCTATGTGGTTAGAAACCTCACTGAAACCATTACTGTATATGTTATTTGGTTTCTATTTGTGCAATAGTAATATATTAACGTAAAAAAACAGAATTTATTAGTTAATTTGATTTATGAAGCCTTACTCGTTTTTTCGGAGGCTTTTTTGTGCTTGTTTTTTCACTAGCATTTCTTTTCCTGTCTTTCTACAGCCTACCATTGCAGACTTTCTCAGTATTGGCTGGTGGGCATCCACTGCTGCCTGGTGAGTGTAGAGGTTGTGTGCTTGTGCTTCTATGTTTCATTGATTTGCGTGTGCATGTTAGAGTGGGAGCACACTTGTATTTCAGGGTGGGAGTTTGTACGGGAGTGGACTTGCATGCTGTTGAAGGATAAAGTTGGCTGGGTCAGTGTAAGACAAGGGCAGTTACACAACATGATACCGCATCATTTTCTGCTTAGCTGTCCAACTGCAATATAACCAGCTTTTAAAATAGAATGCCTGATACTTCCCATGACATTTACATCACCATTTACTCTAACTTTAGACAGATGTGTTGCTTTTAGTAAACAGCTATCGGTTGAACGTAGTTTTAAAAAACAAGCTGTTCAGGCGATTTGTTGCCTCCTACATGTGACTCATTTTGTTTTTGTTTTTACTTTTTATTGTTTTTTCCTAGGTCAGTACTTCAGCAGCTCTTCTTGGGTCTCATGTTCCCCAGCCTTCTACAGGCAGGCAAGTAACATAAGCTGTGCATAACCATCAGTCTTAGTTTGATGAGACAGAGGTCTGTCACTCCAGTTTTAATCCATGTATTTCTTACTAATCCTCTTTTCTATTAAACCGTCCCTCTTATTTCTAGCAGAGTCGACAGATGACGACATATCAGATGCCATGTTTAAAGAAAGCTGTATCACAGAGCAGACTCAATATTTCTTTGACAACGACGAAAAATCCTACTCAGGTGTCCTGGATTGTGGAAACTGTTCCAGGTATGTGTATGTTAGTTCACAAGACTCCCCATATGCTTCCATCTTAGTGGCTCTTTCCACTGATGACTTTAAATGGCTGTTGTTGAAGATTTTCAGGTTCTTACTGGGCGTCCATCTGTTTAATGGCCTGTGGGGATTGATCCAGAAAAGAATTGGTTTCCTGGTTTCGTTCTGTTTTGCAGCCTGATTTCAGACAGCTGCTTTCTGATGAGTTCTGATCACACACAGATTACCTTGATCTGTCAGAGCCCGGAATTGCAGAGGAAAGCAAAAAAAGCCTTTTTTTATCTGTTTTTCTTCCTTTACACTCTGGCAGTATGTCAAACTCACTAATACACACATTTACAGGCCGCTGCACATTTGCTTTGCTGTAACCTACGTTTGTATCACTTTGGGCTGTCTGAGGGGTTAAATATGGCTGTAATTACTGGGTGTTATGAGTCCCACGTGTCTGATGCTTTACTCCCCAAAGTTAACAACTGTAGACACAGATACTTTAATGACTACCATAAAAAGTCAATCCCGTGAGGACGGAGGTGGTATGAAGTGCACTGTTTGTGCACAACTGAACACATACCTGCATGTACATGTGTGCTGCATTGGTACCACGTTATACGTGCTTTATTTTCCTTTTTCTAGGATGTACCGTGCTGAGAAGCTGCCAAACACCAACCTTGTGTTTTTAATCACTGATGCCAAAGCAACATGTTTGTCATGTGACCCCAGACCACTGCGACAGGCTGAACAGCCCTGTATCCTTTCACTCGGCTTAAAAACTGTACTTTCTTTTGTCTCTTCAATCCTCCATAAACCACATATATAGCAGCACTTTAACCTGTCAGTACGAGGACACACACCTAATAAGTGTGCAGTGGGTCCCCACTCAGTGTTCATGTGTGAACCGTAAACCAGATGCACAGCATATGAAAGGTGGTCTCACATTACTTCTAGATTAAATTTCTATGTTTATCTTCATCTGGGCTACAGGTTGCCATCAGGTTAAATTAAGATTAAGAGAAGGGGTGTGTATGTGTTCTGGATACATGTTTGACAGATGTGTCTTTAATGTAGGTTTCTGTTGATTGGACAGTAAAGGTGTCATCACCAGAGGTCACCAGGGGGCCACTACAGAGTTGTCCATTTGGTAATAGTAGCACTAAATGTTGCTGCCAGAGCACATTAAAATATTAAACATTTTATAAACAATACTTCTAATCAATGATCAAGGCTACCTTTCTTCAGATCAATAATCAAAATTTCTCTTACAGTCTCCAGTGTTTTCATATAAAAAGCTATTTTTAAAACACATATTACTAAATGATGTTTATTAATCTCTATTAGATGTGAAAAATTAAAATTCGTAAAAATTAGTCATTCGTAATTAGGTCTTTGCAGATTGTTGCCATCCATACTTCAGCAGTTCTTTCTCTTAAAAATGTGTTTTTTCTCTCCACTGTTGCTCCAGTGCTTAGTCATAAGGGATCATTGTTGTCTGTCTAACTATAATGATGCACTGTTTGCAATATAAAGTACCTCAACATGACTGGTGGTGTCATTTGGTGCTATAAAAATGAAGTGTTTCTGAGTACATAAAGATGCATTATTGAGTTTTTATTGTTAAAATGTGCACAACAGCAATTTGAATTTTCCTGAGTGTCCTTTCAGCTGAAGGTCCAGATCCATGTGACATGGTTGATAAAGCCAGATATCGCAAAGGGCCGGACGTGTGCTTTGACAACAATGAATATGTAAGACACAGTCACATATGTGCCAGAGAATATTTTCTGGAAACAGCTCTATTAGCCAGACTAAACGGTTGGCTTCTGTCAGTTTCTGTCTGGTTTTCATCAGCAATGTGCTTTCTGCATAGATTTAAAGCAATGTCAATTACCTGCCCTTTGAGCTTCCTTCATCTTTTATTTATCTATCCAGTTTCCATGTTATTTATCAGTTTTTAATATTCATTGATAATTCACTCATTTGTTTATATTCCTTTCTGTCTTCTTGTCTCTCATCATTTTTTATTCTTCTTTTATGTTTCTGCTTCCCAATGGCTGCTGCTCTTGTCTGACAGGATGAACCTTTGTGCCCAGTCAGCAAAGGTTCTGCAATGAGCCCTACACCTTTACTGTTGTTTCTGGTTCTGGCTTCAGGGTCAGTGCCGTCTCACTGCTTCAGAAGGCTCATTCCTAACATATTAACTTCTATGATATTCAATGTTTCTTGGCGATTGCAAAGTTCTTTTTAGGGGCAGTGTAAATCAGGTAGTATGATGGACATTCAATCCTTAAAGCTGATTTATTTTTCCATTATGTTGTAATATGTAATATGTTGGTTATTACAATTTAAAAAGTTTTATAAACAGTAAAGATTTTAATTTCCATGAGGTATTATACTCACTAAAATAATTTAATAAGGAAATAGCTGATGAGAAAAAAGTAAGAAGTATAACACAGCTTAATAAATAGGTGAGATCTTTTCTTTGTTGAATAATTCCCTTACTCACAGAATGTTGCATCTATCTTATATTGTACATAATTTTGCACAATTTTGTTTAAAAAAATAATGTTTAAGGTATTGTACAAAGTTACTAGTGGACCTTTATGTATCATATCAGCTAAATCCATAAAACAAAAGAGAAAAGCAGATAAATTATATGTGAACTCGTTGAGTCACCACCCAACTGTGAACAATTTATAAGACATCTAAATATTTGGAAAAAAAATATCTGGCATATCTTTGTGAACTCTGCCTTTCATTGTGCTATAAAGGAGTAGAACATACACACAACAGGCCACCAATTCATGTGCCTTTTGGTGTTTATATTATGAAGAGGCCATGCTGGGAAGCAGAAAGGGAGGGGAGGAATAACGTAGGAAGTAGATGAACAGAGTAAATGTAGGCCGTGTCCTTTTCCTCTCCCATCTGTCCCATTACTTTTGGCTAAGCTCCTCATAGGAAGACGGTTTGTGTCCAAGCCAGTCCATTTTGTCACTGGAGTAAACAAAGGAAGCTTCACATGGCTTTCCTGCCCTTTGAAAATAGAAGACCCCCACCTCTTTCTCCTAGGCCTTTGGCATGCACGGATATCCTGAATACTCCCATTAAATTAAAAAAACAGCTACACACTGAAGCTACCAGGTGCAAGCCATTGCACAAAGATTGAGGTCTGAAAACACCTCTAAATATTTGAACAGAGCTGTTAAATTAATATTTCAGTTTCCTTGCTTTTTTGCTGACAGTTAAATAAAACATAAGTGTATATGTTGATACCGCTCTCGCTGATTATTATAACACTGGACCGCATAGCTATTTAGCCACAGAAAGAGCTAACCTTTCGCTGCACTTATCCAGGAAACACTCAAGGAGATAACACCATAAACTGTTGTTTTTACACTTCAGGTTCTGTATGGGTAAAACTAATGATATCTAAATAAATAATCTGTATGCGCTTAGTGTGCTGGGTAGATGTTTTTTGTCAACTTGGGATTAAGCCACACAGTTTTGAGTATTTCTGCTATGCTAACTATCTCCGGTTCCATCTAGTTATAACAGATATAATGTGGCAGGTATGTACGTTGTTGTTGTATCAAGGGGAAAGGGGGAAAACATACTTCTCTAAAAACCTGTCAGTGTGAAAAGTAGACTTGATACAACACCGACAGTAGACTATAGAATGACTGAATTTGATATAGTATAATCATAAAATGCTTATTACTGTTAGTAGCAGCAATAGTGGTGGTAGCAGTTGAGATAGAGCTTTTGAATGTCAGAGAAGACTGCTTCTAATTTACTTACACTTGATCTGTCCAACAGGAAGACGATTCTGATTGTGGAGGAGGGACTTGTCTAAGACCGAGCCTTTGGCCAGTGTTCGGGTTTCAGCTGCTGCTGTTGTGGCTCAGCACATCTTTGCAACACTCATGACCCCTACACGCGATTACATACACTCATACACTGATCATCGAGTCATTTCGCTGGAGGCCAGAAGACACTCGAGTTGCACCATACAGGATGTATGCAGAATATTTGCAACAAGACATTTTTATTTTCTCAAGACCAATATCAGCATTTCCATTTGCCAATGCCAAAGGGTGCTCATTCATTACCTCCTCATTATTTTCCAAGAAGAGAGACACATTTACTGTGCTCAGCTGCACTCATTTTCATGATATACTCCTTAATATTCTCCTATGGTGCAAGAGTAAGAGCTAACCAAACCCTTTAATTCTGCCTCATTTTCTCTTGTGTGTCTGATTTATTTTGAGGAGGTTGAAAGACGTTTTCCCACTATGCCAACTAAATCTCATTCGAAGCCTGTATGTTCACTGACAGCATTGATTTGTGTGGTTGTCGGTATTGTTTGTTGCTTATTATATTCATTGTGTATGAATAAGTATGCTGTAAGGATCGTTTATTTTGGCAACCAGAGCAAGTATTAAGAGTATCCCTTTTGATTTGTTTTTAAATGTACTTTACCAACCTATCTACATTTCATTTTTGTACTCAAAATCAGTAAGCATTTTGTGTCTAGCTAGGTGTTGTATTGTAGCAGCATGTGCTCAGTACAGAGCGAAAGACAACACCGACTTTTTGACACCAAAGCTCCACACAGTACCAATGACCGCAAACCTACTAAAGAGAATCTGCACAATAGCTTAATTCGAGATATTCCTCATATGTGGGTGTACATCAGTAAACAAGCTACATTATTAGCTAGATATTATAGATATTTCACCAAGAGATAAGTGAGGTCAGGTTGCATCCAATGTGATAATCTATTAGGATATTGCAATTTTCAAATATATTTGTACTTCAAGTGACAGCTTTGGTTGTCTTCAGTTTGATGCATCAAATTCCCAGTGCCTATGTAGTAAATCAAACTGTCTGGTATTTGAATAAAGCAACACATCAGATTTGTATTCTTACCACGTATGCTTCTATGCTAACGCTTGCTGCAGTTTAGCAGAGAGGGTATCCCTTGCAGTAATTTGTTATGAAATAGTCCAAATCTGCTGCAGTTCTTCTGCTTTTTTGGCTTACAGATAGGTGATGGAAACAACCGTTGACTTTGATGATGAGAGAGGAATATCATTCCCCTCTTTTGCCAAAACAAAGCTAAGCCAGGCTTGAGCTTGGGTTCCAACACCTCTCTTTATTAATCCTGTTTCTGTTTCCTTTCTGGATCGCCAGACTCAGGAGCCAAGATGACTTGTGAATGAGATCAGCATATCAAAATGACTGTTTCTTTGTTTTCTTGCTGTTCTCTTTATGCTTGTTTCCTCTTTGTGTTGCTCTATAAGTGCTGTGAAGCAGACGCTGAAGGCTCAGTGTCGAAATGCTGCAATGTCATGGGATGAGCTTGTTCTGTGTTTGAACTCTGTCTATGCCTACGATCAGCATCAGGGCATGCTGGAGAGAACTTTGAGAGCACTCTTTTACCAATGATAATTTTCCATTGCCTTACTTTGTCTTAGGTTTTAGTAAGTCATAAAGATCATACATAAGTTCATCTTTTCCCTGTTTCTTTTTTTTTTTTTTAAGAATAAAAGTAATGTTCTCTCCACCTCGCCTTCATGGTGATATACTGGTGTGATCAGGTCATGCTGTCTAGCAAAGTTATGTGTTGACTTGTGTTTTACCCTGAGGGTCCCCTGTCTGTGTGCAGGCATGTATGTGTCCCTCCGATATCTGATTGTGCTTTAATACCGTACATGAAATACTCTTTTGTGGATCTTCACTAGCCTGAATAAATTTTGTATACATTTGTACACTAATACTATTTACTGTAAAAAAGAGAAAATGGAAGAAATGAAAAAAATGTTTATAATATGGTGTTAGTTATTGTGCATATATAATAAATTCACAAAAAACGTTGTATTAGTATGACCTGAGATTCTCCTTATTGCTCACATCTGGTCAGATGCTTTGGCTCCACTGGGAGCAGACCAAACATGTCATCCTTCCTGCTGACAGAGACAGCTGCTGAAAAAGAAAGACCATCTGCATTTGTGGTTCACTGTGTCCGTGTTGGTATATGAAGGAAGGGTGTGGGTGATTTGGGATTAGTCAAGTAGCTCTTTACACTACAGTTTTCTTATTAATGCCTAATTATCAAATTACTGAAAGAAAGTACAACTTAACACCTGGCCGGCTAAAAAACATCATGCCTAGTTTGTGTCTGACCACACCCCAGATCTCTGATATGTGGGATTTGCGGTTGGGTGTTGTCATAGCCAATAGCCTGTCTACATCAGTACAAGAAGGTAATAGCCTAAATCATATTTCCATGGTCTTGGGTATTTATTTCCTAAATATGCTGGCGGATGCGTGCTAAAATGTGTAAATGTTTGCAGCTTTATTTCATTTTATCGTTCATTCCAAAGTAAAGTCTAAATCTTGTTATGAAAACACTTCCTTTACTTCAGCATGTTAAATACAGTAATTGTGCAGTTCAAATGACCACTCAAAGAAGTCTAAGTGCTACCTTAAAAGACATGATTTAAGACATTTTTTTCTTGTTCCACTTCCTTCATACCTCAACTACACATATAAAACCATACACATCCATTTTTACATGATTTCTGGGGTGAGGAAGGCAGTGGCTCCTCCGGGTGGAAATCTTAGCTGTATGTAAGATGTCAAACAGAATGGCAGAGAGTGCCCCACTGAGTACTGTTAGAGGCCTCAGTGTTTTTGATTTTTGTGATGCCTGTTGCAGCATTATTGACACAGACAGCTCTGCTATCCCCTGCCTAAAGCAGCAAGCAAATGTCAGATGCTAACACCAGTGAGTACTTGAGCATAATCTACACTTTACCTGTTGGGGTTTGTGTTGTTTATCTGACCATAATATAAGAATGTGTAAGGCCACAATTTGGAGTAGTAGCTATTAAAAATATTTGTTTTTCTTAGAGATGTGTCTGCCTGGGAGGTCTTTGTATGTGTGCTACTCAGCAATGATCTAGTAGGGAGGTTGTAACGGGACACCCTTGTAAATAGGCACAAGGTCATACCCTTTAACATGCCTGGCTTAAAATCCTACAGACATAGAAGAAAAGCAGGAACTAGTTAGACATCTCTGTTTAATGCTTAACAAATCAAAAACCTTCCTTCTAACCAAAAATAAAATAAACCTGTAACAATGTATTCAAAGTCAAAAAGATCCCTCATTTTACTGGTTTAACTTACTAACTGGTACACACATGTAGATTAACAACAGCATGGTATAATATAAGGAATACACCTTGAATCCATTGCTTCTAAGGATTTACATCGGGTGGCTTCAATCCAATTTAACTTTTTTGTTTTGATTTTTCTTTCATTACTCAATATTTCTGAGGAACAGTATTAATATTAGATCCCCCAAGAAAGACCATGACTCATCTGTGGTTAAGTTAAAATCTTAGAGTGGCTTTTTAGGTTTGTTCCACTAATTGCAGGAAGTGGCACACTAGACTAATGCTGCATCAACATCGTGACCCGTGACTGGATCTGCAAGGATCAGCATGTCATCAAGTACACTCCTCCAAAGTTCATTAACTCTTTTGTGAAGTAATATAACATCTATTTGTGTAGACCTTTACCGGCAAATGGTTGTTTTTTTTGGAACGGTGTTGCAACTTAATGGCACTCTAATTTTAGCTCCAACACTCTCGACAGCCTTTGGGTCATGAGGTTCCCGGGGCAGTCAACCCACGTCTGAATAAACTTCCCTGAATCTGGTTAATATAATGTGGTTTACATTAGCTACAACATTTTTAATTGGCACTGTTTGTTTTTTTTCTAACTGTTAAAAAAAGCACACTTCCTGTAAGCCGTGACATAGAGGTCACAGTTTTTCCGTCACTACAAGGCTTCAGCCGGGCAGGGGCATCGGGGTCAATAAGGTTTTGAAGTGTAGTAAGAAAAATTTTTCCAGTATCTTCTGTAAATGCTCCCTGATTGCTTGGGTATATTTATGGTGTATTTTCCTGTGAGAGACACACTCTTCCCCCCTCCAAGCTAGGATCAAACAGTATTTGTATATAAATCTTTATGTTTATGGAAGTCCAAAAGGATTTAGCACACTGGAAAAGGAAAAGAGAGAACGTGTCAAATAAGTTGTTAATCACACGAAATGATCCCAAATAGTCTTTAAACATTTTCCTGTTGCAGTTTACTTTTTTTAATCACCTGTTTTTGTGAACCCCTGCACACAGGCCGGCAGCAAAGTCAATCAAAGACAGCCTCAACAATATTTGCAACACGGTGAGAAAGATGTGTTAAACAACCTGAAGGTCGGGCAGAACACCAAACATACACTTGGCATGGACTTTCAGGAAATGCCACAGTCTTTTCCAAACCCATAAACATGACCACACACTTGTCTGTTCTTCCTACCTTGTTTTTTTTTCTCTCAGTTTGTAATCATGTTGTAGGTACAGTACATATCTGCATGTGTGTGTCCTAAATGTAATTGGTAGCCATAGCCCGGGTAAAATCTAACCAGGTGAATGGTCTTAACATAACACATTCCACTCTAGCCCCTACTGAGTCTTGATTTGTGGATTTTCTCTGTGTTTAGAGTGGGGCCTAACATATAGTATAACTGGTAACATGAGGTGTTAAGTTTGTTGGGGCCATGTGCATTCACCGAGGTTCTTTCCATGGGATCAGATATTTTTATAAGTCTCTCAACATAAAAACTTACACTTTTGTGAATGACATAGAAACTGTACAACTTTTAAAGGTATCCTGTTAAGTTTGTGGCCACTAGTAGCACAGTGTAGTAGTGTTTTTATAGGCTCATTCCTGTTTTGCTTGTACTCTGCACATTCAAAACAGATTCTGCAACTGGTTTCCCTTTATTCTACTGATCAGCAGATATGGGTACTTAGATGTAAAGCAATGTGATGTGAGGCAGGTTGCCACATAAAGGTAAAAAATAACACACTTTAAGGGGTGGTTGCAAGCAATACAGGACTAATTAAATAACACAGTCGTTTTTTCAGTCTATTTGAGTATTTGAATAAAGAATATTTTACTTATATATATAGATTGATTAGTGTGTAATTAGATCTTCAAACAAACTGATTCTCACAATCTTAGAATTAATTGATTTAAAAAATAGGGCGCCACTTTGTGGAAGGTGCCATGTTGCTCCACTATCTTGAATACAGTGGCCAAGCTGGACACCACTGTTACACCTGATTACATTTTATATATATGGCTAGAGATCATGTAGGTAATATGCCAAAGGTGGAGGAGAGTAGAACTCGTTGGTGTACGTGTGCATCTTCAGGCTCAAGATATGAAGTATCATGCCTACACTAAACTGCCAAAAGTATTCACTCAGCCGTTCAAATTATTGAATTCAGTTATTCCAATCACTTCAGTGGCCCCAGGTTTATAAAATCAAGCACCTAGGCACGCAGACTGCTTCTACAAATATTTGTGAAAAAATGAGTCACTCTCAGGAGCTCAGTGAATTCCAGCATCGTGCCATGATAGTTATGAAATTTCCTCCCTACTAATTATTCCTGTTTGGAAGGACTGGGAACGACAGCAATTCTGCCACAAAGTGGTATGCCAAGTAAAATCGCAGAGCGGGATGAGCTGATGCTGAGGTGCATAGTGTACTGCAGATTTCATGTGGCCTTCAGTTTAGCTCAAGAACAGTATGTAGAGATCTTCTTGGAATGAACTTCCTTGGCCAAGCAGCTGCATCCAAGCCTTACATCACTAAGCACAATACAAAGCTTCAAATGCAGTGGCGTATTGCACGCCACCGCTGAGCTCTAGAGCAGCCGAGAGATGTTCTCTAGAGTGATGATGAATCACATTTCTCCATCTGGAAATCTGATGGATGAGTCTGGGTTTGGAGGTTGCCAGGAGAGTGGTAGTTGTCTGACTCCACTGGGCTAATGTAAATAACAGTATTGGTTATCAAAATCATTTCTTATATTTCTGTAATATCGAAATTAATTCATTTAAACTCAATGTTATTTATATACCAAATCACAATAACCATTGCCTCAAGGTTCTTAATATTGTAAGGTAAAGACCCCATAATAATACAAAAAACCCAGAGAAAATCCCAACAATAATATGACACCTATGAGCAAGCATCATGGTGACAGTGGGGAGGAAAAACTCCCTTTTAACAGGAAGAAACCTCCAGCAGAACCAGGCTCAGGCCACATGCTGTGTTGAGGTGAAGGGAGGCAGACAAAGACAAACAAAGACACGCTGTGGAAGAGAGCCAGCGATTAATAATAACTAATCCACCAGTACACATAATCTGTTTAATTGAAATGATATTTTTAATGTCAAAATATAATTACTGCTGTTATCTGTGAATTTTCAATTTCACCGTTTAATAAAAAAGCAGAAACACAGTATCTTTTGATTTAGATGACAAGATAGATTTGCATCACTGCTTTAAACTTAAAGCATGCAGCTACAGACAGTGTTCAGCCAAAAGAAGAATGGGATTTCCTGGAATAGACTGACTGGTCCCAAAGAGCTTTGAGCTCAGCATCACAAAGACAGTTTGGCATTACACAAAAAGATAGATTACCCTGAGACAGACTACAGCCTGCAGCAGTTCCGTGATAAGTTCTCATAGACACTTGTACTACCTGACATGTATCTTTAAAACGTATGTAATGCAATGCTGCTTCAACACAGCTTGATTTAATTCATATATTTTTGCCTATATTGCTACTGCAATCATGGCAAAGGTGTCCTCCATTCAACTCGTGCCTAAAATGTGTGCACAACACTCAGAAAACTAAAAAACATATGAAAAAAAATATTAGACAGACAGGAAGGGAAAATGTCACTTGGTTCACTTGGTTGTAATTGTTGCCCCATTGACAATTTAGCAGGCCCTCTGCTAGAAACGGGGGAGCAGTAGAACTTTGGCAGGTGGTACAAAGAGACCTCACAGAGCTGGCGTGAACATTCGACTTTTTGAATTATGTTTACATCTCAAGTTACTTGTGTGTACAGCATGTGTGTTTGTGTGCAAATCACTCAGGTAGGTACTAAGAGACTTACAGATCGCTTGCAATTTCCCCTACTCTATGCCATGTTGACAGTCACAACATAGTGACTACGTGTACAGGTCGGACACAGACACATGTGGGATGAAGTGTACCTGCTGACCTGGAGACGCTTCCTCTGTGTGTCTCCAGTTCTATACGAATCACGTGGGGGTAAATTAGCAGTGAGGAGCAGACAAGACAAGGTGACTGTTTGCAGATGTTTAAGAAAGAAGGAAGCACAGGTTTAGGCACTATTTTAGGACCTGCTTCCAAATGTCCCCTATTCTAAGTCATTAGTTTGATACTTTGACTCTCTGTTGTAGTGGTCGGAGTGGATGTTTGTGTGTTTTTTGGATAGTCTCTTGTTGTTTAACTGGAGTTAGTTTTTACTTTTTACTGTAATCACGTCATCGATCAAAGTGGATCTTGGGAATTAAATTCATTTTCTGTGGTTACTGACAAATTTCATTTTCATCTTTGTTCACTTCCGGAGTAATCTAATTAGCGAGGCTCCACTGGGAAGAAATGGATACATCTGATCAAAAGGGTTGTTTAAAAAAAATAACCATGTGTATGAAAGAACATGACAATTGTATTAAATAGCTTGACCTTTACAATAAATGCTGAGCACATAAACATGACCCATTTGTGTGTTTTTGTTCCCCCACTTTGTTTCTGTGCTGCACACATTTGAGTGATCCGCCGTCAAAGGATTGGCACAATAGACTCAGTGTGGGATGTTGATGTGTTTGTGTCACAAGCTCCTTGTGTACTATGCTAAAGGATGTGTCATTTAAACAGTTCGGGGTTTTGTGGATATACAAACTCACAAGGCCATTTTGCTTATGAATTGTTCCAAGGCTCAGTCTCAAATGTTCACATCACCACCCATAAACACAGGAGAAGTGACAGACAAAAGGCATTACAAGAATTCTGCTCTTGAACTGAGTGTGGTCTCTTGAATTGTTTAAGTAATATTTCTCAGTACAGGAATTATAGTGCAGAAATTTTTGAGTTTGAAAAATAGCTTTCTAACAAGAAACCGACTGAAGAGTCAATTTAACATCACTTTTTCCCCATAAAAGAGAGTAAAAAGTGCAATTTCCATGGTGCATCTACAGATATGAACCTCAGTGATGACTCAGCAGTTTAAGATGAGTCATATGTAAAATTTTGGTCTCTACTTTCTGTGATCAATAAGTTTCAGTATGTCCATGGCAATGACAAAAGCACTTGTTCACTGATGAATTATCTGAGAGGAAAATCAATGGCGTATTGAGTGGTTTAGAACTGTAATGGTTTTCTGATCCTCTTTAAAGCTATTTTTAGGAATATGTTGGTGACTCAGTTTGCTATTGTGCATGATAATGAACTGATGTGTTAAAACTCTAGGTTTGCATTTCTGTTAGCTGCCCACTCTGCAGCATTTCCCTTGAAATGAGAGTCAGAAATAAAAATCAAATGAAAATTTAACTTGAAGGCAGACAGCGGGGCTGGCATCACACACATTTCATCTCACACGCTGTGTTTTTATTTGTTTGTACAAGAAGTGTGTGTGCAGTTTATTTGTGCTGCCTGTAACTGTCAGTGGATCACAATTACGAGCAGTGACTATAATCGCATGCACTGACAACAGGAAATGTGTGTTTGTTTAAAGGAGGATGTCTTGACACAGTATCTGTGTTTACAGAGTCTAGCCCCAGCACTGTCATCACTAACTCCAACAGAGCTAACACAACCCCTAAATTTGACTCTTTTCTAATTAGACTGAAATACCTGAGCCACCTCCCCTCTGCACTCCCACATTTCCTCATACAGAGTCCTTTTCTGCTTTACATCGCTCTCTGTCTTGCTCAAACTATTACCCCATTGGTACGCTATTCCCTCCTTTAATTTCTCATTCCGACTGGCTGTAATCTGGAAGAGAGGCTGGAATGATTAGAGGTCAGCTAATTTGCTGCAGATGAAAATGTCCACGTAATGGGACTTGCGGGGAAATAATAGTACACAACACAATGCACACAAAATTTCCAAACAAATCTGCAGGAAGTCTGTTAATACTCCACACACTCCGCAAATATGCACAAAGACAGCCCAGCCGTCAGTACCCTGCTCTGCATTGTACCTCCCTCATAAAGAAATTGGTTTTTATCGCATAACTCTTCATTTATACTCGTATCATATCAACTTCTTTACTCTCTATATCATCTCCATCTCTTATTGAACTTCCCCCTTCTATTGCCAGCAGGATGAAGATAGGTTTCTGCCAATAACTTGCCACAGATGTCAGGAGTCTTGCATGGTGACAGCACTCTTATGAGGAAAGTGGTGGGCTACTGGGTCTCTCTAATTTCCATCTTCTAGCAGAAGCTGTTGCTCTTGGAGTCAGTGAAAACACCCACTGGATTCTTGCTAAGAGAAGTCAGTAATGAGATTGTGGTGAAGAAGTCTTTCTGTTGGAAACTCAAACTGGTAAAGGTTATCCAGTCATCTGCTGCTCGTTATGTGTGAACATGCGTGTTTTTGAATCTGTGTGAATGTGAGTTCTGGAAAGACAAAAGAGAGAGAGAAAAAAAAGTTGGAATCAATCTCCCTCAAGCATACAGTGTGTGGTTTAGTTATATTATGTGGATGTAGATGAGATATGGTACACAAAGAAAGAGAGTAAAGAAAGGGAGCTTGAGCATTACTCCAGTGAAAGTATCTGACTCATGCCTGATTATTATTTATTATTGCAAATGACTGTAGTCCTCTCAGGAAGCCACAGGAGTATTACTCATTGCACCAAAGAGAAGATAGCGATGTAGTCTGTCTCCCCTTAGACATTTATTCGTCTATTGGTCTGTTTTTGTTTTGCACACATGGTATGATTTGAAAGAAAATACCGGGAATTCCCATAATGCAGCAAGCCCCTGCCTTGTGATAACTTACATGATGTCTCTTTACTGCACTTCTCATCAGGCTCCTATCCAAGGACTGCTCTGTGACTGCTGCATTGAAGGTATTTAGAGAAAAGCCAGCTAAGTGTCATGCCTGCTGTCTTGTGCTGTCGTCACTGGAAATAGACATGTCACTCAGGAGATGGATGCAATGTCTTCATGCACCCCCACCGGTAATTTCACTACTTAGAGAAAGAAGTAAAGTAGCATAAACAACCTCCCTGTCCTTTGCATCCCCATTAGGTTTATCTTTGTTGACAAGTGCCTGCTGATATCTGTTTTGTTTTGGACTCAGTGTTCCCTGGTGAGGTTGTAAAAAAGCAGAGTGAAAAGGGTCCAAAAAGATGACTGAGTAGTAAAAGGTGAACGAGAGTGAGATAGGTAAAGAATCCGCAGAACAAAACATTTAAAATAATGGGGTTTTTTGCAGACTTGTAGGAACGCATACTGCAGTCTGTCCAAATGTATAACTGTGGTAGCACTGCTTTTCAATTAGATTTTGAGGTCTTCGTAGTCTATGAAATTTATGGATTACAGCAGAAAATGTTTCCCAAAATTTGCCACAATAGCAGAATCATTTTTCCTTCCTTCTAGACATTAAAACTTTTTTTAATTATAAGAAAGTAACCCTCGGTGGAGGGTGTTAAGGAAGAAAAAGAAAGAAAAAGAAAGAGAGGATGTAATATTTCCTAAACCACGGGTCTGAAGACGCAGATGCACGTTGCTCATATAAAGATCAGTTATTCAACGTTGTTACGGAAGAGATGGCAATGTGTGTGCGTGTGCTTAACTAATTGAAAATTGGTGGTGGTTAAAATAAAGGAAATGAGAGAAAAGAAAGAAAGAGAGAGAGGGGTGGAGGGATAAGCAGACTCACAGATCGAAAGAGAGAGAGAGAGAACAGAGGAGGGGAGGAGAGGGAGGGAGGGGTGACGCGGGGAAGTACTTAGAGAGAAGACGCATCATCTGTGCAGTGGTGGGAGCAACATCTCCTGGTTGCAGTCCGACAGCAACGCGAGCAGCTTTTCCGACTTGTTTCCAGAAACCGTTGTTGCGTGACGAGACCATGTGGATTTACAAGCTCGTTTTCGGATTTGTTTTCGTCGTTTCTTGCTCTGGTAAGTTTGCCGAAAACTACTCACAACTGCTCCCGTTGCTGCCCAACGTGTGACACCAGAGCCAGCGTGTGAGCGCACTGGTTTGCGCTCCCTGCACAACAAACTGTCAAGCACGAGTTAGGAGTGCCTTGAATCATCTGATTTTATTACTGTCGCTGCGATGTTCGGATAATAACACATTCGTCTTGTGTTTAACTCTGTATAGGTGTGTTATTAATGCAATCTGGTGGTGCGCGATTTATGGGTTAGCGTTACTTAGAGTCAAAACACATCCCTGGCAGTATTTTTTAAGACTGGACTTCAGTGAAAAGAGATGCTTTTGCTAAGAGCAATTACAGAGCTTTTTCATTCTAACTCACTACCAGAGCTCATTGGACTATACAGTATCGCTTTGAAATTTAGCTGAATGAACACTGGGTAAGTGATAAGAAAAAAACATCTGCTTATACGCTAACCCACTGTCACCTAAAGTGACCTGTTAAAATCCAATCAATCGTGCAGTCACCCTCTAGCTGAGTGCAACTTTCGCGGTTCATTGCTTCTTGGCACTCAGCCGGTCAACTCAAGCTGACGAGCGGACAAACACTAGGCCTCTGGTACTCTGTGCTCCCCAGCTTGCTTACCACATAGTAAACTATCCAGACACTGAATCTGAAATCAACTCTGATGTGTGACGTCTTCCCTTCAAGTGATTCAACGATTTTTGTTTGTATGTTCTCTATGTGTTTGTGTGTGTGTCAGCCTCGATTTCATTTGGGGCCAGTGACAAATGACTGTGCATCCCATTGGACGCTGTAAACCTAATGGGATGCACAGTTAAAGCAGACTTCTTCACACATAAAGTATTGTGCAAAAGGCTTGAGTCACTGCTCATTTCTTTATATTTTAGCAGGAAAATGGGGAAATAGGTGCAGTGATTTACTGAAACGTTTGCAAACATAAATGGAAATATGGTTTTTGAAAGCAAGAACAGCGTTTGCACGATTCTTAGAAACTTGAAGTCAGTATTTGGTATGAGCACCTTTATTCTTCAACGCAACCTGAACTCTTTTAGCCAAGCTGTCTTGCAATTCTGCAAGTAGTCTTCAGGAATAGTTCTCCAGGCTTCGTGTAGGTCATTCAAAGCTCTTCTATGGATGCTGCTTCAAAAATGTTGAGGTCCGGTCTCTGGGGAGGCCAATCCATGACTGATAGTGTTCCATGGTGTTTTTCTACAAGGTATACTTTTACTGCATTGGGAGTGTAGTTTTGATCATTGTCATGCTAAAAAAATGAAACTACTGTTAGTCAGATGCTTTCCATGGTGACCAAAATCTGTTGGTACTTTTATGCGTTCATTCAGCTCCAAACATTGACAGAGCATCCACTCTGTTTCACAGATGGCTGTAGACACTCACTAATGTACGTCTCTGCTGACCTCCATATTTATTTGGATCTGATTTCTCTTGTCACTCATATTCAGTCCAGTTCTTGCACATTACCTATGCATTTTCTCCTTGTTTCCCTTCCTTAAATATGGCTTTTAAAAGCCAGCCTCCCACTGAGGCTATTTCAGATGAGGCTTTGGTGAGCAGTAGAGAGAGCCGCTAAAGGGCCAAAATGCATCTCTCAGGTCCTGTGTCAGGTCTTTTTTTTTTTTTTTTTTTTCAGTTTTACAGTTGTTTTTGTTTTTTCATTCCCTAAGGCCATGGCTTTTTTAAAGACTTCTTCTTTTGTCTTCCATCTGTCCAGTTTCCTCAGTTTTTTTTAAAGTGCACATCAAGCCAGATATGCAAAAGCTTTTTGGGAATCATCTTGTTGGTGCAAAAATACTATTACAGAGTGCACAAGATGCATTTTTAAATTGTTTTGCTAAGTTGCCTGTTACATGTAGACACAATACTGTTTTATTGCTTGGTGTAAGTGCTTTTTTTTTCTAATGGTTGAATGATTCATAGTTTTTTTGTTTGTTAAGTGACTAAACACACAAAAAGAAAATATTTCTGTGAAAATGATCACAAACAAGGACTGGAGTGAAAATAACTGAAAAAGAAAAAAACTGAAAGATATGCAGAAAGTCTGAAGAATTAAGACCACTTAAAATTAAATGAAAGTCTGGCTCTTTGCAAAATAAAAAGAAATGAGGTGTTTGAGACGTTTTCTAGACAGTCTCATCAGCAGACAACAAAGAATACTTTGTTTGTGTGAATTCATTTTATTATTATTATTACTAGAAGTAGTATTTAGTATCCCTTGTGTTAATATATACAATTTAGAATGGGCAGACTAAGACTACTTTTGTCATGGATGTAGAGCCAGACAAGTCTGTAGACTGTCATAAAGCTATCTGTCCGTGTTCAACCACAACAGCATCAGGCCCTTCCTAATGATGCTCTCTCTACCTATAGTTGAGTCTCATTAATAATGTAAAATGTCAAATTAATGCTACTCAGTAATTGTGACCACATTTTGTAATTGTGTATCAGAAGGCAGAAGAAATGCTCTCCAGGACTACCAGAAAACTGACAGCATTCAACTGATGGTCCATTCTGATTCCTCCCACCTGACCAAAAGCAGGAAGCTGAGCTTATCGAAATGTGCTAAAGCCTGCAGCCGCAACAAAAGGCTCCCCTTTACCTGCAGGTTTGTCCATGCTAATGTCATTACCCTTTCAGTTTCAGGATATTACTTTGGTAACATGGGAATGGCTTTCAGTTCGTCTTACTTAATTAATGTTTGCATGATGCATGAATTTTGATGGTTAGTTTAGCAGGCCTCACCTTTGTGTACTCACAGAATCCCCATGTTACTGGTTTCCTTTTACTTCAAGATGTCATAAAACTGACCATTATTATTCTCACTCTCCCTCCTGTTTTCTCTTCCTCCTTTCCAATCCTCTTTATTCTCTAGAGCATTTGTGTATGATCATAAAAACAGGAAATGCCAGTGGCTGTCCTTCGACAGGAACTCACCAGGAGTTCAGAGCCAGCAGAACATGAACTACCAACTGTATGAGAAGAAAGGTGCTCTACATTTCCATGTTTTTGCTCACCCACCTGATACATACACAACAAGTGTCTCTGACTCTCAGAAAAAACACATCCTTGAGGTAGCCTTTCTTTCAATAGACACCACTGCTTCTGTAGAGGTTTTGTTGATTTACATTTTTTAGAAAAAAATAATATCCATTTCATAACAATTTATGCTAGAGTGATTTTAGCTCCGTGATGATGGGAACCCTCTGGGGGGAAGACTAGGAAGGGCAAGGACTATTGGCATGTTTATTGGGTTGGGCCACATCATGGTTCATTTTCTGTCATTAAGCGGTGTTTATGTAAATATTGGAAATTCCCACCCGTTTTCAATCACACTGACCACAACTGTGAACTGTGAACATGCCGGCTGTGTAACATATTTTTTACTGAGTCCAGATTTTAAAGATGATTAGGAAAGCAGATTTGACTTTTGGCATTGTCGCATCTCCGTTAAGCTCAGTGTTTCAGATGAAAATCTCCTTCTGTCTGTTTTCTCTATTATCTGTTCTGGCTCTGTATGCAAAGCACTTATCACATTTACAAGACCATTCTCTGTGTCTGTCTTATTTCAGACTATGTTAGAGAATGCATTGTAGGAACAGGGCAGAGTTACAGGGGGCGGAGGTCAGTGACTGTGAGTGGGATCCTGTGCCAGGCCTGGGCTTCTCCTGTTCCTCATGAGCACAAGTAAGAATCTGATGTACTTTACACCACAATGTCAAACAAAATAGTGTTATAAGCTCTTTCTTACTGTTAGTTTTGGCCTGCTAGTAATGCAATTAGCTAGTAGCTAGAGGCTGGTCTGTATGTGTGCATATGTATATATGAGTATGATATATTAGGGGTTGATTAGGCTCCTGGGAGCAGTCATTCATCAGAACTGACCTCATTGTAACGCCTTACACAGTCACAGATCATTTCCTGCTGTGGACCTACTGTTTATCTAGATGTGTATGTAGTGTGAATTCAAGTGTGTGTATTTTACTTTTACTGGCATATGCCACATTTGGTTAAATCTAAGTTCTAGGTATGTCCCCTAAATGTCTAAATCTATTTTTGCTGATAAGATATTTTTCAAAGTAAGAAAAAAGTTAAAATAATAAGATGCCAGTAAAAGATGACAAAAGTGAAATTTGCACTGATCTCGGTTACATTGCACAGTGCAGTTGCATAATTTTTTACCCAGTAAGCAACAATATAGTTACATTAATCTAAGCCTATATGACTAAGATCCACTGTAGACTTAATAGCGACAGAGAGAGCTATGTGCTTCCTTGAAAATCAAAGATGACTGTACTGTACACTAGCCATACTTTATCGCTGAACCCTATGCTACCTCCTCTCTCTTTTGTTTTTAAACTGTTTTCCTCTTTTTTCCACATTGTTGGAATTCTGTTCATTATTCTCTTTATCACTTTCATATTTAAAGGTAATCCAAGATTGAAAGATAGCCACCAATTTCCTGATTTCCAAAACAAAGAGCACATGAATAGTGTTGAACCTTCAGTAAAAAAGAAAAATCCCACTGCCCTTTCTCCTTAGAGATTTAAAACGACTTTGAAAGGCTTTGTAGTGTCGAATCAAAGCCGGCAGTGTACGTTTGCACCTCCAGTGAACCTGCTTTATCAGGCCGTTATTAACTTTTCTGTAAATCAGGTAATTAAACCCAGGCACTTTGTATGTTTTATCAGTTCACTTACAGACATGGGAAATTGACATACACGCAAGCACAGATTAATGCACGCACATACACACAGACACAAGTTCAAATAGCATTTTTATCAGTGTAAGGTTTCCCCCTCCATAGATTGCCCACCAAAGACTTCTCATGAAGTGAAGGACTATTTCATAGCTTTATCTTTTCCCCATCATGTGGAAAAACACCGCTTGTCTAACAAGCTATGCTTTCTGTGTCCATCATCACAGCTGGTGACTACAGCCATGTGCTTCCCTGATGTAAAAGATATGAGTCATTTGTCAGTATGTTTATGTTACGTCCACCAACGCCAACCTCATGGAGAACTAACTTTGCTTTTAAGTATTAACCTGTTTTCCCTAAAAAAAGACTGCTGTGTCACTGATGATTCAGTCCTTTGGCATAGTTGTCAGTAACTTTTATTTTTGTTAATTCCCACTGGTGGTGTTTACAGAGCAGCACTCTTGTAAATGAGCAAGGAGAAGTCATTCTGTCAGAGATTAAAACCAGAGACCACAAACTGTGACCTTTTGGTGTTTTTCAAAAAGAACTTGCTCTGCATGCGAGCCGAAACGCTGTATTTGGCAGCAGGTCTTGGTACATGTGTTTGTTTTGTAACTGCAGCTCTGCTTCTGACAGATTCATGTCTAAGAGGTTCAGGAAGACGGACCTCCGGGAAAACTACTGTCGCAACCCAGACAACTCTGCTGTTGGCCCATGGTGCTTTACCACTGACCCTCGGCCACACTTCAGACATGAGGAGTGTGGCATACCACAGTGTTCAGAAGGTGGGTTTTACACACAGGCACACACGTTTGCAGAAATATATCAGTGCTTATATGAGCACATATTAATGTTAAAATAATACCCATTCTGCAATCTGCATTATCTCATCAATTGAGGCTTGATAGCCTGAAACGAGCTCCGGCAAACTAGGCAATCATATAGTTGGACTAAGCAAGTTCACCTAAACTGTGCTCTCTTGTGATATCTATCTATCTATATGTGTGTGCGTGTGTTACTTGCTGAGGCCAGCTGCAGCTGTTTCCAGGTGTGTGGTTTGGTTTACACTGTCCTCTCTCATTCCATCAGGCTCAGGGTTTGTAAAGGGTTTGAACCTGAAGAAGCGGGTGTTGGAATGTTACGGGATATTAATCCCCCTGTCGTCTACTCAACATCAATTGTTAGCCATTATATCCATCCCTGTGGCATACATGTGGTTGTGATGAAAGAAGAGGGCCTCCTCAGCATGTTTTAGCCTTTATGTTATATCGCACAATGTTACTGTCAGGCACTGAAGGAGGGGATGATAATGACCTCTGTTATCTAATCCTCGGGGATTCATGCTGTCAGAGGGGTTGTTTCCTCAGCATGCATGGCACTGGATCACTTTAATGAGGCGCCAGGTTGTGGTTGGGTAGGACAAAATGGGAATCCTTCTTGCTCTTTAACTGACACAAGTTGTACAACAAAGATAATGACATTTTATTTTGATAAAAAGCCTGTGCTCTCCCAGTAAAAAAATGACTGGGAGGGTTTCTCCTGAAATTAAGTGGTCCTAATAGGAAACATACACACAGACACGCAAACATGGCGTGTACAAGCACAAATACATGTGCAGCCTGTGGACTCACAAACATCTGTTTCCAATCTGGATCCTTGCTGTTGTTCACACTAGACAGTGTATTCTACTCACCAGGCAGAAAATGAGGCTTTGTCTTTATCCAAGAAACTTTTTAATGTTTGCATCCATATTTTAAATATCTTTGTTTATAACGAGTCTTCATTAAAGCTGAAGTATGCAAGAATAAAGTACTTTGATTGGCCAAAACTGATCATTATGATATACAGTGGAACCCCGGCTTACAAAGTCCCCATTTAACGAAACGCCACCTCTTCCTCCACCAAGAACTTCGTTTCCAGCCAGCATCGCCTCACTCAAAAGGCGATGGAAAAAGGTGCTTCGACTTACGAAAGACCCTCTGGAACGAATTATTTTCGTAAGTCGGGGTTCCACTGTAGTAGGTGTAGAAATCCAGTTCTTGCACAGCCCAGTTGAAAATCTAGTATGGTGAAAGGCTGTTAACGACTTGTTTGTCTAGTGTAACAAACAAAAAAATGTTGCTTATCCCACTTTAAGTATTATGTTATCAAAATGTTTAGTTCAAAATGTTGCTTAACAGTTTGGGAATCTAATATTAAACGCTAAAGTGTATTCAATTTGATCTTCAGCTCTATTCCTTTGTGAGCCCATGGCTATCCTACTAAAAAAAACACACCTCTCATTTATATTCTGGATATATGATTTTTCATTGATCAACTTAGCATTTTTCTAAGATATGTGCATGTGTTTTTCTGCTGTATAGTTGAGTGTATCAACTGTATTGGCGAGGATTACAGAGGACCAATGGACCACACAGAAAGTGGAAAAGAATGCCAGCGGTGGGACTTGGATGACCCACACAAACACCTGTACCACCCCAAGAGGTGATGCTCACAATTGCACACACACAGATACACACTTACCTCTGCAGCGCACAAAATTTGTGCAAGCTCAATCACATCTACTTGCATGCATGCTTATAGCATGAGAATACATTATGTTTTAAAAGGTTCATAAAGTAATTCAATGTAGTTTCGCTGCACTTACTTTGGTGATGAAGTGATTTGGATTCAGTTAGTGAAAACCTTCCCCGAAGGAATAATATTGGAATCCAGTGTGTGTTTATGTGTTTTTTTTTTTGTGTGTATTTAACAATAATATGTTGGGAAAATGCTTCATTTTGACTTAATTGTCCCAAATTGCTTTAAACTCTCAGACTTGGGCCTAAGCTGTTATTCATTTATACCTGTTTTAAGGTTTCATATATTTTAATCTATATTGTTATTCGTTGCACGATCTTCAAAAAGGGTGTGTACACGTCAGCTGTGTGCATCTGTGTCAAGACAGCTAGTGGGATGGCAGGTGGTCTGGATTAGTGGGGACTCGTTAACACATCCTTAATCATCCCACTGTTTATGTAAACGAGGTCCCAGACTGCTCATAGCACTAATGTAATAAGAGGGTCCCACTGCCTGATACTTCATGCCTAGTGGCTACAGGCCTGAAGGGATGTAGGACTTTGGGATGACTTACTGTAGAACACCTGTAGTGGTGCAACTCATTATCTTCCTCACTCCCCTGAGCTCAGAAGAGTTATTAGTGTGTCGGTTACATGCAATGAATTGTTTCTCAACTATTTTGCACTGCTTGTGAATCAGCAGGAAAATAGAAACATGGATCTCTTGACTTTCAGAATATAGTGGCAGTTAACATCCTCATGAGTCCTCCAAGTGTGTGATAGTTGTTTTATATTTTATTTATTTGCAATGCTTTTGAGTCTTGTTTCTGCTTACATATTTTTTCTGCCTGTTTTGTATTAGGTACCCTGACAAAGGCCTGGATGATAACTATTGTAGAAACCCAGACGGACGCCAAAGACCCTGGTGCTTTACCACAGACCCAAATACACCCTGGGAGTACTGCAACATCACAGTTTGCGGTGAGCATATATTCATGTTTGTTTGTGTGTGGTTGAATCCATTACCATTTGTCATGCATGTTACGGAGCAGTCTATGCCCTTCTGTTAGTGGCAGTGTTGCTGCTCAGTGCGGGTCGACAAAGTATGACTGACTGCAGCAAAATTTACTGCTTCCTGTACCTTTCATTTTACCATTCCTCCCCTCTTCCTGGCTAATGCTAAAGAATATACAAACACACACTCACCCACCCACACAAACAGATGCAGAGCCCCCCTCCCCTCCCTCTTAGGGTTGGCTCTCTGTTATGTCTTCTCTGATAGCCAGAATGTTTATTTTTTTCCCTGCACCACTGGCTTTCTGTTTATTGTTCTATGCCAGCTCTTATGTGTGGTAGTCAAACTGCACAGGTCTGAATTACTGCTCTACATTAACCTCGTGTTACACATGCAGACACAACACCAGGGTCACACACACTACAAGCAGATCATTTACACCTCATACACTTAGTGCAAACGGTGTGATTGATGTTTAAGAGATCGTGTGTGCATCACATCTGGCTTTGGCTTTGTGTGTCTTTGCACTTGTAGTAAACCAGCAAACACTGCGTGCTTGGAGTTCACCCTGCAATCAGTGACAAGTCAGACACTGGATTCTTCAAGAACATAAAATAGAAACAGAGCTGGTGTTGTTGTTGGACTCTGCTTTATTCTCTTTAGTCTGTGACCGGCCTGCTTTCCTGCTAGAAGCATCAGCAGTCCTGGCTCCATGTTTACTAGATGGCACTCCACCATGTGGACCCAGTGATTCACTGTTCTCTCCCCCTTATTTTCTCCTCTATAAAAATTGTCTTCTACCCAGGGCATTCAACCCTTCTCTCACTCTTTCTCTATTATGGGAGCTTTTTGGGAACAGACCAAGTTTACGACCCAGTTAGTCTTAATCAAAACAAGGCACACAGAGACAAACAGATAAAGTGTTCATTTGATAAGGCCCCTTCTTTTGTTTACTGTCAAACTAGTTCAAATCTATTTTTATGCATCTACTATGCACAGCAAATCTCTGTTTTAGAGACTTGAAGATCTGGCACTTTGTACATTTTCGGGTACAGTCGTGTAATGCTCAGGTTAATGAACTTGTAGCACTATCTAATGAGGATCTCCGTGAAGACAAGTACAGCAGACTCAATTTCGTGCCTTGGTTATCTTTTTGAGCCTAGCTAAACTGCATTCTTTCAAAACCACAGCTATTCTGTTGATGTCAGATAGTCAGTGTACTAAGAGTATTTGGCACCATTTCAAATACACTGTCACACTGAATACATCTATAATCCTGGCTGTTTGCTACTATTGACATCACTGTGCACTAATACAAAGTGGATGTATCTTGAGATCAGGGAATGATAAAACCTGGGGATGAGGACAGTGTCATTTTTAGGCCAACTAATTTGGCTGCCATCAGAGCAAATTGTTTGTTGCAGTCTGAATTGTAGGTGTTGGCAGTTGGGAGACTGAATTCTGCACAGTGAGGGTCTAAATTTACCAGGAGGCAATTTACCCCACAACCCCCCAAAAAAGTGCCCCATTGGCAAGCTGTACTTTTCTGAACATACATACACTTTTATGGCAGAGCATGCAACATTAATCAGTGTAATTGTATCTATTATATTAATGTTTTCCACAGCAATGTTACACAAACACACTTTTTGTTTGACTTCAGTTCACAGTTACCAATTTTTTTTTGCAGAGGATGGCATTCAGACTAACATATTTTGATATATTGGTAGACTCATTTGTTTATGTTTCGTGTGAAAATGTAAATTACAACAGTGGCAGAACCTTGACCCTGTGGAAGTTCCTGAAACATCTTCCTGGAAAATCATTCATGGAGAACGAAATACAAATTTCAGGCAAATAAAAAACCTCCTGGGGGTTTTTCAACTTTCTATACAGTTCAAAGTTACCATAATTTATTCAGTTTTCATCACTTTTTTTCTCTTACCGCTCTCATTTCACTGATCTGTAACTCACAGCAATTGTTTTCAAAATTTCTTCATACACCATTTAAACTAAATAAGCTTTTATCAGTTCTTCACCATCTCTGTGCACAGTGTAAATTAGGTGGCCAAACTTTTCACACTGTCTTTTTTTCTATGTTAGTGCAATCATAAATGGTAAATTTGAGCAGATTCAAACTAGCCCCATTCAGTGTTGCCAACTCCTCAGTAAGGAAAATCGCTATTGGTTGTCCTAAAAGTCGCTAGAAGTCGCTAAATGACGTTATCGCCTAATTTGCATAATTGGTCATGCTAATCTAATATTAACCTATGTCGTTGGAGAGAGAAATAACATCGTGGAAGAGACATAAAGTGAGTAAAAAACGTCCTAAATGCATTTAGAGTTTATTTAGAACTACAAATTAAATTTCTTTTAGCAATTATTGTTTTTTTTTAATGTCACAATTCCAACCCTGCTCCTTTACCCGGGCTTGGACCGGCAAAAGTGACCCGAAATAGGCACTCTGGTGGAGTTACTTTGTGTGTGTGTGTTTATAAGTAATTATATTAAACCTTGTGATCCACAAAACAGCATAAGAGTAAAAGAGTAAAATAAGAACTGACTGCGTTACAGCACCCGCTGCTTGTTGAGAGTAAAAGTGATATGCGCTTTCACGTCTTTTTTAGCGACTTTTTTTTAGAGAAAAAGTCGCTAAGGGGTCTGAAAACTCGCTAAATATAGCGACAAAGTCGCTAAGTTGGCAACACTGGCCCCATTTATACACTGTAGTTGAGGCATTTAAAATTAATTTTCATATGCATTTCATATTGCCTTATGCGTAAATTCCTTTTTTATTTCAGCATTACATATGTTGAGGGAAACAACCACGATTTTAAGAGTTGGGTTAGCCCTCAGTTGTGGTTGGTAGTGTTTAATTCTCCTCATATACCAGAGATAATCCTCATATCGAAGAGGATTTGTTTATCTAACATATGTAAATAAAGATTGACTTTTGGGGGTTATGCTGAAACATCTTTAGTTGCAAGAGCACAAGATCTTGAGCCTAAATTACTAAGCTTTCTATATACTATACTATCCTTGCTATATTTTGGTTTGCCTTTTGGTTTGTTTAAGAACATGTGTTATTATTAATTTTTTGTCTATATTTGTTAGAAACCCCTCCTAAAAGTAATGTGGTGGAAACAACTGAGTGTTACCAGGGCAGAGGAGAGGGTTACAGGGGAGCAGTAGATATGACGCCCACTGGACTTACCTGCCAGCGCTGGGACTCTCAGTATCCCCATAACCATACATTCCTGCCTGAAGCATACCCCTGCAAGTGAGTCAGAAACTTACATGATACAACCATCCACTCACTCACCCTTGCACTTACATTTTAGCAGATTACAGCATGACTTTCTCTTGTGTTTTCCAGGGACCTGAGAGAGAACTTCTGTCGAAATCCAGATGGCCAAGAATTCCCCTGGTGCTTCACTACAGACCCAAGAGTCCGCACAATGTCCTGCATTAATATCCCTCAGTGTGGCACCCAAAACAGGCTTGTCAGCGGTGAGAGACTCAACGGATTTATTTGGCTTTGACAGGAGCAAGGGAAAAGACAATTTTCTCTCCATCGGAAGCAGATAAATGCGCATATTCTGAGAGAGATCTTGTAACCACACACATCCCAGCGGAAAGCTGTTGCCCTGTAAGAGTGTGGGAAGGACTGACCACCATGTATCACACAAATAAAATCTGACAGCAACTCAGGATGGTCAGTTCTTACTGGTCACTAAAAAAAGATCGAAAGATTAGTGCCATTTGAGATTCTTTTCGAGGTAGATTTAGAAGTTCTACATGCAGATCTATAGCTGAGTAGGCAAATTCAGATTCCCTAAGGGATTTTAACGGATATTCTTTGGAGACTGAGTGGGCTTGAATTGGAATTATAAAACCACTCTGAGGCTATCTTGTGGTTTACGCTTGAGAGTTCAATACATTCCCATATACAAAATACTGTAAATTAAATGAAGGGTAACAAACAGCTAAAAAAAATTATGAACGGCAGTATTTTTCTCATTTATCATTGTCAAGGATTACTTTTGTGTTTCCAGCCAAGCTAAAGTAGGACCACTACAACAACTACGATAGCTCAGCTAAGGGTTGTGTATTCTTTTGCTCATATTTGAACACAATTCACAGTTTTTTTTTTACTCTAGCTTTTCAGTTGAACAGCACCACATGCATAATTGTACATTTATAGAGACTGTTTTGCATGTTTTTGTTTAAAGCCCTTATTTGTTTGCACACGCAGTATGTGTCCAGACAGCCTATCTAATTCTTCTATCTCATTTTGTCCAAATCCAGACTGCTATGAAAGATTTGGAGAAAATTACCAAGGACAGCAGTCAAGGACTAGATCAAACCTGCCCTGTGCTCCCTGGAGAGACCACAGCAACAGGTCGGCCCACTGGATCTCTGCTACTTCCTAATCACTTTCCCAAACTTCACTATGATGTAGAAAACAGACTTGCACCATTAATAAAACTGTAGACAAGCACTACTGGCTAAAATAGACATTTAAATTGTCACACCGGTCCACAACATGTTAACCCACAGACCCCAACAAAGTGTAAGAGATTTTAAGGCACTCAGTGAGACAAGAAGAAGAAAGAAAACACAAATTTTGAACAGAAGACGACCTTGTGCACGACAGTCCTGCTATGCAAGTGTATCTGAGTTTTCTAGAACCATGTGTGCAAATCTGAAACATGGTGTTGTTTTAGGGAGGCACTTTGTAAGTGACCTCTACTTAAGTCTCGCTGTTGTTAGTCAGTCAAGGCAAGCCACTTGTTCTCAGAGGAGAAAACAACTCCTAGCCTCCCCTACAGCTTTTTTATGGCTTGAGAAGCGTTTTCCTGAAAATGACCCAGCTGAGCAAGAAAGACTCCCAGAGATAACTTGGCTGGGCGATGCACTCTTTACAACTCACCCTTGACCCTAAATTCGCTCCTTTACAGGAACACTTCAAAGCCACTCAACCCCACTGTATGGCTCCTTCTAATGGGTCAAAAGCTGGGGTTAGGAAGTCAGAGAGAGAGCTGGCTACACCAGAAGGATAATATAAATAAACATGAATTTTAAACCCTTGATTGCTATGATTTCACCACCTTATTAGTTAAGGAATTTGGTGTGAGAAGGGATTTAGTTTGTGGTTTTAAAATTGTAGCGAGAATGCTTCATGTGTGGGATACGTCTGCACGAGTATTAGATATGTGAATGTAGGTGGGCGCATACTGTCTAAGTGAGTAATTCCTTTGCAAATCACCTCATTATCTTGTCTGGAGGGAGAGAGCCTACACAGCTGTGTATTTAACGGTCCAAATCCTATCTGGCTAAATTCATTCAGCTTTTTACACATAGTTATAAATCAGTAGAGATCCTTTTTTTAACTGTCAAAACAAGACAAATTATCTGCTTAAACTAAAAGAAAGAACGAAAGCAAGGGAGATGTTTCTTTTGTTTTCACATTGTCTTTGGGGCTTAATAAATGTTGATGAAAGATTTGTTAAGGGATCATTCGGGTTTCTGTGTTTGCTCAGTGGTGAGAGGGGCATGCCGACGGCTGGCCTGGAAGGAAACTACTGTCGAAATCCTGATAAAGACAAACATGGTCCCTGGTGTTACACCAACAATTCTGCCATACCCTGGGACTACTGCAATGTGAAACCATGTGAGTGTCAATCCATACAATATGAGCACTGACACACACACAGAAACATAAAAGTCACTTAGATAATGTGTAATTGAAGCTTTATCATAGTCCTAGAGAAAAGACTGAGCTAGTGTTTTTTGTTTTCACTTCTGTTTCTTTCTCTCTCACTCTAACACACACACACACACACACACACACACACACACACACACACACACACACACACACACACACACACAGAGAGAGAGAGAGAGAGAGAGAGAGAGAGAGAGAGAGAGAGAGAGAGGGAGAATAATTTGGAGTGGGTAAGTCTGTCTATACTCACAGGAGATCCATAGTCATCAGGAAGCCTGAGGGTTTTTGTATGGAGCCAGAGGCATCATGCTTGCAACTAGCTTATAAAAGTTTATTCTGATTTGTTATTTAATATATTATCCTTACCATCTGTTATCTTGCCGAGCCTCCATTAGTGGTGTGAATAATGCATCCATGTTTGATTACTTGACATGAGCAGATTATCAGAATATAAATGAATTCATGACTCCTGACCTTAAAACTATGAGAAAAGTGCTTTAAAGTATATAAATAAAACATAAGCAGTTGTGCTCTTGTGGCGTCTGTTACATCTAAAAATCTAAAATTAGGAAGCAGCTTTAACCTACAGACACACTGCAACCCTTTTAAGGCGTGTTGCATTCAATTAAACATGACATGGAAAACAAACTCATTGGCTCTGGTAGCTGTTGCTCTATGCTCACTGTGAAATGTACACCCCTGTGTGAGGTTGGCTCTTACCTTGTATGAGTTAATGCACCCTGATCCCTTGCTTGTCTCCTTGCCTCTCTGCAGGTAATGCTTCACAGAACACCATCCAACTGGGTGAGAGTCTCTCTGTGCTCATCTGTCTGCCTGTGTGTGCGAGTGGCTCAGTTGCTGAACTGTATTTGATTGGCTACAGAACTTGATGGGGTGCTTTTTATGTCCAGCTATAATGATGCATGAGATAATGAGGTTGTGGTGGCATCTGTTTCCCTTTCTGTGTGTCTCTGTTGGTCTTTCTGTGTTACTTTGTACTCTTTTTCACATAGTAATTGAAGAACAAATGATGAATCCTCTGCTCTCTTGACATACAGAGTTCAGAATACAAATGGGTTCTGTTAACATTTTCAGTAATCACCTTAATTATCGGCCTCATCAGTTAATGTTCTTATGATGATGATTGAGCTGCGTCGTTAGGCAGCTCGAGTGCCTCTTGTATTGTGACTATGTAAACAATATATGTCCGTGTTAACTACAGTGTCATTGTGTCTGTGACCGTGTCTTTATGGCTAAAATTTAATGTATATTTTATTTGCCCTCTCACTTTCCAGGTGAGGAGGCTTCTGTGAGCTGTTTTGTCCATAAGACAACGAGGATCGTAGGAGGAAGTCCAATGAGCATATCAGAAGGCAGCTGGATGGTCAGCATACAGAAAGGGTATGGGATTTAGCGTTCGACACATTTTCCTCTACTAAAGAACAGTGGAGGATCCTGCCCAGACTATTCTTGAATTGATTAAAACAAATCTGAAGGGTTGCTTATTCTTTTTCTTTTTATCTTGTCGACTGGGTTTTAGGATTTATGTACAACATATGTTTGTTTTTGCTTTGATCCTTGACATTTATGATCAGTCAGCATGTACATATAGAAAAGAAACAGGGTTAAGAAAACAGATTACCACTGTAAGAAGTTCACTTATAATACTCTTATTTCTCTGAACAACATAAGGATTAGCCTATTAAGCCAGATTCATTAAATACAATGACTGTCTAGAACATAATTATTAGTTGTGTGCTTATATATTGGTGAAGTTTCAGATGTATTGACGAAGAGCTTGTGATGTGATTCTATTAATTGTATTGTCAGGTTGTCATAGTATGATTACAAGCTTTTTCCCCGAGATTTTCTCCCCAAAGTGGCGCAGTTTCAGGTCATGTATGCTGTGGGATGTCATAGATTTGACCTCAATATAATATTTGTGTTTTGTGCTGTTCTCAGATCAATGCACTGGTGTGGCGGTTCACTAATACGAGACGAGTGGGTGCTTACTGACAGAGAGTGCTTCTCCTCATGGTAATGTTGTCTCCCTTTTTGGTTTTTGGAGTAGGGCGGTAAAAAGTTAAAGGATTTGAGCAGTTTTAACCCGAAGAATGATAACTGTGCAGTATTTCCAACTGTATTAACTTTTTCTTGTGCCTGTTCAGTGTTCCGAACCTCAGCGAGTATCGAGTGTGGCTGGGGGTCTCTGATATTCGAGAGGGCGCTCCTGACTGGTCTAAGAGGCAGGAAGTCAGTATAGCCCATGTAATATGTGGCCCTGAGGGCTCCAGCTTAGCCCTCCTAAGGCTCTCTAAGTGAGTGCCTGGAAAAATAATCTCAGTGATATATTGATATATTTTTCTGTACTTGTGATGCTAATCATATTTTGTAAATATGTTTTTCAGGCCTGCCCTTCCTGCAGACAATGTCCATACGATTCAGCTACCTGTGGCTGGGTGCAGCATCCCAGAAGGAACAATATGTAAAATGTATGGATGGGGAGAGACCAAAGGTACTAATATTATATATTGGATTATAGTATACATACCTATTTTCTGGTTCTTATGCTTGCAATATGTTAACCCTGGGTTCTTCTTAACATTGTGTTGCACTGTATTATATTTACTACAACAAAACACAGGCAATGAAGTGCAATTTTTAACTCTTTCAGGCACTGGCTATGAAGATATGCTAAAGGCAGTGGAACTGCCCATTGTCAGGAATAACCGGTGTAGAGAAATGCACAGAGGAAACCTTCACATCACCACCAACAAGATCTGTGCAGGAGGGAAGAGGAATGAGGGAGTGTGTGAGGTAAACTGTTGTAAACAGTTTGTATTGTTTTCCTAAAGAAGTGTTTTGGTATTTACACACAGTGCTCACTAGAATTCATACAGTGCACTCAAACCGTGTTGGTAAACAAGAACAGGCTTTTACTCCTATGGATAAAGTAATTGTTCCCAGTGTGAATCTACGTGGGCATTAGCGCCTTTGTTTAACACAGTGCTTCCAAAGCCCAGTTTGATCTAAATCTCAAACAAATGTTATGTGAATCCGTGGGCTTAGTATTCAGTCAGTTGTAAATAGAGCAGCTGGAGACTGTTGCGCTAAATTTCATCAGCTATCAAAGACTTGATTTTGTGGTTTCTGGCTTTAGAAAAGAGCTGCCCATGTTTGGATATAATATCTATAACAGAACAATTTCATTTGAGTGTCAGAAACGTAAAACATTAATGTTAGCTGTTTAAAACTACGGACAAAGAAAAATGTGCTATAAATTTAATCTTTCTTCTTTTTTTTTTCTTTTTTTTTCGCAGAGGGACTATGGAGGCCCTCTGGTGTGTCAGGATGGGTATATCAGGGTTATTGTTGGAGTAAGTGTCCATGGCAGAGGCTGTGCTCGGGCCAACCAGCCTAGCATCTTCATTAACGTGCCCTTCTACACGCAATGGATCTACAAGGTTTTCAAATATTACCCCAACACCGTCTAGAAACGTAACCGAGAATGAAAAAAGTTTGGGGGACTAAATCTGACCAAGACCACCAGTGGTGCACGCAGGATGCCTGGTTTATATGTTTTGCATACTTACACAGTCCAGATCAATAGGAAATTGATCCAAGGATGTACTTACACTATGATGTAATATTTAAAGTATCAACAAGAATATTCAGATTCCAAAAGGCACTGATGGCAGTAGAGTGGATGTTTTATCTTAGACATATGGTAAGAAAGTCAAGAAACAACAAAGTATGGCTTTGACTGAGTTGGGAGCAGAACAGACAAACATACACATATATGTATATATCTTTTTTATCCAATTCACATTTTCCTTTGGGTAGCAGTTCCACCATAAATTGTGTATGTGTGTATGTAATTACTCTTGATTCCTGGCATTACTTGAATATTTTAAATACCAAATTCGGTGGTTCAGCAGCTGCTTTTGTAGAGTACGTCAATGGGCCACTTAGAAAACTATCCAGTGGTAGGGCAACGTTAAGGACACTATGACGAGCTTTGATAAAGTGGTCCTTACTGTACATACTATTTTAATGAGTGTGTTTGTGACACTCTTAATTCATTTAGGTCTTATAGATCTATTATAAGGGAACTCAGATGTTGGGGTGGATATAAAGTGTGCTATCTCTGTGTTTTAGCTTTTAGCCACATTTCTGTTTCATTGTGGTGTCAAATAAACAGAAATACCTAAATAAACTGCATCTTCAGTGTTCTTCTCCTAACACAATACACCTGACTGAAAGATGCTCTTTGCTTTCTGTGTAAAAAAAAAATGAGTGTATGGTTACCCAGTCTTCACATGATTTGAAAAACATGTATTTTTTTTCCTTTTATGTGTGCACAAAAGTTCTTTCTGTACAGAATATAATATTTCGTTTAAAAAAAAAAGTTGAATAGTCATTGGTATGTCTGTTTTTTATGTTTGTTTTTTATGTCTGTGTATGTGCAGAGGGAGAGTGAGTTTTGCCTGTGAGCCTGTGCACGTTTAAACCAGAACTGAATCCACTCTCATACCTTGGCAGACCCTTATTTTAATTCCACCCTAGATATTAGCGTGTCAGAGTCTGCTGTTTCCAACTCTTGTGGATGGGATGTGGTCTTTGTAACATTACTGTCTGTGATGGGTTTCACTGTGATGACTGAACAGCCCTTGAAACAACTTGACACACTTCTTTTTCCAGTGTCAGTGATTGAGATGGCTTTACAGCTACATTATTTTTGCATGAGTGAGAAAAATGGTCTGTGTGTGAATGTGTGCACACTAAAAGATTCTGCAAGCTGCTATATTCCACAGACTGTACAGTAATGCCTTATAATATAAAATGTGTATTGTATTGAGTGCATTTACTATGAGCGTGAAATGTTAAACCCAGTTTCAGCATTATTTTCAAATGATGCCTGTCATTATATTAAACTCTTTTTCTACTTATCTGTGAATTGAATTTTAATTTCATGTTTTAAATGTTGCATTCTTTGCATTCTGAGTACAAACATGCATAACTGCAGTCAGTTTGCTGCATAATTAATAGAACAGAGGTTGGTTGTTGTATTTCACTACCAGAAGATGGCACCATGGTAGCATAGAGACTATGAGGACGAATTTGTAATCTTGCTAATCTCTCTTTCTCCCTCTTTCTCACACACACACACAGACACACACAATCCATACAGCCACATTCACTTTCAATTGCACACACAAAGTGGCATATACTCACACACACCACTGGTTCCAGCCATGTAGCTGTTCCTGATAAAAACACTACACCAAAATAGCCGAATTTTGGTGTCACCACATTCAGAGTTTAATAGAGTGGGAGTGTGAGATAAATATGAGGGGGCACGAGAGTATATGTGTGAATGCGAGTGTTAGAAATAGAACGCATTAAGGTGAAAGAGAGCAGCTACTGCGAGCTGGAGATTAAACGCTGAATCCATTGATGCTGTATTAAGAAACTTATGGAGCAAGCAGAAAATGCTCTGGGATCGACACTTTCCGTTGCAACGTGTGTGCTGCTTGCTGATGCTGAGACAACACACACAGACACGCGCGCACACACTCGTACTTATGGCTGGGACAGTACAGTATCTGTGATAATGCATACTGTAGGCATCAAAGAAATATGACGTGTAAGAAGTTTGCTTTCATGTGCAGGTCAGCAGGGTGAACGGAAAGACATGGAAATGTAGATATAAACGAGCAGATAAACACAAGGACACCGGTCCCCTCCCCGCTCACCCCCTCTGTGCTACAGCATGCAGGAGGCTAATGATCCACTGAACATGGTTTGTGTCACGGCTGTTCGCTCTGGCATGGAAGCACAGTCTACAAGACATAGGGTAAAGAAAATGATTAAGAGCAATAATCAATTTTCAAACAACGATTAGTTGTCGACAGTGCTGCGATGTGACAACTTGAGGAGTAAAATGAGACACTTTTATCTCTCTCTATCTGGCTGTCCATTGAAATTCAAACACAGTAGCAGGATAGTCTCACATGCTGCCACAGTTGGCTGACGACTCCAGGCAGAGATCTGCTTCTCAATCCCTCTGTATGTGTGTCTTACGTATGCGACTAAATGAAAGAGAGGGAGTGGCTAGAAGAGAAAGATGGAAAATGAGAGAGGGACTGATTATTCCAGAGAAAGGCTTTTATAAGCCACAAGACTCCCATTACAGATCATTATGTTTCAGATTTAGTTAAGAATATCTTTCGTAATCTAATTGGGTTGTCTTTGTAATGTCATTTAACCTCTTTTTAGGCACTTTCACTTCTCTCTGTGGAGTCGTCGGTTTTGGGCCTCTGTTATACCTGTGTGTATTCGAGTATGCTTGTGCGCGCGTGCGTGTGTGTGCCCATTTCCGATTGTCAGATTATTATTACTTCCAAGTGTAGGCTTACAAGAGTGTAGAGAGGAAATCTGATCATATCCAAGCTTTTGAAAGTATCTTTCTCCTGTCAGGATTTCACCTTGTAAAATGACACACCTTTCCATCCCAATACCAACTCTACCTGATACTTTTCATAGTATGTTCAGTTAAAAAACACACAAATGCACCCACACTGGACAGCCATACATAGCAAAGCGAATAGTAAAATAAATCTTTGTCAAATAAATTTGAATAAAGCTCATTTTTATTTAATTACTAAAACTGGAAAATTCCCATTGTTATGAGTCCCACATTAAAAAAAAAAAGATAATATAAGAAACATGGGATGCAATTGAGTTTTCCAGAAATTCTGACAGGTACAATGGTCTACAAACAATCAGCGAACACAGCAGAGCACATTGCCCATGAAATTAACTCTCCACATCAGCTCAGCTTCTGATCTTCTAGACACTGACTGAATAACTGTTTGATTCACATCTTATTGTAGAAATGTTTGAAAATGAGCGAGAAGAGGTAGTAGCAAGCAAACTACAAGAAGGCACAGATTATTTTTCAATCAATTTAGTCAAGTGTTTTCTTTCTTAAAGCAAGTACACAATCTTGTTATACTTACCACTTGTATAGTTTTGCTCATTTTTGACCTGGATTAGCATGTTTGGAATCATCTGTTGAAGGATTTTCTTTTTTAATTTTACATTTAATGCTAATTTGTTTCATTCAGTGTTTCATTAAAAGTGATGGGAATAACGGTGTTACAACTAACGGCGTTACTAACGGTGTTACTTTTTTCAGTAACGAGTAATCTCACTAATTACTATTCCTATCGTTACAACGCCGTTACCGTTACTAACAAGAAAATGCGGCGCGGTCGCATTACTATTTTTCAACAAACAGACGGCTGAAGCTGTGTTCAGCCTAATGCATCTTATATCAGTTGCACGGAAGTAGCTGTCTGCACAAGTAATCTGGGTGCAACAGCTTTAAGCTGCCGCGGACAGCAATCACGATCACTTTTTGGCACAACACCTGGAGCTAATGGGGCAAAACAATCGCATGGGTGCTGCTGTTTGACTGAGAAAGAATAAAGTAGTCGTGGTAAGCCAATCACATGACCACTTTAGGATGACAAAGCAACAATGCGATATATATACCAGTTTTTAAATTGTGTTGATAGGCCACATAAAACCAGAGTCATGATAAACAATATATACGCGGCGTTTTTTCCTCAATAGTTTCGTCACGTTTAACGTCTAAGGACAGCGCTAGCAAGCACTCGCTGCTTAAGACCAAAAAATACAAAAACAAAACAAAAAACAGCCCTTTCGTGTTGGTGGATAAATGTACCATGTCGACCAATCAAAAAATGATATGGCAACATGACATTTGGTTGTTTAGGAAGAGGGGGAAGTTTTAGGAGTGACGGCGAGATCTCCTCAGCTCTTTCTGGGACAGTGGCGCGGCTGCCCCTCTGTTGGTCTTCCTTGGTCTCTTGTGTTCTGGGGGCCTCTGGATGTCTGGAGTTTTGATCTCCTCCATACCTGCTTCATGCCCTGAAGGACGGGGTTGTGGCTCCCCCACACCCTCTAGCAGATCATTACATGAAGGAACCTTTTAAATACAAGCGCGCTCATGCTCACAGGTGTACACACGGGTGCTCACACACACAAACTACACCCTTTTTGGCTCCTACCTCAAAGCACACTGTGTGCTGTCGATCTTACGAGCTGCACAATAATGTTCAATATTTAGTATTTACTGTTATATTCCCATAGATCATCGTGATGTTGTTTATTATATTGCTCTTTTTTTTTCTTCTGCTTGTTTTCTCTTTTTTCTTTCTCAACAGGTGATCCAGGTGATTGATATATGTGTTTTTTGTCTGCTTAATTTGTTGGTTTTTGTTGTTTTCCCTTTATCACCTTTCCTCTTCCCTGCTGTTTTTCTTTCCCTCTTTCTTTCTCCCCGTTTCTTTTCCCCAGTCAAGTCTGTCCCGTATTTAGCAAGTGAAAATAAAATAAAATAAACAATAAAAGGTGAATCAAATAGACCATTACGGCGAGGCTGGGATGGTCCATTTGGTAAAGTAAATCCGTTGGGCATCTTTCTTCGCCTTCAGACAATAATTCTGATGGCAAAAGAGCCAAACGGGACAGGCAAACAAAAAAAAAAAAAAGAGAGATGGCGAGTGAGAGAGAGAGAGAGAGCAGAAAGAGAGAGAGCGAGAGAGAGAGAAAGACAGCAGAAAAATGTTTGTGGTTGTTACAGTAAAAATATTACTTTTTCTACTTGGATTTTATGTTTTTTTGTCTGATTTTAGATCAATTATGTTAATACAGTATGTCAAAATGAAAACATAACTTTAAATTCAGACATTTGAGGTTGTGCTGAAAAGAATGATACCAAACAAGGCAAAGTAAATAGTTTTTAAAGGTGAAATGTAGAGGTAAAATCAAAAGCAGTCAAAAATGGCCAATTATACCCTGGACCCCAGAGGGTTAAGTGTTTTTTTTTAAAGTAACGCAATAGTTACTTATCAAGTAATTAATTACTTTTAGAATATTGTGACTCAGTTACTAACTCAGTTACTTTTTTGAAGAAGTAACGAGTAACTATAATTAATTACTTTTTCAAAGTAACTAGCCCAACACTGTTTATTAACAACAACATGATTATGTGTAATATGAGAGGAGTGACTTGTGGCAATGAACAGAGAACCTTAACCTGATGCTGCATTTCTTCCTAGGCTACGTCCAGGGGTATTTTTGAAAACAGAGATTTTCCGTTTTCATTTTTTAAAAAAAATCCCGTCCACACGTAAATGCAAAAACGAAGGAAAACGCTGCTAGGAACATGCCAAAGCAACAGGTGGCGATATATTCCTAACCGTGTAGAAATGTTGGCCAATCAGAAGTCTAGAAGCCTGGGCGGGAAAGAGTACTGAACTGAGTCGTATGTGTGGAGGGACAGAAACTGTGTGTGTATATGTAAGCATTTAAGCACTGCAGAGAATTTCACCGAAACAATAACATGGCGCACAGTGTGACGTCAAAAAAGGCGCACACCTTTGACGCTGCGTTTTCTCCGTTTTCCTCGCCCACACGTAAAACTGAGTTTTCGAAAATCTCCACCCTGGGAGGAGTTTTTAAAAATCTCCGTTTTCAGTGACCCAGGTACGTGTGGACGTAGCCCTGGTGTTACAGTTTCCAGCCTACCTACAGCTTTGTTTTGATTACTTCTCACCTGTGTTCAGTTTGTTTTTTTAACAAATTAGCTCCACTCTTCCTCGCCTTTCCAGTTTGACACAGTTGATAAAATTAGCATCAACCGATGAAAACAATGAGGCATTTAGCAGCTAATAGGAAGCTACCCCTCCAAAAAATTTGTGGAAACCAAAATAGACTTACAAGGAACATGGAATAATACTGCAGCGATTGTGTGCTGCTGAATGTGTAAAAAAGTCATTTTATTTATGGGTTGGTTGCTGTTTTAGTGTTTGTCTGTGTGTGCAGCTTTCCAATTGTATTGGCGTAATGATTGGATTTGTTCTAGATGGATAGTGACAGTGTTGTTGGAGAGTTTCACTACACTAAAATTAGTAGTGCCATTAGAGCCATTAAATAATGTGTTAATTATATCTGTAGAAATGAAAGCAGAGCAACAATGTCTGTATAACCAGGACCTTTAGAACCAGTTAAGCATCCATATTTTTAATAATTGTGATCACAAATGTTTTAAAACTGTACAGTGGCAAAATCAGTGTGGCAACAAAACAGTGTTTAGAAAAGTTAGCTAATATCCAGATACTGTCTTTCATATTTTTTATTGAGAAATCTGACAAAGGCTCTATTTTTGCTTAGCAACTGCTTTCTCTCTTTTTTTATAAGTCCCTCAATAAGCAAGTCTTGACACTTCCCAGTCGTCTTTGTTAAAGTCACAGGGAATTTTCTTTTTGGCCTAACAAGACCAGGCCCTAACTAAATGAATAAGAAGTTCCAGTTCAGTGGTTTTAAAAAAAAAATTTATTATATCATATCATCACATGTTTACTTGATTCTCAAAAAAAAAAAAAAAAAAAAAAAAAATGCAACCCTGTTAGATAACAGATTTTAAAAGTTTTGCCTTGAGCAGTGTTTTTTGTTTTGTTTTGTTTTTTGCCAGCATACACAAATTGTGAAGCTTAGATAATGTAGTTTTATAAGCCTTTCATGCCATTAATTCAGCAATTTCAGGACATCTCAAGGTTTGGATCAATGGATATGGTAAATCAGTTGCTAAGGCAGTGGCTGTGCTGATATTAATCTGGGGTTGTTCAACCAGGACCACAGGAGGCAGCATGACAGACTAAGGGACAGACAAGCAAGAGGCAGGAAGGCAGACACGAAGCAGGGTGAATCATCAGAAGGGGGGAAAAGGCTGGGGGACATTAAACAGTATAGTCTGGGAGATCACAAAGTCTCAAAGTGACAACCAACTTCCAGGTTTATGCCCAGAGGTTTCACATCAAAAATGACTTTCCATATTTAAAAAACACTGTGCACTTTCTGATTTGATTATGAGATTCTCCTTGCCTGCTGCACATTGCTGAAAAACAGGGTCAAGACTCTATGTGAGGGCAACTACACAAGCAGAAAAAAAAACATAAGCAACACACAGTATAGAGATAAGATAAGATAAGATAGAACTTTATTAATCCCTCGGGTGGGTTCCTCTGGGAAATTCGATTTCCAAAAAAGCACAGCACCGACAGAAGTTACAGAGTTATACACACACACATATATATAAATACAGAGACAATATAAATAAAATATACGAAGGGGATAAATAGAATAAATAGGAATAAAAATAAAAATAAAAATACAAGTATATGCATGGGGTTTAAATCCTTAACCCCATGCATTTGGATTTTCTTGTATACACATACCCGGTTTAGACTTCAAATAATACACTTTAAAGTTCTGTACAACACAGCAAAAATATTTGATTTCTTCTGGGACCAGATGCTAGCAGTGCCTGCACTGTCTGTCATATAGTGTCAGTGTTGATGCAAGGATTTTTCCAAATTATATATCCAGCAGAATCTTGTCCATTATCCGGAAACGTGAATTTAAAAGAGGCAGTCTGTTACTGCACCAATCTTTAGTCTGTCAATCTGTCTGACAGTCTTTCTGTGTCTTTCCCTTTCACCTTGCCACTATCTGTCTGAGTCTTTCTATCAGCGACACAGGGATGCTTTATCTGGGTAAAGTACACCACAGTGCAGTAACATCTCCCAAGACAGCCAGGGAGCTGATAGGTATCACTCTACAAACAGGCTGTTCCTCCTAGGACTCTGCACACAGATAATGCTCTGCTTTCTCTTCCACCTTTTTCTCAGTTCTGTCTGCCTGTGTCTCTGACTCGGTCTCTCTCGGTTCCCCAACCCCCACCTACCCAGTGTGTCTGTGTCTCTCACTACATGGATCTCTTTCTATCTGCTGGTCTCCCTCGTTCTATCTTTCTCTGTCAGGATGATCTCATGGGGATAGAGGTGCATAACCTCTCCCAGTTGGAGATCCTGCAGATATTAGCCTTCTGTGTTCTCTCTAACCCAAGATGGAATTAGAAACACCACCCTCTGAGTGAGCAACATTAGTGCTGGATTAAGGTGCAGTGAAATTACACAAATGCGTTTTCATTTGCGTGCATTTGTGCTGGATGCCAGCTGTCCCGCAGTGTGAGTGTGTGTCTAGTGCGTCACCCTGCTTTCTCCGGCCCAGGTTCCCAGTGGCGTTCGGCATATGGTAACCATGGGATACAGGCCACAGATAAAACTATGTATGCTACCAGCTACCCTTTTACGTCACAGACCTCCTCTCCTCCCTTCTACTCCACACCACTTTGTGCTTATTATGCTTTATCAATAGATAGCATTGGTTAACTTGATTAAAACTACTTGCAAACAGGCAAAATACACTCACAGACAAATACTCTTAACTAAATGCTATTTTTCTCACAATGATGCAACTTATGTTTGGAGTTCTGTTTGCCTGTCCCAGCTTTATACAACTATATTACTACAAATTCTCATTTTATATCCTTTTGAAATTCCCTGCAGTATTTAAACTGGAGAAAATAGAACTTTGCGCACCACAAAGGGGTAACTGACTGTTACGTTACCAAAGATGGAATTTTTCGCAAAGAGCTCTGAAGATAAGACCCTTTCTCCCCAATAAAGAACCCACTGACAAATAAAAGAAAGAACAAAGGGAAGGTACTAGGAAGCAATGCCATCTTAGAAGCAGTAAAGCAGTTCACTGACAAGGTGGACACACCTGCTGGAGAGCATAGATGTGGCAGCTGAGTTAAAGCAGAGATCAAAGACCTGAACTATAGAAGTGGTCCTATAACTTGAACAATGAGTGGCACTAAAAGTTTAGCATGAAGGTAAAATAGGAAAAAGAAGGTAAAGATATATGTAAGGTTGCTCCTACTAAAATTCTGATATTTTCAATTTCACTACAGTAGATGTGTGATCAAAGATGCAAGAAACAAGAGCAGCTGCAAAATGCAAGTATCAAATATTTTTTGCTGGGTGTACATAGAAGAATATCTACACAGTTAATGAGTAAATCAGGTCTTTTTATTCTATGAAATATATTTTATAATTCATTAGGAATATTGCATATTTAAGGGACATTACTTTCTTTGGTACTTAGAAGTAATTAATAATGAATGGATTAATAATTTTCCTCAAAAAATCTCAATACGTCTTCGATAACTCTATCCCATTTCACAACTTATTAGACTCCTGGTGATTGAAATATCAAGGCAGCAAGCACGATTCCTAGCCCAAACCAAATTTTGCAGCAAAGTCAAAAAATTGATTTCTGGATAATTTCTCTCTCTGTGATGTACCTTGTTTCTGATTGCTGCATGTCAGCAGTGCCGCTCACAAATCACTTTGTTATTAAGTTGATTTTTAAATCTCCTGGTGTTCGCAGCACAAGGGAACTGGAAATTCAATTCCAGTTTATTAAAATGCCAATCAATTTTTGATGGCTCTGAAGCCATAATATCTAATGCAGTACTCTTAAATGTGTATCAGGCTAAAGACACTTTTGCTAAATGATATGGGTACCCCCACACATATACTGCATAAAAATGTGTTGCATATTAAACTTGATGTGTAACACAGCCTGTTAAATTATGTATGAATTAATCTTTTCATGCATGCAATACTATTATTTGCTTAAACATAACTATTTGTGCATGGCACATATTCTTAGTGAGATTTCAGACTTTGAGGAGTATCACAGGGTAGCTGGAAATTGTCTGGGAGAGAGCCTCATGCCTCAAGCTACAGTCTTGACCTGTGCTGACTCTGGTGAAGGAGGAAAACTCACATAAATTCAAAGCAGTTAACTGCTTTTCCTGTCAATTGTTGGATTTCTGTTCTGCACTGTAAAACACATTAGTGTATTCATGTAAACAATATAAGCACTTTTTTAAATTCAGTAAACGCACCAGTAAAAGATGAACTGAATGATTTAAAGGGGGTATAAATGAACTTAGTTGCAATCTAGACCTCAGTGCAATAGTTGATACTGTTTACCATAATATTTTATAACAGAGAGTAGAGCATACTGGGCTGCAGTGGTCTGAATCAAACCTATCGTTTGTTACACACTAAGGGTTACATAAAGCTTATAGTTAGGGCTGGATCAGGTGACTGAATCCTCCCTTAGTCATGCTGCAGTAGGCCCACATTGTTGGGGGCGTCCCATGATGAAGTGTTTCTTCTTTACTCACCTCTTTTCGCTCTGTGTGTTTAGTTATCATTATTCTCTGGCTCACTTTCATAGCATGTCCTTTTTCTTGTCTCACTCGTCTAACCCTTAACCATTCGCGTTATATGGCAGTCTCTCTCTGATCCCGGTTCTGCTGGTGGTTTCTTCCTGTTAAAATTGAGTTTTTCCTTCCCTCTGTCACCAGTTGCTTTGGGGTTTTCTCTGTACTCTTTACAATATAAAGTGAATGCTGTGATGTTTTGCTATATTAATAAAACTGAAGTGAAATAAACTGAACTGAATGCGTTATCTTAAAGCTTCCATTAGGATTTATCATGACAGAATAGCAGGACCAGCTTCAAATCTCGTTGCTGTTTCTCATTTCATTTGATGAAACCTTCAAACAGATATTAAAAAACACACACGAAAACAAAAACTTTATTTAGTCGATGTTAAACATTCATAATTGTGTACGTGTTCCTGTTCATTCATTTATCTTTCCATTAACAGCAAAAATATTCAAATAACAATAATAATAATAATAAACTTGTATTTCTGGATGTTTAATTGACAATTTTTCATGGTAAACAATAACACAAAATATTTGTGACATTTTATGAACCAGCTTCCTTTGTTAATATGCTGGACACTGATAGACACACTTATGATGTGTAACATGTAGCAGACAGATGCATGTCCAGTGCACATGTTGTCTATAGTTTTCTCCCCACTAGACACAGAAAAAAAATGTTATGGCCACTGCCAATAAAAGAACCATTCCTTAGCACTGGAATAAAAACTGTGCATCTCACTGAGATCTGTGAGACATTAAAACCTGGATGACTGACAACATTGTGTGTGTTTTAAAGGAAAGTCCTGCAGGCCGTTTCTCTTCATTGACCACTGTCACTGGAGCCACTGCTCCCTTACGGGCTCCCACAAAATCACCCTGGAGAGTAAATTCATGTTTATTAGTGAGAGAGTAAAATGTCATTAAACCAATGAAACAGAATGATAGTTTGAAATAATCCCACTAATTGTGCCACTAATTAGATATTTTACATGTGAATAGTTCTTCACAGTTTGCAAAATCAATGCAAACAGTGCACAATTATTCTGACTGATCAATGCATTTGTTGTAGTTTTTGATCAAAAGAGATAAAGTAGCGATAAGCTTAGACATATGCATTTTTAAATGCTTAAAACGTAATTAAGGCCATTAAGGAAAGTTGTAAGTAATGTGAACTTATAGGGGCTTTCTCAGTTGACTTGAGCTCAAAGAAGGGAGAAAAAAAAGAACTCACAATGCTCTGTTATTTTATAAACATTTCCTTAATATATGGAGCAGAAAATCTGCTAAATTAAATGTGTGTTAAAACCAATATTTGCACAGGACTCTCATTCCATATGTCTATTTAAAGAGTTACTGATGTGGATAATCAATTTACCTCTTACATTCAAATGAAGATAACTCCAGGCTTCAACAAGTGAACACCTTGCAGCATTAGTGTTTATTGCAAAATCCTATCTTTGCATTTCCCTTGACAATAATCCCTTAATGAGCTGTGTGAGTCACATGAAGGTTTGCTATCACTTCACTCATAATAAAGCTTCAAGTGACTCCAAGAATAAAGACTGCTTATCAGTTATTTATACTATAATGGGATGATCTTTGGAAGTCAGTTTTACTCATAATAAAGATGCAATACAATTTTGTTTACCCAGTAAATATTACAAATATTACAGCCTTTTCTCGACATTTCGTCCAGGTTGAAAAACAGCTCCAAAATGATGCATCAAAGACAGAGTGTCGTGCTTTGCTTCATATCCTTTTAGCAAACCAAAGTTTACATTCAGCAGTTTTTTAATATATTAACCTTTTAACAATTAAAACTAAATAAAGCCAATGACTTCTTCTGTGAAGGAACAAAAAACTCAAAAGATAATCCACCAAAGACTCAAACTAGCTCTCCAGTTGAGCTAAAAGAGCTGTGCACTGTGGGTAGCTCTGCCACACAGAACGGCAGGGAACCAGACAAAGACAATGTGTTTTTCAAGGCTAACAGGTGTTTCTCTTGACAGAATCATTTGTGCCGCAGAGAATAACTCCAAATTGAGTTATTCTTTGTGGCAGAATAACTCTAAACAGAGCACCACTTCACTCCTTTGCTGTGTACATTAATGGTAAGATGATACACTACCAGTCAAAAGTTTGGACACACTTTCTCATTCATTGTTTTTCCTTTATTTTTCCTACTTTCTACATTTTAGATACATACTGAAGACATCAAATATATCAAGCAAGATATATGGAATTATTTAGCAGAGAAAAAAATTAACAAATAACTCTAAATATGTTTTATATTTTAGATTTCCCAAAGTAGCCACCCTTTGATTTGTGGACAGCGCTGCAAACCCTTGGCCTTCTCTCAATGAGCTTCATGATGTAGTCACCTGAAATGGTTTTCACTTTACAGGTTTGCCTTGTCAGGGTTTATTTGTGGAATTTCTTGCCTTCTTATTGGGGTTGGGACCATCAGTTGTGTTGTCAGCTTGGTACACAGCTGACAACACAACACAACAATAGAATTCATATTATGGCAAGAACCAATCAGCTAAGAGAAATAATAGTCCACCATAACTTCAATAACTGAAGGTCAGTCAGTCCAGAAAACTGCTAAAACTTTTAATCTCCCCAAGTGCACTCACAAAAATCATCAAGCGCTATGACAAAACTGGCTGACACAGAGTTCCAGTAGCAGACACATCTCCATGTCAACTGTTCAGAGGAGACTGCATGAGTCAGGCCTTTATGGTCAAACAGCTGCAAAGAAACTACTACTAAAGAAAAGCAGCAAGCAGAAGAATTTTGTTTGGGTCAAAAAACACAAGGAATGGACATTAGATCAGTGGAAAGCTTTGGTCTGATGAGTCCAAATTTGGTTCCACCTATCATGTCTTTGATTGAGGCAGAAAAGGTGAACCGATGGTCTCTACATGCCTAGTTCCTACCATGAAGTATGGAGGAGGAGGTGTGATGATTTGGGGGTGCTTTGCTGGTGACACTGTTGGGGATTTATTCAAAACTGAAGGCACACTGAACCAGCATGGCATCCTGCAGCGACATGCCATCCCATCATGTTTGGATTTAGTTGGACCATCATTTATTTTTCAACAGGACAGTGACCCCAAATACACCTCCAGGCTGTGTAAGAGCTATTTGAACAAGAAGGAGCATGATGGAGTGCTGTGTCAGATGGCCCGGCCTCCACAGTCACCTGACCTAAACCCAATCAAGACAGTTTGGGATGAGATAGACCACAGAGTGAAGGCAAAAGGGTCAACAAGTGCTCAGCATCTCTGGAAACTCCTTTAGAATTGTTGGAAAACCTTTTCATGTGACTACCTGAGAACGCCAATAGTGTGCAAAGCTGTAATCAGAGCAAAGAGTGGCTATTTTGAAGAATCTAAAATATAAAACATATTTTGAGTTATTTTACATTTTATGTTTGTTCATAGTTTTGATGCCATCAGTGAGAATCAGCAATGTAAATAGTGATACAAATAAAGAAAAAACATTAAAAGAGAAGGTGTGTCTTTTGACTTTATTTAAAAGTTGATGATTGGCAACAAAAAGTAGCATTTCATCTAAGAAAAAAGCCAAAGATGTCCAGGGGAGACTGTGGCTCAGGGGGTTGGGAAGCGCATCTGTAACCGGAAGGTCGCCGGTTCGATCCCCGGGCTCTCTGTCCTGGTCGTTGTGTCCTTGGGCAAGACACTTTACCCTACCGCCTACTGGTGTTGGCCAGAGGGGCCAATGGCACGATATGGCAGCCTTGCTTCTGTCAGTCTGCCCCAGGCCAGCTGTGGCTACAACTGTAGCTGCCTCCACCAGTGTGTGAATGTGAGAGTGAATGAATAGTGGCATTGCAAAGCGCTTTGGGTGCCTTGAAAAGCGCTATACAAATCCAATCCATTATTATTAGTTTACAAAGAATTGGCATTTTGTTTTAAAAAAAATTCCCACATAAAAAACTTTTCGTTTCTGCAATCTTACATAGATTTGTTTTTAATCAACAGATATACAGTTTAATTAAGAAAGGTAACATGGAAGAAATTATGAAAAAAAATGGATTGAAAGTCTTGAAGTCACATGACTACATGTAAAGTAAACCAGACAAAATATGGATCTATCTGCTCAAAGTCATTATGAACCTTGTCTATCCCCACAGGCTCAGCAAAAGTGTGCTGAACGATTTCAGCTGTTAATATGATAATCAATTCTACATGTGTCAAAACTAATGGCCTTGGCCAACACAAAAGGACATCAATGTTGAACTGCAAGACCAAAAGAATTATTACAGGAAGTGTAATTTCCCTCCCTAGGATACTAGAAAGGATTAAACTAGAGGGCTTGTGGGAGACTGGAATTGTTTTTCCTCTCAGTGGGGTTGTCTCAGGTAACAACTATTCTAGTATTATTAAAGAGCTAAAAATGGCCCATACAGTTACGGCAACCTGAATTCAGCTACCATAGGGTATTTGTGTGTGTATGTGTGTGCAAGTGGTGTGTGTATGTGCATGTAGATGACATGAGTGTGTATGTGTCTTTGCATTCATGTGTGACTGTCCCTTGGAGATGTATGCGTTGTGTGTCCGTACAGTGACGTGTGTGCTGATGGAGGCAGTTGGTAGCTGTGAAATGTGTCTAAGAAGAAAGCAGGGTGAGAAGTCCTCCTTAAATGTGCACAGCGCTGCATAAAACAACTCTGGTGTTTGTGCTGGAGCACTCCAAATAAACACCCGATAAGTAGGTCTGTTTTGTCATTTCAAACTCTGCATATATTTCACTGTGTTGAGCATTTTTTTTCGACTATATTTCGTTTGCTGTGCACTCTGCTCCAAATGTGGTTTGTGTCTGTCACAGGATATATTCACATCAAGTCTTTTGTCTCGCTCGCTGCCTTTTTAACTGCAGGTTTTAGCAATCTCGTTACAGTGCCACTTCTGTATGTTGTGAATGCAAAAGTTAACAGACCCATACATAAACACACACACCCTCAGATATATAGTACACGGCATGCACTGACAGTTTTAGCAGTACTCCACAACTACATGCATAATGCCTTCCTTCATGTGGGCTGACCCCTTTCTTTTCCTCTCTGCTCTACTCTTCTATCAGCCTGCACTTCCATTTCATTATGAATCCGTCATACATTGCTGCTTTCACTGGGCTTTCTCTAAATGCAAACAAGATTTAATATCTTTTATGCATGTTCATGTGTGGTGGTCCTGAGAGCCAGAGTGCTCTCAGCATGCAGAAAATCAGGTCAATCAGTAATACTCCTCATTATCCGGTACTATAGTGGCAGACATCCACAGACGTGGATGGCATTTATTGCAACTCTGGCGACAGAGCGAGCAGCTGTGTCTTTCTATCTGTTGACACTTGTATGATTTATGAAATGTCTCTTTACACTGATGCCTGTGTTGCTCTGAACATGCAGTAAAAATGACTAGATTGTAAGTTCATATGTGGGCACACACAACCTTCGCGGTTTTGTAGTATACAGTATGCATCTACTTACAAAGTGCCTGTGACATTGATTTGTATGCTTCCTGATGCCAAACATACACCTGAATTGATTAAAACATCAGCCACATTCACTGCTAGCTTCTAACCAACCTATGTGTATTTTATGTCTTCCATCCAAAAAAATCGGTATGGGAAGCCACTAAAAATATGTCACATGCCAGTGATTTCCCCACCACAGGGTGCAAAAGCTTCTCATGCTATTTTAAGTGACTGTTTCTGACAAATAAACAAATTTGTTCTTTCTGGTGTCGCTAGGTAGACATGTGCCCCACTGAGTCCTGACTGTGTGTGACTGAAGCTAAAGTGAGTTTTAGTACACAACTCCACAGCTACCTGTGTTCATGTCCCTTTTCCCTGGGTCCTATCCTGGTGAAAGACAACAGACTTTTGCTGCACTCTGACATCTGTTTTGTGATTAGCCTGCCAAGCTGCACAAAGGTGCAGACCCTTGAACACTTGCATTCCCAAATACCTGTCGCTCATAAGTTTTTTTTACCCCAATCGTCCTACCTGCTGCCTCCTTATAGTATTATCTTCTTATATTTGCTCAGGTTCCACTTTTAAGGAGCCGATTTATGACAGAATTATGTTTAGCCTTCTTTTAGACTTAAAGTTTGGTTGAAATTGCAAAAGATTCAATTAGAGAAATGCTCATTTAATGTTGTCTCTTATCTCTCTTTGTTTTCATACAGTTTTGATGTGGAGGACTTAGAATCAAAGAAGCAGCTTTGCCATTCATTAAGCAGGATGACACACTTGTAGTGTCAATGTGTTATGTTTATGCAGTATATAGCAGGAGACTATAGACTTTTATATTGTATTATCATATGTCTGTGTAGGTTCTCAGTCATCCAGATCATGGTAGGCTGAGGAGTTTGGAAATAAAGCGACTGTTTTACCTCTGATCTAAAAGGCTTCTTCAATTTGAAAACTAAATGGTGAAGAATTCCAGGTATTTAAACCCTAATGAGGGTTGCCCCTTAAGAGGGTCATTGACCCACTATTAATCATGTACCTCATCACATGTGCCAAGGTACGAAAAAAGGCGTGGGTCTGTACCATCAGAGGTTTCTCTGATCTTGCCTCACCATATCATGCGACCTATTGAGGTCACCTGACACAAGATGTAAGTGGGGGTTGAGGGTCTTAGGAAGGGATCTCAAGACTGCATCGTAGGTGCCTCACAGTCGGTGTCAAATGTCACTAACTGTATAATATATTTCAAGAAAAATTATTGCAACAAAAATAATAGTTTACACTATGCACACCAGTAGCTTTAGCTGGGACCAATTGGGTACCTATTGCAAGATTAAGAGTTACTATATGCAGTCTAACAGTTCTGGTAGCCAGATACATGTACCACAGCTGAGCAAGCTGCAGGCTAGTCAAGGTTCCTTTAATCGGTAATATATATACAGTGGGGCAAAAAAGTATTTAGTCAGCCACCGATTGTGCAAGTTCCCCCACCTAAAATGATGACAGAGGTCAGTAATTTGCACCAGAGGTACACTTCAACTGTGAGAGACAGAATGTGAAAAAAAAATCCATGAATCCACATGGTAGGATTTGTAAAGAATTTATTCGTAAATCAGGGTGGAAAATAAGTATTTGGTCAATAACAAAAATACAACTCAATACTTTGTAACATAACCTTTGTTGGCAATAACAGAGGTCAAACGTTTACTATAGGTCTTTACCAGGTTTGCACACACAGTAGCTGGTATTTTGGCCCATTCCTCCATGCAGATCTTCTCGAGAGCAGTGATGTTTTGGGGCTGTCGCCGAGCAACACGGACTTTCAACTCCCGCCACAGATTTTCTATGGGGTTGAGGTCTGGAGACTGGCTAGGCCACTCCAGGACTTTCAAATGCTTCTTACGGAGCCACTCCTTTGTTGCCCGGGCGGTGTGTTTTGGATCATTGTCATGTTGGAAGACCCAGCCTCGTTTCATCTTCAAAGTTCTCACTGATGGAAGGAGGTTTTGGCTCAAAATCCCATTCATTCTGTCCTTAACACGGATCAGTCGTCCTGTCCCCTTGGCAGAAAAACAGCCCCATAGCATGATGTTTCCACCCCCATGCTTCACAGTAGGTATGGTGTTCTTGGGATGCAACTCAGTATTCTTCTTCCTCCAAACACGACGAGTTGAGTTTATACCAAAAAGTTCTACTTTGGTTTCATCTGACCACATGACATTCTCCCAATCCTCTGCTGTATCATCCATGTGCTCTCTGGCAAACTTCAGACGGGCCTGGACATGCACTGGCTTCAGCAGCGGAACACGTCTGGCACTGCGGGATTTGATTCCCTGCCGTTGTAGTGTGTTACTGATGGTGACCTTTGTTACTTTGGTCCCAGCTCTCTGCAGGTCATTCGCCAGGTCCCCCCGTGTGGTTCTGGGATCTTTGCTCACCGTTCTCATGATCATTTTGACCCCACGGGATGAGATCTTGCGTGGAGCCCCAGATCGAGGGAGATTATCGGTGGTCTTGTATGTCTTCCATTTTCTGATGATTGCTCCCACAGTTGATTTTTTCACACCAAGCTGCTTGCCTATTGTAGATTCACTCTTCCCAGTCTGGTGCAGGTCTACAATACTTTTCCTGGTGTCCTTCGAAAGCTCTTTGGTCTTGGCCATGGCGGAGTTTGGAGTCTGACTGTTTGAGGCTGTGGACAGGTGTCTTTTATACAGATGATGAGTTCAAACAGGTGCCATTCATACAGGTAACGAGTGGGGGACAGAAAAGCTTCTTACAGAAGACGTTACAGGTCTGTGAGAGCCAGAGATTTTCCTTGTTTGAGGTGACCAAATACTTATTTTCCACCCTAATTTACGAATAAATTCTTTACAAATCCTACCATGTGGATTCATGGATTTTTTTTTCACATTCTGTCTCTCACAGTTGAAGTGTACCTCTGGTGAAAATTACTGACCTCTGTCATCACTTTAAGTGGGGGAACTTGCACAATCAGTGGCTGACTAAATACTTTTTTGCCCCACTGTAAGTACTGTAGAAAACTCTTGAGTTGCTCCTCGTTTCTTTATATTTTTTTAATAAGTTCCTTCCAGGGGGCCAGACTTTCTTGTAATTTTTAAAAGTGGTTTTGAATATTAGTTCTTCTAAGTTTTTCTTATTCAAAGTTTTTCTTTGGCTGCCTTTTCAGTCATTTTCAATCCAGCTATACTGCCCAAAAAGAACACAAAGGCTTGTCTCACATTTGCCAAAAAAAACCCTCTGAAGACTCCCTGAGACTTTTGAGAAAACAGCCTACACTTAGTCATTGAGGGCTAGCAGGAGGGACTATGCGCTTACCTGCTGCTCCATGGCAGGTAGCTCCATGCCCTCCTGGGTTTTAATTGCACCTTAGAACACATATGCATCAACACTACAATGAGCGGGTGGAGGGAGGTTTGGAGTCTTCTCCCACCCCCATTCTCTGCGGCCTGCTGGAGCGGGAGGGCTAGTAGGAGGAGTTGGCCGTCCAACTGCGGTCTGGGGTGTGGGGCCTCCCTGCTGCTGCGGAGTCGGGGTGGTCTGCCTCTCCCCACCGCAGGGAAAAGGGTAACACCACCTGGGTCTGGGTGCAATTCCCCCCTCCAGGGGCAAGGGTACCTAGACCCGGTTTGTAGAGTACGCTTGGGGAGTGTGATTGTGTGTACAGCGTCTCTTTATGTCTGTCTCCACGTTGGTTGAGTGTGGAGTGAGTGCATATGAGAGCATGAGGGTGGGAATGGATGTTTGTGTCTGTGTGTGCCTGTATGTCTGTGTCTATATGTCAGGTTGGGTATCAGACGCCACCTCTCTGGGGACACCTCAGGCCCTCCAAGGTTTGGAGGCCTATCTCCACCCACCACCACTTCCCCTGCCGGTGGCGGACTCCCTCAGGTGTCGGTGTGTTGGTGGTTCTTTGTGTCTGGGGGTGGGCGTCCGGGTACACACCGGCTCACTCCTTGGCGGCCGCTTGTCGGGGCCTGGGGCCTGGGGCTCGCTCGGGCCCCCTTTGGAGGTGGGGTGCCCCCGGCCTCTCGGCCTGGGGCTCGGTCACTCAGGCGCAGCTGGGGGCCGGCGGAGCTCACGGGCGCGTCACTGCAACTCCCCCTGACTTCTGCTCCGCGGCTGCTGGGCGAGCCCTCATCTGGGACTCTCCTCAGCTCTTACTGGAATAGTGGCGCGGCTGCCCCTCTGTTGGTCTTCCATGGTCTCTTGTGTTCTGGGGGCCTCTGGATATCTGGAGTTTTGATCTCCTCCATACCCGCTTCACACCCTGGAGGACGGGGCTGTGGCCCCCCCACACTCCCTAGCAGATCATTACATGGAGAAACCTTTGGAATGCAAGCATGCTGATCCACACAGGTATGCACACATGGGTATTCACAGACGCGGACTAAAGCTTTCTTGGCTGCTACCTCAAAGCACACTGTGCGCTGTCTATCTTGCGTGCTGCACAATATCGTTTATTACTTAGTAAATATTGATATCTATGGCTAGCTAGTTTATTGTGATGGTGCTTTGTTTTCTCTATTATTATGTTGCTCTTTGTTGTTTGCTGTCTCCTCTGTTTGTTTTTTTTGTTTGTTTTTTTTTTTTTCTCCATACAGGTGACCCAGGAGTTCTTTTTTTTTTTTTTTCTCTCTCTTCCCCCCCCTTCTCACCGTCTCTTCTCCCCTTTGGTTTTCTTTCTTTCTCTCCCCCTCTTTCTCTCATTCATTCCCCCTGTCCTATTTATTAAAAAAAAAAAAAAAAAATGACAAAGGATGAACTGAAGCTCTGCCATCACGTAATGTCGCATACTGCTGTTTCTGATGTCATTTAAAAAAAAAAGAAAAAAAAAAAAAAAAAAAAAAAAAGAGAAAACAGCCTGTGGACTGACAAGGCAAAAGTTAAACTTTTTGGAAGTTTTGTCTCCCATTACATCTGGCATCAAATTAATTCACCATTTGACAAAAAGAGCACCAAGTCAGCAGTCAAACATGGTGAGGGTAGTGTGATGGTCTGCGTTCTGCTCTGCTATTTCAGAAATCGGTGAATTCTGCTCCATACCATTAAGTCCTGAAGGAGAATGTCATCAGTTTGTGGCCTGAAGCTCAAGTACAGATGGGTTAATGAGGAGAATAATGATACAAAACATGTAATGTAGAAGAAATGAAGAAGAAAAAAAGAAAAGAAAAAAGAAAGCTAAATGACAGTTTTGGAGTATTTGCAGATGTTTCAATAAATCATCATCATCATAAATCAACAGCAACAGCTTTTGAACAACACTGTAATAGCTTACTATGTGAATATAAAAAAGACTCTAGAAACACTAGCACCCTGTCAGCATGGTCTTAGAAAGGTAGAGCCATTTGAATGATTTTGTACAAGAATGCAAGCAATATATATATTCATATCAAACATGATTCAGACATTGTAAGACCACAGTTTCTTATGTTGCTGTTTCACTTGAGGCAGCTGCCAAAATGCAGCTAAATTCCAAAAAAGAAAAAATCTGACCTTCAAGCTTTATTTTTTTAATATGTTAACATTTGTGTATGTTATTTATGTTTATCATATTCATACGTGAGGACTCACATTGGTCCACTTCTCTCCTCTGACCAGCCTGCACCCTTTAGACCATTTGCTTGAAATTGTGTTTTGTGTATTTCTGCCTCAGCCTTCTGTCAAATTGAGCAAGTGGACTCCAAACAATTTCACACAATAAACAAAACAAATATGACCTTTAAACACAGAAAGGCAGAGGAGTAGATGGTTATGCAGGCGTTAAAAAACAGAGAAAGGGCAGAGGATACATTCTGTATTCATGTTAAGTACCCTTAAGGATAATTCCAAGTAAGAACATAATATTTAACTTCACATTTTCAAAAGTGCAGCACCAACCAGAACTGTTTGCTAGAATGAAATTTAAATCATCTCTGCCATTGCTTGGGTCAGTGTCATTTGGAAGTTTATGGGGGGTTGACTGCAACAGATGCACAGTAACAGTGATCTGGTTTGACCACATGTGGATCTGGTCATCAATCAAATATAATCACTAATATCAGCCCATTGTGAGCAATGGTCAGTTCCTTCTATACCAGCAGTCCCCAACCCCTGGGTGATGGACCGTTACTGTTCTGTGAGTCGTTTGGTACCAGGCCATGAGAGTTGAGGCTCGGGTGTGAAATGTATGGTTTTCGGGGTTTTTATCATTATTTTTTTTTATCATTTTTATTGTTAACTGGGCCTTTCCCCGTGTGTTATGACTAAATCTTCTTCTTTTTGGTACCGGTACTGGTTTTATTTTGTTGTATTTACCCGTGACACCTTAAAGGCCGGTCCATGAAAATATTGTCGGACATAAACCGGTCCGTGGTGCAAAAAAGTTTGGGGACCGCTGCTCTATACCACCAGTACTGAGTTTGATGCTCCAAAAAGAGGTGTATTACATACAATATTTGTTGTTGTAATACAAAACAATACAGTACAAGTTACATATTTACTCCATTACATTACTTTCCCTTTAATCCACAAGATGGCCTGAGATGCACTGTCAGACAATTAGCACTTAGCTATATAGATGTGAGCCTATATCCACACAACCACCTATCGCAATTTGAAGGCACAAAGAAAAACTTTGTGTTGGTGTTTAAGTATCAAACACAAAGCTTTCAGCAAAGTTGACAAAAATCAGTCCCTAAGAGCACTTCACAGAAAAATGTTAGTGCAACAGTGAGTCTCAGGAGTAGGTCTTTTGGCTGGGTTCTTTGCTACCTTTGTGTTAGCATATTCTCTTTACTTACATGGAAAGACTTGATGTCATGTTAGCAGCAGAGAACTGTTGTTAATGTCCTGGAAGATGGGTACACCGTGGTCATAAAGGGATGGACACAGTATGCATCTTCTGTCTGCTTTTTGGTGAGCCTCTGCAAAAGGCAGCCTTAATTTCCTGATCTTCGCTTACGGCAGTGGCACTGGTGTGCCCTTCTTCTGTACCCCATCTGCCTCAAAGTTCAATATGTCATGCATTCAGAGATGCTCTTCTGCATACCTTGAATGTAAAGACTGATTATTTGAGTTGCTGTTCCCTGCCTATCATGTTGAAGAAGTCTGGACATTCTGACATCAAAACCCACAGAACTGCCAGTCGGTGGATATTTGCTCTTTTTCATACCATTATCTTAGTTTACAGAGTTTAGTTGTGCAAGAAAATCCATGTAGATGAACAGTTTCTGGAATAGACTAGCCAGTGTCTCACCAACAATGCCACATTCAAAGTCCTTTAGATAATCTTTCTTCCCCATTCTGATGCTTAGTGTGAAATTACCGGGCTGTCTTGACCATGTTTACATACCTAATGTATTGTGTTACTGCCAGGCTATTGGCTGATTATGTATTTAAAATGTGCTGAAGTGTGAGGAAGTCACTCTATATCATGTGAAAAAAAAGGTCTGTCAATTTAAACATAGGGGAGTATCTGGGATAACAAGCCCCATTTGATTGAGGGAATAGCTGGAAGTAGTACTTCAATATATCTCTCCATATAGTGCTCAGTGACTTTATCTAGGTATCCATTGAACACAGAGAGGCACCAGATTATGCCATTGTGTAAAGTAGAAAGGATGATAAGCATAACAACAGGAGAGGATCCAGAGCAGTTCAACTGCACACTGCTGGGGCTTCTTCCAACCGGCTCAAAGCATTATTGTCAAATAGCCTATCCCATAACTGTTTTTAGAAGGCCTTTTAAGTATGTCAACAACTGCAAGTGTAAGTGCCTCTTTTTATCCTGCCTTAGTGCACTGTTTTAGATCTGTCACAACTTCAGAGTGACAGCTCTAAAAAACATCCTTGTATATTTGAGCCGACACAGCTCAAAGAGAGAACACCAAAATGCCATCCTTACTTTAAAAAGGTAGCCATGGTCAGATTTTATTTCATATTTGAAGTTCAAAGTACATCACAAGGACATAATATTTCCTCACCCTTTTTTTAGTGGAAACACACTGCACATAAAACAGTGTTTATTTTCTGTAACAGAATTTTATTTATTTATTTATTTTTTACAAATACCAGCAACAAAATGTATTCAGGTATTGAAGATGTGAAAAGATGTGGACACCAGTGGTTTGAACTGGTGCATGCAGCATGAGATTAATCATATAGACTAAGAAGTGATAAAAAGGCCCCAGGATACTCTAGCTGCAAACCTGAATAGAGAATGAATCTATATGTCCTTCACTGTGTCTGGTAGCTTGTGTGCATTGGCGTGCACCAAGAAGTGCCTCACACATTGTAAACACTGTCTACAACCTTTAGTGTTTGTGTTTGAGATGGTGTCTCACTGTGTATATATCGGCTTGTGTAGGTGTGCGTGCGTGTGTGTGTGTGTGTGTGTGTGTGTGTGTCATTGACAGAGGTCATGTCCGAGAGAGGATTTTTATCTGTCTAATCGTGTCCACTAGTTTCTGTGACACTATTCAAGATAATGCCTATCTGAGCTAAAGAAGAAAATGTGGCCTAGATTGTATTCATGGATCGGATAACAGAGGATATTTTAGATCTTTCAGGATTTATACATTTATGTGAGCCAGTGCTTAACCTTGTTATTTTTGACATGACAAAACCATTGCCTGTGGCAGGAGAAGCATTTTAGTCGAGTTAAGAGTTCAGACAGTTCATCACAACAGTGAAGCTCCTCTGAGACTGAAGACTTGCCCCCCCCCCCCCCCCCCCCCCCCCCCCCCACACACACACACACACACACACACACACGCACGCACACACACACACAAATCACAAAGTAATAACAAAAACAAGCCACTGTTGTTGGAGGTATGCCTGCGCATGTCTCTGTTTCAGAAGTTCTCATGTCCTTATTAGCGGTAATGAAGAGTTATGAGCGTGTGAACGGTCGCAATAGCAAGGCTACAAACATCAACACACTATTAGTCCACCAAAAGACCAAGTATAATATATTCAAAATACAGCCACCGGGTCCTTGTTTCCACAGTGGTGTTTTAATAGTTATATCACTACTGTATGAAAAAGACAGCAAGCTGTCCTGTCTTTCTTAAATGACCCCTGACTGGATCTTAGTGACCAACGCAAGGAGAGGAACGCTTGTTATTACTCATTAGAGTGGAGGTCAGATGAGGCCAGACTACTGAGAAATAGAACTTGAGAGTGGGTGGAAGAACAGAGAGTGAGAATGTTTTGAATGAAACAGAAAAGCTAAATTGCAGCTGAGCCTTAGAGTCTGATGAGTCATACATCTAGACAAATAGACATGAGAGAGAAATGAACGTGAAAAGTGAGACAATGAGGGTAGAAAGTTTGGAAATGAAAAGTGTTTTCGAATCTTCTGAGAAATGCCGGTACAGGTTTTGTTTTGGTCAACATAGCCGTATTGTTTTAATACTCAACACCTCAAAGACTAAGGAACTGGTTGTGGACTTCGGGAGGTCTAGAGCAGGTCCACTGCCGGTTCAGATAGAGGGGGAGGAGGTGGAGGTGGTCAACAAGTACAAGTACCTCGGGCTGTGGGTGGACAATAAACTGGACTGGTCATGCAACACAGAGTACCTGTATAAAAAAGCCCAAAGCCGACTGTACTTCCTCAGGAGGCTGAGGTCTTTTAACATCTGCAGGAAGCTCCTGAGGATGTTTTACCAGTCGGTGGTTGCTGGAGTACTTTTCTATGCTGTGGTGTGCTGGGGGAGCAGCACAGCAAAGAAGGACTCATCCAGGCTGGAGAAACTGATCAGGAGGGCTAGCTCTGTGGTCGGCATGAAGCTGGACACTCTGGTGACAGTGGCAGAGAAAAGGACATTAAAGAAACTGATGGACATTATGGACAATGCCAGGCATCCTCTGCACACGGCCATTAACAACCAGAAGAGTCTGTTCAGTGACAGGTTGCTTCTCCCAAAGACAAGAACTAACAGACTTAAAAACTCCTTTGTCCCACACGCCATCAGACTGTTTAACTCCTCTCTGGAGGGGAGAGGGAGGGGAAACAGGAGGACAAAGGAGGGAACAACTAAGCCGTAGTGCCTCTTCACCTCACTGTGCAATACCTTTTGTGCAATACTTTTGTAAATAGTCAACGGTGCAATAGACTCAATACTTGAAATGTGCAATTCACTTGTATTTTTATTTTTATTCCTATTTATTCTATTTATCCCCTTCGTATATTTTATTTATATTGTCTCTGTATTTATATATGTGTGTGTGTGTATAACTCTGTAACTTCTGTCGGTGCTGTGCTTTTTTGGAAATCGAATTTCCCAGAGGAACCCACCCGAGGGATTAATAAAGTTCTATCTTATCTTATCTTATCTTATCTTATCTTATCTTATCTTATCTTATCTTATCTTATCTTAATAAACCCAAACCCAGAGAAAGAAAAGGAGCAAATACAATAAGCAGATTTCTATCAGAACTTTTGATAAAATACCGTCAACAAGTAATCAAAAATATAAATAATATCTTTTGAAAAGTTATACTGAACTTGGCAAGTCATAATAGTAAGCACATTCATATTTGTTGCATCAGACTGCAGATTCAGTAACTTGATACAGACAGAGTTAAAACAGATAACCTGAAAAGAAGTGACAAAAATAAATAATGAAAGTCAATATCAAAGACAAACACTTTGCAAATATTTGATTAGTCACAGAATATTCACAGACACTAATTTCAGGATTCCAGCATCAATATTTGTCTTTCTTCAGCATTAAATGTGATTAATGTAGTTTATGAAATGTCATATATATTGTTAAGCTGTTAAAAGAGGAAAATACTGTGTAGTTGTCAAACTGTTATCAAGCATCAGTTCAAGTGGCTCTGCCCAATAAGTTAACAGTGACACTGAAGAAGCAAAGTGTGGAAATGAGTACTGTACTTGTGGTAATTAATACACAAAGTCTGAATTTTTCTCTAAATGCTGAACAGTTATTGCTGCCATAGCAGAGAAAAATTAGACAAGAGACTGTGCCATATGCCTAAGAATGACCCTGACATTTTTTTTCCATGAGGCTAGTAAGCCTGCCACCTGGGGCTGAAGGGTCAGACCTTCAGTATGCTCTGTTCCGCAGAGAATGATTATTATAAGGTCCTCAACTACAGGGACAACCTGAAAGTAAATGTTGTGGCCCGGGTGAGGAAAGAATTATTGCAACAGCAGAAATGGGATTTTGCTTGGTCCCGCCGTCACTGTTGTGATTGGTGTGGGGGTAGGGACAGGCTTAGGGCGTCGGGGGGGGGGGGGGGTTCCCCGGAGGCATCTTCCTTGGGGGGCTCAACCCGGGGTAGCGGTCATGTCCGGTTAGGGGCTCTGTTGGCTCTCCGGTGACTGTTTCCTCGCGGCTGCGTGCAGCGGGGCTAGGGGAGGGTCTGTGCTGACGGACGTGGGTTACTGACCTGGTAGCCTGGCTGCCCCTGGGTGGGTCCGGGATGGGCGTGAGGTTCTGGGGGCGCTCCGTCTCTGGGCTGGGACCCGGACCGGGCCTCGGGGGCTTGGGTCCTGGTTGGTGTGTTGCCGGGGTTGTGGGCGGGTGGGTGCATGGGGGCCCAGCCCTGGAGCAGGGTGCCGCCGGTGCGTCGAGCCACCTGGGGGGCTCTTCAACTGGTGGGGGAGATTGTCACATCTTGCAGGAGCTTTCCTCTCCTCAGGAGCTGCCTCTGCAGGAGGGGGAGATACAGGAGAGGTGGAGGAAGATCTCAGCCTGGGTGTTTATTGTCTTATGTAGTCTGGAAGATGAGTGGATGGTGGGGTGGGTGCAGTTTTCTCTGTGGTGGGGTTGGGTGGACTGTCCCGGGCTCTGTGGGGCCGGGCGGCGCTGCTGCACTGGGCCCGGTCTGGATGGGCCTGGGCCCCCTTTCCCTGGCGGGTCGCGGAGTATGGGGGTGCCTACTGGGGTCAGCGGGGGAGCTGGCCCCAGGGAGGGGTCACCTGCCCCTCCCTTCCTTCCCTCCCCATCTCCAGCTGCCTCCCTCTTCCCGCTCCACCACAACCACCCACACATGCAGGGCCTTGGAGTAGGGGTATGTCACCAGGGTGCAGAGGAGGCTACCCCCCCCCCTGTCCCCTTCTGGCTGCCTCTGCCTCAATTTTATCCCACAACTTAGACATTCACATTACTCACACTCTCATTACACATACATATAGGATCTTGGGGGTGGGCACGATACACGGAGTCCAAAGTACCATCAGGGTGTACACCCCACCCCTGGCATCGTTGCCCACCTCTCAATTTTAAATACACGTAGACATTGAGGGCTAGCAGGAGGGACCATGCGCTTACCTGCTGCTCTCTGGCAGGTAGCTCCATGCCCTCCTGGGTTTTAAATGCACCTTAGAACACACATGCATCAACATTACAATGAGCGGGTGGAGGGAGGTTCGGAGTCTTCTCTCACCCCCGTTCTCTGCGACCTGCTGGAGCAGGGGGGCTAGGAGGAGGAGTTGGCCGTCCGACTGCGGTCTGGAGTGTGGAGCCTTCCTGCTGCTGCGGAGTCGGGGCGGTCTGCCTCCCCCCACCGCAGGGAAAAGGGAAACACCACCTGGGTCTGGGTGCAGTTCCCCCCTCCAGGGGCGGGGGCACCTAGACCCGGTTTGTAGAGTACGCTTGGGGAGTGTGATCGTGTGTACAACGTCTCTTTATGTATGTCTCCACGTTGGTTGAGTGTGGAGTAAGTGCATATGAGAGCATGAGGGTGGGAATGGATGTTTGTGTCTGTGTGTGCCTGTATGTCTGTGTCTATATGTCAGGTTGGGTGTCAGGCGCCACCTCTCTGGGGACATCTCAGGCCCTCCAAGGTTTGGAGGCCTATCTCCCCCTACCACCACTTCCCCTGCCAGTGGCGGACCCCCTCAGACATCGGTGCGTTGGTGGTTCTTTGTGTCCGGGGATGGGCGTCCAGGTACACACCGGCTCACTCCTTGGCGGCCGCTTATCGGGGCCTGGAGCCTGGGGCTCGCTCGGGCCACTTCGGAGGTGGGGTGCCCCCGGCCTCTCGGCCTGGGGCTCGGTCACTCAGGCGCAGCTGGCTGCCGGCGGAGCTCACGGGCGCGTCACTGCAACTCCCCCTGGCTTCTGCTCCGCGGCTGCTGAGTGAGCCCTCATCTGGGACTCTCCTCAGCTCTTTCCGGAACAGTGGCGCAGCTGCCCCTCTGTTGGTCTTCCTTGGTCTCTTGTGTTCTGGGGGCCTCTGGATGTCTGGAGTTTTGATCTCCTCCACACCTGCTTCACGCCCTGGAGGACGGGGCTGTGGCCCCCCCACACCCTCTAGCAGATTATTACATGAAGGAACCTTTTAAAAAAACAAAAAACAAGCGCGTCCATGCTCACAGGTGTACACACGGGTGATCACACCCACAAACTACACCCTTTTTGGCTCCTACCTCAAAGCACACTGTGTTCTGTTGATCTTATGTGCTGCACAATAATGTTTAACATTTAGTATTTACTGTCATATTCCCATATATCATTGTGATGTTGTTTATTCTATTACTCTTGTTCTCTTCTGCTTGCTTTCTTTTTTCTTTCTCAGCAGGTGATCCAGGTGATTGATATATGCATTTTTTTTTCTCTCTGCTCATTCTGTTGGTTTTTGTTTTTTGCCCTTCTCCCCCGTCCCTCTTCTCAGCTGTTTCTCTTTCCCTCTTTCTTTCTCCCCTTCTTTCCCCCAGTCAAGTCTGTCCCGTATTCAGTAAGTGAAAATAAAATAAACAATAAAAGGTGAATCAAATGGACCATTACGGCAAGGCTGGGTGGTCAGTTTGGTAAAGTAAATCCGTTGGGCATCTTTCTTTGCCTTTAGACAACAATTCTGATGGCAAAAGAGCCAAACGGGACAGGCCAAAAAAAAAATAAAAATAAAAATAAATAAATAAATAAATAAATAAATTATGTGCCTTTAAGTTGCAAATGGCACTATGCTTCCCACACTAAATGGTAAATGGCCTGTGTTTGTATAGCGCTTTACTGGTCCCTGGGGACCCCGGGGTGCTTTGCGCATTCGGTCATCCACCCATTCACACACTGGTGATGGCAGCCACGGCCGCCCTGGGGCGCACTGACGGAGGCGGGGCTGCCGAGCACTGGCGCCGCCGGGCCCTCTGGCCACCGCCGGTGGGCAGCGGGTGGGGTGTCTTGCCCAAGGACACAACGAGCAAGACTGTCCAAGCCGGGGCTCGAACCAGCAACCTTCCAATTGCAGGGCAAACTCCCAACTCTTGAGCCACAATCGCCCCAACACATGACAAAATGCTTAAGTAGTAAAAACATTTTGTCTGTCTCTCACTTTGTTAAGATTTCTGTGATTATATTGCTGTAGGGAAAAACATTCTGTTCTATTAACGTGGTTTCAAACGTTGAGCAGTAAATTCAAGGACGCTACATTTTTTTTCTAAACATAACTCTCTGGGATCGTGTGCTAGAACGAGGTAATGAAAAGCCTCATTTTCACGACACGATTTTCAATTAAATACTGGCCTTCTGAGATTCATTTGGAACTTTTTTTTGGAATGTTTCAATAATTAATAATACTTGTAGCCTACAGTTAATACAATTAACCTGCATTTTCTTTTGCTTCAGAACAATTGACTAAGTGTTTATTTGAATAAATTACTTAATGAGTGCCAGTGGAAAACAATGTAAATTAGGCAAAAAGGCCAAGCCAAAAATGAGTAATTACAACAATGAATGTTTTTAAGCTTGTTCCTTATGCGATCGTGGCTCAAGAGTTGGCAGTTCGTCTTGTAATCGGTCGTTGTGTCCTTGGGCGGGATACTTCGCCCGTTGCCTGCTGGTGGTGGTCGGAGGGCCCGGTGGCGCCGGTCTCCGGCGGCCTCGCCTCTGTCAGTGCGTCCCAGGGCGGCTGTGGCTACAATGTAGCTTGCCATCACCTGTGTGTGAATGTGTGTGTGAGTGGGTGGATGACTGAGTGTGTGGAGCGCTTTGGGGTCCTTGGGGACTAGTGGGGCGCTATACAAATACAAGCCATTTTAAGGCACCTCTGGGATGATTTTCTGAAAACATAATTTCAATCAGTAATACATCAGTCATAAATATTTGAATTAGCAGTTTTGGATTTGGCCACCTACACAAACAGATCCTTTTTACAAGGCTCGGGTTTCAATAAATCCCCAGCTCTCATGTACAGAGGAGAAGCATATTCACCCAATGCATGTAAAAGCATATAAGCCATGAACCTGCCCTTGGAATTTAAAAAGAGGAGACTAAGAATAAAGGTAGAAAAAAGGGATCCCGGTGTGTCGCCAGGTGCCAGAAAAACATAGGAATAAAACTGTGAAGTGGTTCTCTAGGGAGTCTGGCACTGAAAACAAAGGACTATGGGATTCCAGGTGGCCATGTAAATGGGAACAGAACAACATATACCACATACCACCACACAAAACCAAATACATTTGATATAGACACGACACTACAGACGCTGTAGACATTAAATGAGTGATATTGTCCTTCAAAGCTATTTTCTTGGATAGATGAGTGGGAGGATTCTTTTTCCTTTATCTACATTAATCATTCATTGCTTTTGAGCTAATCCTAATCAGATTAGGATAAATGTTCCTAAATAACACAAGGAACCCAATCCAGGTCCACGGAGGAGCAGCATTCTGAATTACCACATTCATCCTGCTCAATTGTGAAGTTGGGCTCAAAGTATTTACAGATCCACCTGCTGTGATGGTATACACCCTGCTGTTTGCAACACATCAAACGGCTCTTTAGAAAGCTTTAAATCTTCAGTTTGTGCTTTTTTCCAATAACATATAGTCCACTGGTTTAAAGGTGCACTTCATTAACTGCGGGACTGTAGTGTAAGGGTTATATTGTTAACTGGTAATTATGAGACCGCGTGTTTCAAGTAATGATGAAGTGATGCAACAAGCAGTGTAACAAATTACTTTCTCCCATGAGTACTCTATCTTTCTTTTTTTTTGAGTAATGACCTCAACACTGTTATTGACATAACTTATCACACATTCAGATTTGTTGTCTCCCTGGAAAATAAAACAACTGTACCTTTAGCTCATAGACAGACCGGAAAACTTGCAAAAGTTTTTGTAAAACTGCACACAAAGAGTTTTTGTGCTTGCTGATACTTGTTGAGTATCTGTACTGACATCTGGAATGACAAGGAAAAAACAATGTGTTGAATGTGTAACTGTAACTGTAGGGTGACATTACTGTTTAGAGCTGGAAGGAACACCTGGCTGCAGCGCAACTTGCTTTATACCACTAACATGTCCTCATTAAGCCTTGGTTGTATCTCAGTTTTTATGGCCCTGGAAGAACTCAAGTTTTAAAAAATTACCATAATTTTAAATCCTGCCATATCTCTAAACCACACAATCACTGTAACTGAGTGCATGAAACAGAAAGTCTTAAATCATGAACAATCTGTTTATGTAAATATATAGCCTAAATAAATTTTACACACTCCTGCTTAAAAAAAAAAAAAAAAGGAAAAAAAAAAAAAAAGAAATGGGATTTTGCTGTTTGAATCCATGGTAAAAATAAATAAATAAGACTAACAACAAAGCAACAAACAGATAAATACAGATTCTGTAGAAAATAAATAAATAAATAAAATGCCCTGATAAGTTTCTGCCAGAACATTATCTTTTCTTTTTTGAGGTTCATGGGCATTTTCGTAAACTTTAAATGGTAGAATTGAATGCGCAAAGCATCCATAAAGTATAGCACAGAAAATTCCACCATTTCAAAATGGTAGATTGTACTTTTAGTCTCTAAAAGGAATAAAGGACTACAATGAAGTTTGAATGCAGCTGTGGAACTATAGAAGAGTGGAGGCTTGCAACGCACAAACAACACATGTAATCGTTCTGTTTGTGCATGTAATTCAGTGCTGAGCACTTTGGAGTACTGACCAGGAATAACATATCTATATACATCTGCTGACTTAATTTTGACTTTTCCACATGACTTTATTATACAAGATGTCCCTGTTTGAGGCTTGTTTAATGTATTTTTCCATAATTATTCAAATCATTGAAAAAGAAATGGGGACATCTCAGGCCCTCCAAGGTTTGGAGGCCTATCTCCCCCCACCACCACTTCCCCTGCCAGTGGCGGACTCCCTCAGGTATCGGTGCATTGGTGGTTCTTTGTGTCTGGGGGTGGGCGTCCGGGTACACACCGGCTCACTCCTTGGCGGCCGCTTATCGGGGCCTGGAGCCTGGGGCTCGCTCGGGCCACTTCGGAGGTGGGGTGCCCCCGGCCTCTCGGCCTGGGGCTCGGTCACTCAGGCACAGCTGGCTGCAGGCGGAGCTCACGGGCGCGTCACTGCAACTCCCCCTGGCTTCTGCTCCGCGGCTGCTGAGTGAGCCCTCATCTGGGACTCTCCTCAGCTCTTTCTGGGACAGTGGCGCGGCTGCCCCTCTGTTGGTCTTCCTTGGTCTATTGTGTTCTGGGGGCCTCTGGATGTCTGGAGTTTTGATCTCCTCCATACCTGCTTCATGCCCTGGAGGACGGGGCTGTGGCTCCCCACACTCCCTAGCAGATCGTTACATGGAGAAAACTTTGGAATACAAGCATGCTGATCCACACAGGTATGCACACAGGTGTACACACGGGTATTAACAGACGCGGACTACAGCTTTCTTGGCTGCTGCCTCAAAGCACATTGTGCGCTGTCTATCTTGCGTGCTGCACAATATCGTTTATTATTTAGTATCTACTGATATCTACTGCTAGCTAGTTTATTGTGATGGTGCTGTTTTTTTTATTATGTTGCTCTTTGTTGTTTGCTTTCTCTTCTGTTTTTTTCTCCATACAGGTGACCCAGGTGTTTTGTTAGTTTTTTTTTTCTTCCCCCCCTTCTCACCGTCTCTTCTCCCCTTTGGTTTTCTTTCTCTGCCTCTCTTTCTTTCATTCTCTCTCCCTGTCCTATCCCCCAGTCATGTCTGTCCCGTTTGTAGCAACTGAAAATAAATAAATTCATAATTATAATAAAGGTCAATCAAATGGACCAATATGGCAAGGCCATGATGATCCACTTGGTAAAATAAATCCGCTTGGCATCTTTCTTGGCCTTAAGACAACAATTCTGATGGCTAAAGATCCAAACGGGACACAAAAAAAAAAAAGAAAAGAAAAAGAAAAAGAAAAAAAATAAATTTTATCTTAAATAATAATTCTATAGTTTGTTAAGATTCTTTTTTTTCTAATTACAGTGAAGTTTACCACAGGGACTTCAGTATGTTTTCTTTACTGACATTTGTATAATGCTTTTCTGGTCTTATAGTGAGCTGAAAGGTGTTTATTTACAACTCAGGTTCAGATTTTTACACCTGTTAATGTATACATTGATGTATTGTAAATAGCTTGAATTTACATATAACATAGCGTAACATACAATGCCTTTGGATTGTGGGACTGAGTAACTGACTACACACAACGGCACAGAAAGAACATGCAAACTCCACACAAGAAGGGTGTAAGACAGATGGTTCTTCCAGGATCTGAGGTACAAGCCTCTGAAGCTGTGGCTCAGAGGGTAAAGCTGAATGTCAACTAGTTGGAGGGTTAGTGGCTAAATCCCTGGCCTTTCCATGTTCCCTATAACACCGAACACCAAGTTTCTTCCTCTTCTACTGTAATTTCCTTTACTAATAATTTACTTCATAGTTTATATTAACAATTACATCAATGTATTGACACTGTCATCAACAAATAAAAATTAGATGAAAATAAGAAAACAAGATCCAATCTAATTAAGTTATTTAAAAAGGTGGGACGAGTGATACACTGAGGAATAATCTCCTTATGCAGTAAGGTTAGACATGCATACGTGACCTGCCTCAAGAAACTGTATAGCGTTTTTTTTTTTTACTCACTGGTATAAACATGACAAACTTTTACACTTTATAGATTTATCAACTTTAGATTTATCAACTTTAGATTTAGTCAACTATAATCTTATGATATTTAGTGAAGTAAAGCTAGACTAAAATGAAAAGAATTTAGATTCAATTCAATTTTCAATCCTCCTGAGAACCGAGGCATAAAGAATCTTCCCATTTAATTTTTTTTTGTGATTTGCTGCCTCTTTGGAGCTATAAGAGGCCACCCCACGCATGAGATATCAATGGATATCAATGTTAGGACTCATCAGGCTTATTAGGGTAGCACAATGAAAGTCAAAAGATATAGACCAAAACAAATGTCTATTATAAAGGACATAAATGAATAGGCTGGTTCCCAGGAGGATGTAGCGACAAATTTACAACACAAGTTGCTTGAATGCACTTCCTATTGTAAGGTAAAGATCTACAATAATAATGAGAAAACCCCAACAACTGCTAACGGTGGCTACGTTACCATCGGCCACACCGACTACAGGGGCCTGGCTACTTATTGGTTTTAAGGGTGCAGAGCGAGGTCTCCAATTCAGTGATCATGGCCTCCAGAGCTGTAAACAGGTCGCGGCAGATAGCCGCCCCTCCCTGAGCCTGGTTCTGCCGGAGGTTTCTTCCTGTTAAAAGGGAGTTTTTCCTCTCCACTGTTGCCAAAGTGCTTGCTCATAGGGGGTCATATGAATGTTTGGTTTTAATCTGTATGTATTATCGTAGGGTCTACCTTACAATATGTGCCTTGAGGCAACTGTTGATGGGATTTTGTGCTGTATAAATAAAATTGAATTGAATTAAAGAGGTTACATTTATTACAACTATCATTATTGCTAAAATAGAGAGTCGAGGAGTAAAACATATTATACACTGATCAGGTAGGTACTGTAAACAGGAAATGATACAGGACAGTGATACTGTACCACAGACAGAGCCAACACCAAGTGACTGCCTAAACTGACTAAAACTATATCAAAATCTCATGTCAAAATCAACACTGCCATCAGCTAGTTTACTTTCGGAAAAGACATGTTAAACCTAATCACTATAACGTTGTACTGTTTTTCAACACATGAGGCATTTTTTCTTTTCTTCAAGTGCCTAAAAAGTTTCAGGATTTAGATGCACTCGCACAGTTGGAATAAAACTTAGACTAGTTCAGGTATTTTTTTCATCTTGGGTTATTTTACCCTGTAAACTTGACATCACTTCCCTGGTACCTAGAAGAAGCAAAATGTCCCGGCAAAACTTGTGGAGGATGTTTGTGTGAGAGAGAAAAATTGAGAGATATTATGCTGCTATAACTTGAAAAGGTTTGAGTACTTGGTTGGACAAACAGCAATTTAGGTCTCACCCAGACATATAAGTGATATATGGGTAAGAGTTACCATGTGCTCTCTCATCACTCTCTGTCTCCCTCTCTCTCTCCTTTCCTCCCTCCCTCTCTCTCTCTCTCTCTCTCTGTCCTAGTGAGCGTGACTGTACTGACAAAAGCTCTCATCTGGGGAAGATGGTTGCTCTCTATGTGCAGACACCCTGGTTGCCGGGGAAACCAGTCTAAAGTTGTGAGCAAGAGGCAACGCAGGCCTCTGCAGTGCAGCAGAAAAACAGCAGCACAAGTCTGAACTTGGAGTGACGGCATGCACAGCAGCAGTCATCACGATACACACAGTCACACGATTCTCCAAACTCTCACTCTCTCCCTCCCCCTTGCACCTGAAGATATAACACACAACAGCTCTGTTTCGCGTGTAGGCGGGTTTCACCGTGGCTGGAGCTGTTTGCTGCGTACCATCAACAAGTCAAGTCACTTGGAAATCAGAGTGAGAAGAAGCCCGAGAGTAAATACTTGATGTTCGCTGTTCAGTGTGTAGTTGAAGAGCGCTATTACACAAGAGCTAAGCCAAACAAAACTGTCAGATATACAAGACACCAGATAAATTTATTTATCCAACAAAAACTGTGCAGCATATGAGAGGAATTCTGTACTACTAACACTTTCTAAAAGTGGACCTTGGTAACAGCTGCTTCTTGACCGTTTTCTTTGTTTTTAGCTTTTGTTTTTGTTTTCTTGTCTTTTGCTTATGTCCTTCAAAAAAATGGCAGCATCTAGGTTGAAATTTATCATTAATATAAATGCTATAAGAATTAAAAACAACACAACAGCAACTGCAGTGAAAACATTCAATATATAATTTTTGCCAAAGAAAAGATTTGAGAACCCACTGAGAAACAGTGTGGCTTATATCTGAAAGCCGTTATGAGCCAAATTTGAAAGAGGATTAGTTTTTGGATTTTAAAACCAGAAAGCCAACTTTATGATCTTGCCCTATATACGGCGCCATGTTTGCCATGCATTCATTTTCCAGTGTTTGTCACCTGTGAGTGTAGCAGAGCAACAACAGACCTTGAAGTCTTTGGGACTGTTATTGTTATTTCACAGGACAAACTGCATATAAATAAACTTTGGCTGTCAGGCTAAAACACCTTGAGAGAGTAATACTTTCATAAAATCCAATTACATTCTTCAAACTGAATGATAATGAAAACAATATGTAAACTTTTAAATTCAACGACATGTAATTTTGCATAATTTTGAGCAGCCGCGAAGAGTCTGCATCTCTTATTTTTGCATTTTGTGTAAATTCCAGGTTAATATTGCAGCTCTTGACAGGTACTGTATACTAGTTTAGCCCATCTAGAAAATGACTACTTAAAAAAATACTCTGTGTAACGAGGCTACAAAGAGTGACAATCATAGGGTTATTTGATGTAAAGATTAGTCCCACTTTACCATCTTTTGCGTTTAAAGCCATCCAACGGTCACAGCAGTCGTTTGTCAGTTTAATATATGACTATTGTTTAACACTTAGAAGTGACTAAGGGAGAGAAAATAAAATAACTCATTGGAAGAGTCATCTCTTGTTCTGTCAGCAGTCGAATCTGTATTATTAACCAGAGAGTTAAAAGAAAATCAGTTAGAGTTGCTTAGAGACACTGTGTCAGCTAAAACTCAAGGCTTTCTTTCACCCGCTCCTCCTCATAATTTCTTCCTTACCGTTTCTGTGTATGTGCATGAATGGTATGATAGTATGGAGCTTTATAATGCTGATGGGCAGAATGAGAGCAGAGGGGAAGCTCCGAAATGGTGAGACCATGAGAGGTTGAAAAGGGAAAAGGGGGGGGGGAGAGGATGCAGTCGCCTGTCAGTCAGAGCTCAAACCTTATCACTTCCAAAAAGACAAAGGGAATGAATGAAAAATAGAGGCTGGATTTGCTTGTGTGCACATATATGTGTAAATAGGTGAAAGGAGAATTAATAACACAAAAACAGGGTTACATCTAAATTAAGTCTATTTGTCAGGAAATGCCAGCCACTGTGCCCCCTGGCATTGCTATTGTGAGGAGTGTTGCCTTGCATATTTTAGCTGGAACGGATATTGTTTGAGGTGATTGAGATACATGAGCCTTGTTAGCGAGGTTTCTCTCTCTCTCTCCTCTTCTTTCTCTTTACATGATCGGCCGGACAATCAAGGATAAAAGCACAGCGGAAAAGAGAAAACTGCCGACGTGATAAAATAACAGATACTCTTTGCTGGCTTTAATAAGTTAGGTGTGTGCTTTGATTAATGAATCAGGAAGCTCTGACATGTATCAGCACTTTCTCTAAAGAGCCACTGTCACTTCTCTGTGCCATTTTCAACCGCTCAAGCTCCAGGTACACTTAAGGCGGCTAATCATCAGTACTGCAGTTACAGCATATTTTACATATATTAGTCATTAGTTTTTTTAGTTGTTGTTTTTTTTCCAGAATGTATTTTTTTATTTTTACTTTTTAGAAAGCAGTGTATTACACTATTTGTTGCATTTCTCCACATCACTGCTAGGGAAGCACTGTCATATAATTTCCTGTTAAAAATAATAAGACTCACACACACACACACACTCACACACTCACACATTTCCTTCTATCCTTTTTGATAAATGAAACTACAAAACCAGACTACAAAGTTGATGAAAACCAGTCTAACGTGTGTTTTACACAAAGCCTTTTGTTGTAGTAACAACAGAGACTTTTGCCTTTCTAGCATCATTTCAAAAGACTTAAGGCAAGAAACATATTTCAGTGTTGTGTAAAGTGATTTTTAACAGATCAAATACACCTAAAAATACTCACTAAATGAATCAGATTATTTCATGTTTTCATTATTTCTCCACATTACCCCATTATATCTAAGAAGAAGTTCATGCCCAAATGTCCAGGCTGAAGAGCCACGAGCAAAATGCTGTTGATTTATAGTTTATGCAAAGTCTTTATTAAAGACGAAGGGTTCAGGATCTCTGTCTCTGACCCTGATGTTCAGATATTCAGTGACTGCATGTTGGAGTTGAAAGGAAGCGGCATTATCTTAAAAGAGCTAGGTTGGGCTCTATTGAACTGAATCTTGTTGCTCATCGTGTGTGAGACACAGTCACTCAAGGTGACTTATGAAACACAAGTGACATTATTGTTTGAGTCATTTTAATTCAGTTTTCGAAATTAGCAAGAGGAACAAGTTCTTTTTTTTGTTTTACAGGCAAGTCTAATGTGATATCCTTACAGCGATACATAATGACTTGAAACATGCTATCCTGAACACTGCTAACCATGTATCCATCAAGGTCTCTTCGCGTACCTGCACCTTACAAAATCTTTCTAGTGCTTCATTCTTGTTAACAACGGTCTTGTGTCTTAAGCAGGATATCAGTGGCTGTCCTTGACCTTTTCTTGCCTATTAACATCCTCTCCTCCTCCCCATTATGGGCTGAGGAACGAGATGGAAGAAAGGGCAGCTCGGGGGAGATGAGGCTGAGGTGTGGGTGGGTGTGAAATGGGAGACAGAATCAGTGTGTCTGAGTGTGTGTGTCCTGCTGATCAGCAGTGTTCACTCTGCTGGAGTCCAGAGTGAACAGCGTTGCCTTCAGGAGCAGAGTAATATATTCAGCTGATGAGCTCTGCTGTGCTCTGTAAAGTGTTCTCTCCAACATGCTCCTGTGTGCTTTCCCAGGGTGCAACATGAATAAACACTCTCAGGGCTCCCATGACTCTTACTTCCACAAGCTGAATATTTTATACTGTTTTATTTTATTTTTTTTACTAGGGTGAAATGCTAATCAGAGCAGCTGCAGTTTTAGAACAATAAATATTGAACATAGTAACGTATTCAGAAAAAGTGGGCGATGTGTTAGTGTGTATTAGCTTTATGGATGTGTGCATGTGTGTCTTTGAGTGGGACAGATAGAAGTGGTTACAAAGGGGTGGCTGTGTTTCATGCGCTGGTCCTTATTTCCTGAATGTGGCAACTTGGAATATTAATGATGCTTGATTACCCACAGCACAGCCTCCAAAGAGCACATGCATACATGTATGCATACACACATACGTCTATATGTACATGCTCTGCAGCTGTAGCCCGCAGACACTGCCTGCCATGGGCCAAGCACCAGTTTACACTTTATAAACAAAATTGCACACATACACACTCTTGCTTGGGGCAAACTCTTAAATTGGATTTAGACTACAAACTGATCAAAGCAGTTTGCAGCAGGATTGATGCTCCTGGGAGTCCTAACCTGCTTGTAAGAAAGCTTCCCAAACCCAACCCACCAACCCCTTCTCCAAAACAGACACATGTGCTGGGATCTTCTTTTCAGACCACCGTGCGTGTCTGCTTCAGTCCCTCTGCCACTGCTTACTGCATCAAATCATTGCACTATGCACTCCAGATGTCACACGCACACAAGATTTAAAAAGAAATCGGTCTTCTCTCAAATATATAAAGTTGATCAGATTACCCGATTCCTGAAGATATACTGCTTTCTAAACTGATTAACTGACTGTTGATAGAAACAATGAGGTGAATGCAGCATACAGGCAAACAGGAGCACACTATGTACTCAGTTTCTGTGAAATGCAGTATTAATAATCATAATAATCAACCATACACATGAAAGTCATGCATGATCATTTTTTTAAGACCTCAGACTAGCTGTGCAGCATGCTATTAGTAAAGAGAGGTCTATGCTGTAGCCAGCAGTAATGCGGTTAATGTGATTTAGTCATCACTGTGCAAGCAGCGACATTTACCTCAGATTATGACTAGAATGGTGCATACTTAAACAGTAGTCACACTTTGCTCCATTTCCCTTCATTTAAACCTCATGTCACTTAATATAAAGGTGTTATGCTATGGAAAAGTCCAAGAAACCACTTTTTTTTGTTTTGTTTTTGCAAAGTTTCCATCTAGACTGTCCAAGCAACTCAAGAATACTAGGACTGTCCTGTCAATTAAGGCTAGTGCCCAGCCACCCACATACACACATATATCATCCCTCACTTAATTCTCACTCCCTCCCTGCTCTCTGTTAAGACAGATGCGTCAGTGGGACAATAATGGAGTGCAGAGGCATATGAGTGAGTCCTGAGATGACAGAGAGCTTGGCGTTCCCAAATCCCCCTATACTGCACCATGGCTCTTTGTCACACTATAATCCATCCTTACTCTCTGAGAGGCTACAGAGGAAATTCAGCAAGTGAGAGAGAGAGAGAGAGAGAGAGAGAGAGAGAGAGAGAGAGAGAGAGAGAAGAGCAAGAAAAGGCAAGGAATAAAAAGCAGAACTTAATAGATCTACAGTTTCTTTCTGATCAACATATTGCAAAGGTCGCTAAAAAAAATGAACAGAGAATATATTTAAAAGAGGTGAGCCGTGCTGAAAGGGAGTCACTCAAAGAAAATAGCTTGGAGAAGGGCTATGACTCAGCTGCAAAGGCAATTAGGACAAGGTGCAATTCTTAGACAGATTCCAAATTTAAAAAAGGCATTAAGAAACTGTACGAGCGAGAGAGGGAGAGAGAGAGTAAGGGACAATGAGAATCTAAAGCGAGTCAGTGGCCATTGTGTGTGGGTAGAAAGAAAGAGTGGGAGGGAGCCAAAATGAAAATAAGTAAGAGTGGAAGACTAAAGCAATTAGCTCATTTGAGTTGACAGAGCAGCGCCAGAGTGTTTGGAAGTGATAAGGTAGTGAATGTACAGCACATGCAGAAGGCAAAACAACTGCATCTTCACATCCTCCTATTAATACCACCGACACACCACTGAACACTCTTGTTCCAACATACTCGTTTATACACAAATATGCTCACACGCACACACACACACACACACACACACACACACACACTGGCCTGGAGCACATTTGCCGGTCCTAATGGTCTGCGTAATTCAAACACAACAGAGAATTAGTGTTGAAATAAAAACACATTTATGCCCCCCGTGCTTGTCAGCATGTTATTTCCAAGCTGATAGCTTGAATTTGTGAGAGTGATTTGGAGGGTAATCTTCTGTGTATTAAGATAAATGCTTCTCTTAAGAACACATAATTATCCCACATACAGAATAAAACCTGTGCTTGCATTTCTTATTGATATTTTTTTTTTTACTTCAGTGTAAACAAATTGGGGTTCTATGTCTTTCAATTACACAGCGAACATTATTGTCGTTTATCAGGCTTTCATTCTACAGAATGATTGGCCTCGGTCTAACATACACCGGCCAAGCACAGACACACAGGCACTCAAGCATGTGTATGTAATACACAGTGCTGATTGACAATTGTTCTGAACAAGTTTAGTATGTATGTTATGAATGTGTTTATGTGAATAATCTGAATCAAACTATAACAAATCACAGATTGCCTGAATGCCTTTACTTGTGGTTGACTTGTAACATTGTGGATGGAAACCTTTGTTTACATCTTCTGTTAGTATGTTTTCTAGTGTCCAGTTCTAATAATTTACTATTACTAGTGTAAAAATCCATCACTTACTGTTTTGGTTGTACACAGAATGTCAAAGCCTTTGCGCAGGACAAAGTTTGTTTCAGTTACTGTATTTTTTTGAATACAATTTTCTTTACTGTGTTACAAGTTTAAGTGCTGTTTATTTCATACATCCATACTTAAATAAGTTTTGACTGTGATATCACTAATGATGCTCAGGGTGGGTTGCCACTACAACTACTACTACTACTAATAATAATAATAATCCTAATAATAAAACTAATATAACTAATAACAATGCTAATATTAAGGTCAAGTTGCATCACTGCATGCAGACCCCTGGTCTAGTACAAATAGAAATACATGGTTTTGGTCTCTACAGGTAATTCTAAACTTCATGAAAAGTTGGTGGGTATTTTTATCCGTTTTCTTTTTTTCATAACTCAATTATTTGAGCTTGACAGAGGCCGACGGTTAAGCTGTGCACTGTATATACTCAACAACTACTTTGTTAATTACAGCTGCTCAAGTTCTCTTCTAATCAGCCAATCACATGGCAGCAACTTTGTCATGTAGATATGCTCAGTTTAAGCTAAATATCAGGATGAGAAGAAAGATGATTTAATATGGCATTATTGTTCGTGCCAGCTGGGCTGGTCTTAGTATTTCAGAAACTGCTGATCTACTGGGATTTTCCTGCACAAACTAGGGTCTCTTTAAACTAGGGTTTAAAGAGACTGATCCAAAAGTAGGAAATATTCAGTGAGCAGGAGTTATGTGGGCAAAAATGCCTTGTTGATGCAAAAAGTCAGAGAAGGATGGTCAGAGTGCTTTGTGCTGATAGGAAGGCAGCAGCAACTCAAATAACCGCTTGTTACAGCCGAGGTATGCAGAGGAGCATCTATGAATGCACAACTTATTCAGTTTGAAGCAGATCAGCAACAGCAACAGAAGACTATGCCGGGTGCCACTCCTGTCAGCTAAGAACAGGAAACTGAGGCTACCATTCCCACAGGCTAAGTGAAATTGGACAGCAGAACACTGGAAAACTGTAGTTGGGTCTGATCAGTCATGATCTCTGCTACAACATCTGGATGATAGGTGGAAACAACCTGAAAGCATAAAGATTATATCAGTGTTTCAGGCTGGCGGTGGTGCTAGGTGGTGCAGGCTGGTGGTGATGCAGGACATCTTTTCATGAAACACTTTGGATGCTACGGCCTACACAAGTATTGTTGCTGACCAATTCTATTTCTTTATCACCACAATGCACCCATCTTCTGAGGGCTGCTTCCAGCTTGTCACAAAAATCCGATAATCTCACAGTCACCAGATCTCAGTCTGAATGTATTGTGGATGTGCAGCTGACTACCTGCAGCAACTTTGTGTTTCTATCGTGTCAATAATGAACAAACTCTCTGAGGAATGTTTTCAGCACCCTGTGGAATCTATGCTATAAAGAATTAAGCCACTTCTGAAGGCAAAGGGAGGTACAACCTGAGAACTACTTTGTTAAGGTGTACTTAACAAAGTGGCTGAGTGTATAGGCTACTTTGACTGCAACTGGTGGCTTTCTCCAAGGCTCCTTATCTAATTTGACCAGTTGAACTGGACATCCTGACCATTTGTTTTGTTGATTCCTTTCTTAGCATTTTCAATACAGCTACCTCACCTACAGTATGACTTGTTATATATGTACTAACAGACTGACCAAGTATTTATTTGTAGGTTACTAATTAGCAGCCATCTTTGTATGTCTGATGCACCCATATGGGCTATGCTACATGTAATTATGCTTACAGGTGAATGAGATTATTGTGGTTACCAGTGTCCCGCCACTCACTGTGGTATCTACTGAGGAATACGCGTAAAATAGTAAGTGGTCCTTGAGTCAGGAGCTACTTTACAATGTAAGTAATAAATAAATAAATAATTCCCACATTATATACACAAAAAATAACTAATATTTAAATAAATAATATTCCAAGGAGCAGTACCAGCAATTTGGCCCGCTGCTTTTTTTTTTTTTACATATTTAGAGTTTGTGTTATTACAGCGTGAGTCAAAAAAGGTGTGCCTCAGTTTATTTAGAGTGCTGCCTCATGTCACTTTCACACATTCCTCATCCTACATCTTAGATGGTTTAGATTCAATGCATTCAACATCCAGTATTGATATAACACACTTAGAACACACAGCACAAGCACAGTGCAATTTTTCGTTATCAATTTCCCATGACAATTTACAATTTAGAGAATTTAGCAGGAGTACATAGTAGTATGCACATTCACATCCTATGCACTACCGAGATCCAACTTTTAGAAACACAGGTTACAGTGTGTTGCTGTATTCCACTCTTGACTGTATTAACAAAGAGATCTTTGTTTTCCTCTTTCAGCTATTGTCTGCAATTTAATATTCTTGAGTCTCATACATCCCATTTTTGCTGGCACATATTGCAGTATGTTTTCTTAGTTATTAAGATAGTACAGAAAACATCTGTACTTTATTATAGTGTTTTTTGTTGCATTTTTACTGTAAATGTCATTGCTTTGTTAAATTGTAAAAAAAAAATTGGTAAATTGCTTCCTTCCATCGTGTGTCACATAACAATGAATTGTAGAGCTCTGCTTTTGCGATTTGTAAAAAACATTATAAATATTTTTTTTTTTCCTTTTTCACATCATTCTCCTCTATCTGCCACAACATGAACTCAGCACATACCAGCCAGTGAGTAGGCCCATTGAGCTTTATTTCGAGTGGCTGTTTAACCAAGGTCCTCAAAGTAAATATGAATACAGTGCATTCTGTCAGGGTCACAGTAAGCTCCCTATTCACACAGCTCCATGTCTACCACAATTTCCTCAACAGCCAATCACCATTGCACTGGAATCCAGGGAAACCATAGCAACCCTGGGGCCTTGGATGTTATTGGCAGGGTCGATAGAATGAAAGAGAAAAGAGGCGGAAGTCAAGTTTAAAGAAGAAAAAAAAAAGCCAACTGAATCTATGCAACTGCCAGAACTGTTGCTGAGCTGTGAAGATGTGACAGTGAGTCTGTTGATGAACCTATAAGCTCAAATAGATAGTGTTTCAGTGGCGTTTTGGCTTTGGTGCAGCTCAAAAAGTCTGTACCACCTGAACTTTCTCCAAAATCTCTCTGTTGCTCTCTCTGTCTTGCTCGGACTATCACATTGTGTTTTTCTCAACTCAGTTCATTATGTTCTTTCTGGTGTGAACGTCATGTGGACAATACTGCCATAGCTTGAAGGATGATGCAATTAAAAACTAAGGAGGGAAAGAGAAAAACACATTAAGTAAAATAAAATTAATAACCACATTAAAATGAAAAGAACATGAATGAAAAGAAAGACAAATCTCTGTTAGTATGTGTGTGAGTTTTAAATATGTAAGACAGATTATGTCAAGATTTTATTTTGACAAAAACAAAATATCTTTTATTTTGATAATATTTTATTTTGACATAATTGTTTTTTATTGCTTTGACTTGTGTCCTCCTTTTTGCGTGAAGGTATGCTGTTAATACTATTTGTCATCTTAAGGGGGAAATACAGCTTTGTCTCTACCTCTTGTACAGGAATACAGACTCTTTGATCTGATGGTTAACATCTTTTCTTTATGGCTAGAGTATAGTCACTAAAGACATTTTCATGCATGCATACATTGTGATAACGCAAATTTCTGATTCATGTGGATTGTACATAAAACTGTCTTTGACCTAGCAACACCACAGAGTTTTAACTCCAGTCCACTTTTCTTTCTTTCTTTCTTCCTCTTCAGCAGGGAGAACACATCATAGATGTGAGTAAGGGCCACTGCAGATAGTGTCCCTACTTGAATCTCCCAGCTTCGTCCTGAGTTTATTTGATGCTTCAGATAAAAAAACAACAACTTTGGATTAGGGGTTAGAATGCAGTCTTGGTTTGAAGTTGAACGGTATATAGTTATTTGATCAGTAAGTCTTAGGACCAGCTGACAAAAGGCATTTAGCTTTGTATTACCTGAAATCTCAGTGTATTACATCTCAATTTGAGATGTAATCTCAAATGTAAACATTCTTCTTTTAATTTTACTTAATCCCTGAGTAACTGTGTAACAGCCCAGTTCTTCCTTCAGTGCTATGTAGTCACCCCCAGAGGAAATTTACCTAAAGCAGTTATTTTAAGCCCTAAATCAGGTAATCATAATGTACGGTGTGGTCTAGATAACTGTTTGTAATACTCTCATAAACAAATACAATCACACACATCATGTGTGGGTCAGTTGGTGGTGAATAAAGAAGATTAGGGGTACACATGTCGGGTATTTTGCTTTCTATTTGTGATATCAGAAGATCTTCTGTATTTGTAGATGTAATTGTTTTTGTTTCTTTTTCAGAGAGAGATGGGATCTGTGAAAAATACCTGTAATATACACTTTGCTATTTTCTGTGGCAGACATAAAAGTCACACCTTGATTAAATCAGTCAAATGGTGTCCAAACTGTATCCTCCAAATCTTTACTTATAGTATCTACATTTCTGTAGAATGTAATATAGCCTGTCCACAAATATGACTTTTTTTTTAGCATTATTGCTTGCTTTAGGATTCCCTGTTAGCATACATTGCTTGTCAGTATATCATGCATGAGTTCCACTTTTACCTTCATAGTCATGAATGAGAGGGATTAAAATAACATGACAGACTCTAGAAGACACTGAAAACACACACACACACATACACAGGCACTTACACACAGACACATACACCCCTCGGAAAAAATAAAGAGTGTCAGATGGACTGACAGAGAATTAAACCTTCAGGAACAACCTCCAGTTGCCATCCCTTGTCCTGAGTTGCAGTGGTTCAAAGAGAGTACCGTGGCCTACATTCCAGTGACACTGACTTATACAATGCAGTGCAGTTCAGTAGGATGCAAACTGCGTCTCTACTTTGAGGCAATATAATTGTAGTGACACCTTACCTTATGTTTTATTTTTTATTTCCTTTTTGTGGAATCGTATTTAGTATACGTATACATATCACAAGGGCTTTACATGTTAATGTTCTTCATTGAATCAGACCAACACTGAGTGAATGTCCTGATGAAGTCTCGCATCTTTTCTACTGCATAGGAGAAACCTGGCATACTTTGTTCATAGTGGTGTAGTAAAACTGAGAGCATTATTTCATTATTTCAAAGAAGAAGGCCACTCACCTGGTGTACACAGCATCGTTGAGGAATTAGAAACCATCAAAAACTTAAGTATATGGAATATGATTCACAAATGTAAGGTGAGATGGGGTCAATTAGAAATTTTGTTTGATATGCAAAACATATATAAAATTAAGGCAAAATCTGGGACATCTTGATGTTCTAAGAAAATACATTAATATGAAATAAAATAATCCAGATCCACATATCCTTGTGGAAGACATTCAGATTTTCATTTAGTGGAGGTATGAGGGCTCATCAACAATTTCAACAATTTTTTGGCAGTTGAATCAGAAAATATAGTTTATGATTGGCTTAGCTTAATGTACCTGCGGTACTTTGCTTAATCATAAAAAGTAATTGGTGGGAAAATTGCAGCAACACAAAATACAATCTAGCAAAACTAAAAAAAAACGAAAATCAAACTTTTGCACTGGCCTTTTATTTGTCAACTAACTGTAGATTTATCTGGTTATATGTATATAAGCTGCTGTGTCTTCTCTCGCATTTACATTTTCTCTTTGATGTATTAACAGTATTCATTTTTCCTCGATCCAAAACCAATAGCCAGTGAAATTGCAAAACATTGTACATATTATTTTGACAATGTGATTCAAGGTTATTAATTCCCTTACATTTTTTAATCTTTTGAATTTGTGCACATTCTGCCCTAGTTAAAAACAAACAAACAAAAAAAAAAAAACACAGGCCAAAGCTTTGCAGTATGATAAATCAAGTGTTGAGAGAAGGATGAGTCCTGACAATTTCTCACTTCTAAGGGTCATTACAATCCCTCTGTGGGCACAAAAAGGCATCAGTCAATGGAGAGACTGTGGCAGCATTTCTGCCACCTGACCAACACTTTTTTTCTGCAAGAGACTTCATCAACAGATATGGATCTATGGGCTCAAGGACATGTTTCAAACAAACCCTCAGCCTTATAGAGCCGTATCCTAGCCTTTTAGTTGTTTCTCTGCAGATCTTATCAAGTTGGAATAAGATCCACCCATATGGTGGCAAGTTACAGATTATTTTTACTTACCTCCATATCCTGCAAAGTGTAAAGCAAGAACAAGAGCTAGTGACACGCTGCTTCCTTAAAAAAAAGTAATCATATATTTGACTTTATCATTAACCTTTTAGTAAATAAAAAAGAAGGAAAAAGCAAATGGGTTCAAATGACGTATGCAAATCAGTGTACCAAACAGATGAGCCTATAAACCTTTAAACACGATCTATTTCATACTGAATCACTAATTGAAAAACAGTCAGAGATGGCAGCAGTTATGGCACGCCATCTTCCTATCTTATTTACAACAAGGCGGCATACAGCAAGACAAGAGACGGAGGAGGAAGAAAAGAAGAAGAAAGGAAGTAGTTGTCAATGTTTATATGTGCCTGGTTATCAGGCACATTAAAGGCGTTGCAAACAGCCAGTAGCCTCTTATGAAGATGCAAGCACGGCCAAAGAACCATGCTGTGCTGGGGGAAAATAATAAGAGTCTGCTCTTTTTCAACCCACACATACTCTAACAACCAAGAACACTCTGTTTTGCCAGCGCAAAAAAACAGCCACCACATTCTGTTTGGCACCTGAATATTCAGTAGTCGATCATCCTTGCATTTTCTTGAGGAAACTGAAGAAACAGTTGAGTTGCATCTGCTTATTGAGGCCCTTCCTTACCTGGACACTGTCAGGTGTGCTGCCAGAAAACACAAGCACCTCACTGTCCATTGAGAATTTAGAAAACCTTCAAAAATTTGGAGGTATTTAATCAACACCTGCAACATATTGTACAGCATTGTTTACATACATCCATTTTCTTAACCGCTTATCCATTTCAGGGTCACAGGGGGCTAAAGGCTCGACTTTGGATGAGAGGCAACAATATGTATAATTCAAAAATTTTCCTTTTACAAGAGTTTATCCTTAGAAAACTCACCCTCAATCAACCTATATTTCAAACCATGCATAGCTGTTGTTCCTGTTTTCTTTTACTGCACCAGAAACAAACTGTAATGCAGTCACGTTAGTGTAAATGTCATAGTAAATTAAGTATCTATATATTACATCACCCAGTACCTTTAAAACCAATTATTAAGTGTCTTGGATGGCTGGCCTGGAGCTTTAAAATGAAGCATTGGTGTTCCTGTCAACTCAACATGTACCATAATTATCAAAAGGGTCATACTTTAATTTCCTCTTCATCCCTAAATAGTCTCAGCAGGAGCACTTTTTCACTGCAACATAAAAGTCTGAAATGACCAGAAATGTGGAGGGTCGAACAGCATCTGTCAAAATCAGTATGAAATAAGGAGGACTGATGAGTGTTTGTATGAAGAGCAACAGTATAACATCATGGGTAAGCCGTTTCAGTCACCACAGACTGCCCACGCTTATTTATGGTAGCTGGCCTTTTAGCTGCGTGATGTCAAGACCAGATTGCTCAGAAATGCACTGACACATACAGCATCTGCAAAAAGAAAACAAAACAAAAACTAAACTAAAAATATGCCTGCTTTCTCATTTTTAAGTGATATATTGAGACTGCATTTGGAATGCAATACTTGTTTTGCTGAAGAAAAATAATGTTGGACTCATATCATTAAAACCCCCAATATATTTCTCTTTGTTCCATAAATGACACATTCAGGTAAGAGGTATGACCTGCGGATGAATGCGTAAGGAAAAGAAACCCACAAACCGTAGAACTGTGGGATACATGTATTTTTTCACTGAGAAATCAATGTTAAGAACTAAGCTGAGGCATCAAAGACCAACAGCCTATCTGACCTGCATAGAGCCCCACTGTGGGGTATAATGCAGCATTGTACACCAGTTACTTAAAGACCCATTCATGCAGACACTAAGTAAATGCATAGGACCGTAAGATGGGGGTGTTGGCTAAGATACGATTTACAATACTACCTCCAGCCTTTACGATTAAACAACTTACACACAAATGGAAATATTTTCGGAGAGAAGAAAAGAAAAACATTAGATGAAAGTGTTTCTGATTAGAGAAATACAAACCAAAGATTTTATTTTTCATAGCCTCCTTTGTCTCTCCATAAAAATAGTGTTGCTAAAAATAAAACATTAAAAGAAAAAGAAACACAAAGAAATTTTTCGATGTAGTCCATGGAAAAGTCCCGGTATCATCAGACATTCATTTTGTTTTAACTCAACCCTCTTTGTTTTCTCCAAAAGCAGAATGGTCAGCAAAGCCCTGTATCACTTCACCACATGTCTGTTCCTTTGAAAAATTAGCATCGGAATGAGCCCTTGCGGAGACAAGTCAGGCAACTGCTGTAATGCATTACTAAATTAGCCCTAAACACTACACAAGCCAATAAGAAGCATGTCAAAACCTAAGGGAAAAAAATAATACAAAATGCAAACAATAACAGAACAACATATTTGCAACAACTGTTATTAGCCTGCATTCCACATTTGCCAGTTAAACCAGAGGGGAATCATGTGCACACTAAATAAACATGTTTAGATACGCTACAACTAAGAAGCACTGGCACTGTCAAATAAACGCAGCTGAACTCCAGCGAACAGAGGGTTAAACCTTAGCTGCAGAATTTCACTGCAGTCCAAAAGCATTTGGCTGATAGCTACTGAACAGCACAATCTATCTGTGCCATTATGCTGCTATTGGACAAATGTTTGTATCTATCAAGAATTTGCTTTGTGTGTTTTTAAACTCCTTAGTTTGGAAATACCATTTTATTGCATATAATATTTGGCACAGTTAAAACTGGAGCTTCCATTTGGGGCTGGATTTAGAAACTGGTGCCTTTGCAAAGAGCTTCTTACTGCCTCCTAAATATGGTCGAAAACAAACTAAATGCCTCTTTTCCTATGCTAGACATCACAACTTTCCTTTTTTCATTTAAAAAAAAAAGCAATTAATTATCCATTTTTTAAATAGAAGTCACCAGTTATTAGAAAATAGTTTCAAATTACTTTCTTTTCTAATATAATTTGCATGTCTCACCACTGCCTGACGGTAGTTTTATTTATATATATTTATTTATTTTTTTCATATTTATATACTTATGTATAGGCATGTACAAGAAACAAAAAATGTCTCTGTTTTGCACTTCTGTACAAAAGAAAGTTACCGTTCTGTTCTTTGTGCATTCTATTGCATGGACTGGTGAGCAGAGATGAGGGGAGAGGTTCGGACAGAGTCAGACATAAATCCATAGGGAGCGTTACTCAGATTTGGGTCTCTTGAACCTTGTCCTTGCCATGAGTAGTCTTAATGACGTAGGGATCAGCAATGGTGCTGATGTGGCTGTGATGCTGTCTAACAGAGCGGTGAAGAGAGTTGTTCTGAGTCCAATGGGCACCGTAACCACCCTGGCGGGATGAGGAGGACACATACCCAGGCTTAAAGGTGTTGCTGTTGTGTTCCACCAGTGTAGGCAGTACTAAACCTGTGTCATCAGAGCCACTAGATCCAGATGTGGGCGGTGGAACAGGAGGAACTTCTTCCTCCATCTGTATGATTTCTATGGTCCTGGCTGCTGCCACGGTGCTTCTCTGTTGATGCCTCTTGCGCAACTTATAGAACGCTATTAACATGGCAGCTGCCAGCAAGGTAACAGCAACAAAACACCCAATAATGATTTTGGTGGTTTTCATCACCTCATCCAGGCTGGCAGCTGGCTCACTAGGGACTCTGGCAGTGGGAATTGATACCTGCCTTGGAGTCTGAGTGTTTTGAAATAGCACAGTAGGTGTGGAGATAAAGACAGGTTGAAATACAGACGGTGATGCAGGGACAGTGGGCTTGGGTTTAGGGGTCTCCTCCACTGTAGGCGCCAAAACTTCCACCGTTACAGTGGTAAAGTAGGACAGATTAGATGTATTGAGTTCAGCATTGCTGACGTTTAGGTAGGCCGAGGCGTTGGAATTTCCTGCCATGTTGCTCACCATGCAAGTGTAAACACCTGTATCTGATGGGAGAACATTGGAGAAATTAAGCGTTCCATCATTAAGGACAGATATTCTTGGATGAGCCGAGCCATGGGTCAAAACAGTTCCATTAGGGAGAAGCCATCGTACTGAGCTCATGGCAGCTGTGCGACACTTAAGCTCTGCCACCCTCGCTGCTGAAATGTTAAGATCTCTTGGAGCATCAAGTATGAATGGTGCTGAACACTGAAAGGTTGTTTGATCAACTTCCACCAGGTAGCGTCCTCTCATGTGGACTGGAGTGTGGCAGCGTCCACAGCAGGTGGAATTTGTGGGAATGTATTCTCTGAGCCACCAAGAGAGCCACACTACATCACAGTCACATCGCCATGGGTTGTGATGAAGATGTAGCTCCACCAGATACTGCAGGGGGGTGAAGAGGTTATGGGGGAGAGACGACAGGTTATTGTGGGCTAAATTAAGCTCCACCAAGGCTGTGATGTCATCAAATGCATTCCTTTCAATCATAGTAATGGCAGAGTTCATAATCCATAGTTTACGTAAATTCTTGAGGCCACGGAATGCTCCAGGCTTCAGTTCAGGGAAAACATTCTCTGATATCTCCAACTCCTCCAATCCCACCAGTGGTGAAAGATTGGGAAACTCCCTCAGATTGCACATCCCCAGGTTCAGGTACTTCAGGTTGTGAAGGCCCTCGAAAGCGCCATCTGAGATGTACTCCAACTTCCTCAGCTCTCCCAGGTCCAGTCTCATGAGTGAGGGGACACGATTAAAGGCGTAAGAGGGGATGCTCTCAATGGGATTGTTTCTAAGCCACAATTCTCTAAGCTTTGATAGATATTCAAAAGCTCCACTAGGTATGACTGTCAGTCTGTTGTCGAACAGCTCCAGGGTGTTGAGACTGGTTAGACCATTGAAGGCCCCCACTTCAATCTGCCTGATAGCATTCCTGCCCAACTGTAGTACCTCCAAGTGATGCAGGTGTCTAAATGTATCTGCCTGTATGGTTTCTATGCTGTTTTCCATTAGGTTCAGGTACCTGGTGTTGGCTGGGATGTTAGGAGGAACCCTAATCAGCCCTCTGCGGGTACACACCACCTTGCTGAGCTGGTTAGTGCAGGAGCACACACCTGGACAGTTCTGTGGCTTAGCTGAGCCGAACTCAGGGCCTGTGGACTGGCACATAGTGAAGGCAGGCACCATGAGGGAAAGCACGGCGAGCAGGGCTGCATTCCAGGTAGGCTGCACACTAACCTGGCCCAGAGGACTCATGGTGTGGAGGGCTCATTATTCTGCATGGTGGGGGGATATGGCACACACCAAATGACAGACCACCCTAGCCTGGCTGGAGCAACTCAAGGCTCCAAAGTTCCATCGACAGTGCAGGGAGATGCTGCATCAAAATTGTTTTGTGAGGGAATGAAGGGGAAAAAAAGGAGGACAGATAAGGAGAGAGAGTGAGAGAGATTAATACAAGAGAAGAAACAGAAGAAAAGCAATGCAGCAATGTAAGAAATAGGTTGAGTAACAGTCTCAGTGACGTACCTCATTAGTTTGAAAGTCCTCCTTTTTGCCTCTTTCCAAATGTTAAGCACAACAGTCACATACAGCATTCATGTGTAATTCCTTTCCACAGAATGGCATGAGATAGATGGTTTCTTCTTTTTCCTTTTTTAAGAAAGTAGTGTGGCCCTCTATTAGCCAAGGGTACAAAATGGCTCCTGATATTAAAGACTGAGAGCAGCATGGAAAACACTCACAGACAGCAGTAAGGCCATGAAGGCTTAGCAGGTGCCCAGATTCCTTCTGCCCCCACCAACTGTCCCTCTGCCAGGCAGCAGACTCCAAAATGCAGCTGCACTATAGATAAATCACAACGATCCATAACGCAGTTAAACACGACAGAAGAGGAGAGAAGAAGTGACCAAGTGAAATGAATAAAAATCCTCAGTTCTGTCAGGTCCTGATACATGTGTTGGCTCGTCCGGCTGGTCGCCTGTTTGGGTGAGAGACCTCCCTCACTGTGACTTTGCCAAGGGCTTGTCGGTCGCTGATTAGCCCTGTTGTGACAGAGACTGAGAGACAGAAAAAGGCTAAAGAACTCCCGGCACAGTCATCCCCCTCTCCTCTCCTCTCCTCCTCTGTGTTCCTCTTGCTTCCTCCCAATGTTGGGCTGGCCCTGGTCAGAGCAGCTGCAGGCTGCTGTGTGCACAGCTAGCAGTAATCCGTCTATTCCTCCTGGGGGGAGGGGGGGTGGGGGTGGTGGGAGAGATGGTGGAGCTGTGTGGGGGGTGTAGAAGAGGATACGCTGCACTGTTGGAGCTTCGCAAAAGGCTGTCGGAAGAGAGAGAAAGCACTCTTGTCCTCTTCTGCAATGAGAGAATGCAGAGAGGATTACGCTTGAAGGATGTGTGTGGAAGTGGGCTCCGTATCTGTATCCATAAGCAGAGAATGGTGTTGAGGATCCTTCTCTCCGCTTGCTCTTTGTCCCCCAGGCTGCGTCCTGCAGTGGTCTTCTGCTTGCTTTTTTGTTAGTTTTTTCTCCAGGACTGAGGTAGTAAGTTGTGGCAGTTAGCCATGTGTGTGGCTGTCAGACTTGCGGCTGGCTGGTGGACTACTGCAGTAGCCAGAGTAGAAGAGAGAGAGAGAAAGAGAGGGGAAAGAGAGCCCGAAAGAGAATGAATGAGAGAACCACTGACAGATCAAGAGCAAGAAAAAGATAGAGTGTGCGAAGGAGAGTGTGTGTGTGTGTGTGTGTGTGTGAGAGAGAGAGAGAGAGAGAGATGGAGAGGCACGCGAGCGCTCTAACAGGCAGCCCACCGTCAGAGAAACAGCAGGAGCAGCATTCTAATCCACATCTCCTCTTCTTGTTTATTCTCCAATCTCTCTTTTTTCTCTATTCCCCCCCTTCGATGTGTGTCGGTGTTGCAGGCAGCTAAGATGCTCGCTCTGCCCCCTCCCTTTGTCCTTCAGTGGGAACGTGAATGTACTGCTGACGCACTCCTCATAGCTGCTCAGCCAGCCTCAGAGCAGTGCATTGGTTTGATGCAGTGTTCCTGTGTATTAACACATACAACCTCCCCTCCTCCCCCATCTCCCTCCCTTCACAATAACCATTTTCTCCTTTCTTTCTTTCTTTCTCTCTTTCTGTGTCAGAGTTTCTCACATGCTCTGTCCCTCACCGTCCTTCTTCTCTCTCGCTCTCTGGATCACTTTACCTGTGCCAGTCGTCCCTTCTCCTGCCATCTGTCTAGACACAGCTCTTCACAACCAGTTGTTAAAAATGAAAAATGCATTCCGATCTATGATTTAGAGACAAATGGTCAGACTTTCCAGGTTAACTTTAGAGTTTCTTTAGTTCTCTCTCTATCTCTGTCTCATCAGCGAAACAGTGCACCAGAGTTTTCCAGTGGAGATGCAGCTGTCCGTCTTGTAAAGCACAGTTTTAGGAGTGTTTTCCTCACTTGTTATTGATGCCATAAGGGGGAAATAAACAGAGTTGTTTTCTTATGATGGGTTTGACTTTCTTATTGTGTCACTTGTGTGGACGTATTATGTGTGTGGGTGTTTTGGAAGTGAGGGTATTGGATCAGGGGGGTTGTGACATCATAAAGGACTGAAACGCTGACCATGCTTCTCTGTCGGCTGGGCAGTCTTCTCTTCAGGGAGGAGAAAGATGAAAGCGCTTGCATGCAGTTATCTCTGGGAATGATGAGAGAAAGACAGACAGATAGAAGGAAAAGAGACTTACCGGGAGATGGGGGGGGGGGGGGGGGGGGGCTGGGTAGGAGGAGATATATTCATGTCCTTGGTGAAATAGGGGAAAGGAGCCTATAGAAAGAGGAAAGAAATGAGATAAATAGGGATAGAGAAGAAGAATGAGGGAGACGGATGAGGGAAAGTACTGCACTGTAGTCTCCTAAGAAAAATGGCACAAGAGCAGGAGCAAAAGAAAGATGAGGATTATGAGTGAGGAGTAGGAGGTACGAGAGGCGTGTTGATAGTGTTGGATTAAGCATCATTTGAATGCAGGAGAAGGAATCTCCCTCACTGCCTTTGGTTAATGACCACATCCTCTCTCTTCCTCCCCATCCTTACACATGCACATTGCTGTTGGGCACCATACCTGCAAAAAGGTACAGTCAATTCCAATTTATGAAAATAAACGCAACATTTTATTGCGTTAAGATGCTGTTGACAAACTTGCGCATGTATTAAACCATAATGAGGAAAAAAAATCATAAATAAATTAAATGGATGTAAGCTGTAATTTACATAAATATACCAAAGGTTTAATGTTTGTGTTTATATGTGGTCCCCTGTTTAACATATGTAAACATAAATAAAATATCACACTAAATAAATGATAATGCTCAGCTTTATCTTTTGGATAGTTATTAATAAAATAGTAAAGAGTGGATCCATTTCAATTTCAACAGTTTTATCCTAATTCTTCGTGTCATAAGCAAAAAACAATTATCTGCTCCATTTCAGAAAACTGAAAGCACATGGATACAGTATGCATGGGTATGGGTCTTACAGTGATTTGCTTTACACTGTTAAGCAAATCACTGCTATGTACATGTCAGCAACAAAATGTATGCACATTGTATGTCATTTCTTATTTTTGTGTTATATATATATATATATATTTATTTATCATCACAAAATTGTAAGGAGTGAGGCCAATGCCATCAACTTAACCATCATGTCTGTCCTTCATCGCCCTACAATATTTAGGAGTAAAACCACTGCATGAGCAACAAAGGGAATAAATGAAACTTATATCTCACTTTGTTTTATGCATCAAAGAATGACTTTGAGAAGACTGGAATAACAGATAAAAAACAAAGGCTGAAAAAAAACACTCACTCGCATCTGCCTGTTCTATTCCCATTAGATGTTGTGATTTAAAACGAACTTTGGAGGTGAAAAAGAAATAGAGAGAGAGGAAGAGTATGTTGAGTGGCATGCGGAAATTATAAACTATTTGTTAAGGATGGTGCAAACAAGGATGGTCAGATAATTGATGGCCATGGTTTTAACTGCTGTGTTAATGCTATTACAGAGGCCAGAGAAAGGTCAGTTAGGACACTGAATATATGATGTTGTGTCCTGATGTCATTATGGTTCTCTTGTCATCTGTCTGTTTTTTTCTTTTCTTTTTTTTTAATCTGTTTATATTGTTTCATATTTTTAGGCTAACGTCATTCACAGTTGCTGAATACATTCCTATGAATATGTGAAATTGGGTCCAGAATTAACTGCCATCTGCAAATAAAAATACAGTGTGCAGTGCATCATACGCAGTCTGATGAAAGTGTAGTTAGCTGTAACTTACTCTGTTAGAACATAATTACATTTTAACCCTAACCCCTTTAAAAAATTGTTATCTATTTAATTATTATCCTTCAAATAAGAGCTTGTGAATATTTTTAGAGACATTTTAGACCCTAAAATAAATAATAGGGTCTGTTATACAGGAATGAATTAAGTAAAGAGTCTGTGTTTTGTTTTTGACAATGTGCACACCAGAAATACTACAACTGCCAACACCTAATATACATCTGCAGGAGCTCTGTAGTTTCTGGCACCATTGGATAAGCAGCAGGGCCTTTATAATCTGGAAGTTGGGAGTTTGAGACACAGCAATTTGTGAAAAGCCCAGCACATTTTCCAACACATTGTCATTGGTTCAGGGCTGAGCTCCTTTTAGATCTCTGTTGGTGTAAACAGTTCTCGCCACTGCTGACTGGGAGCTCCCTGCAAAATGTGCTGTCACTGAGGTGCTCGCACCCATTCCTTAATAATTTGGCTCTTGTCAAAGTTTTTCAGGTCTTTGCACTGCACATTTATATTATGTCCAACACACATATAATAAGTGACTGGTCAATAACTGTCAAAGTTATATCAGGTTTGGACATGCACCATTTTTCCAAGATAATTTACTTCAGCTATGAGTTGTTAAGCTGTTTTGGCTCATAGTTATTAATGACATGAGTGGCTAATGAGGCAAATATGTGTGTAAATCAGAAACTATTTCCCCACTGATCACAGATGTATTGATCTCTTTTGTCATGCACTGTCATTATTGCCTTCATTATTCTGTTATTTTGTAGGCTCTTTTTCTTAATGCAGGCCAGTCAGTAGCCTTATATTTTAAACCTACTACTAACATATACTGTTAGACATTTTATTTTGCATATCTGCTTAAGGACCACTTGCTGTTTTTCTCTGTTTCTGTTCTGTTTATCCTTTATTTATCCAATTCAAAAGTCTCATAGAGATTAAAATCTCATTTTCAAAAGAAATCTTCAAAGAATTAAAAATAAGGAATCTTGAGAAGAGAGCTAAACAACTCTGAGCATATCCATAACAAATCATCCCCTTATGGTAATATCAGCACTACATGGAAAAACTTTGATTAAAAAATATGCTTTTGCTTACTGAAGCAAACATAGAAACACGCAGGAAACATTACTAGAATGTACAGTAATCAGAAACACAAAGCTATCCTCTGATGTGTTCAGTCACAGCTGGCCATACATGTATGGTTTCTAAAGCTGTGTCAGAGATCTTTCTTAAATATTTGTTGAGGTAGTCCCTGAATTACAAAAAAATGCACAGGGCCAATCCCTCTTCTCATGCAAGATCTGTCAAAGTTTAAACTCCACCCAGTTACAATCAGTCATTGCATGGAAAAGAGGAGCAATATTCTGGCCCGTATTACCCCAAAGAGAAAAAAGCTATTTACGAGGTTTAAAGACAGACAAGACTCAGTACTGCAGAAAGTCTCAGAACAAGGAATACAGTCCATGAAATGTCTTGGGCAGTGCAAGACACAGATAAGAGTAATGTGCAAATATGTGTTGGCCTAAAAGCTGGGTGTCATATAACAGAATGACAACAATGTGTCAGGTCAGTACTGAACAAGCAACTTGCTATCATCCCAGTGGACAAACTGGTTGTTGAATAACGTTAATTATTGATGCATAAGTCTTTGTGACTTAGTGTAAATGTAGTGCCCAATCAGTCTATGAGGGTTCTCCGAACAACACCAAAGGTTCAAGTTATGACACTAGGCGGCTCTGAATGTGCTTCAAGTCATCTGTAGCAATGCTGTCACTTCATTAACTCTGCTGCTCTTACCAGACTATAAAAGGCCCTTAACTATGTGGACTGAAAGATGATGACTGGTAACAGTTGCTCCTTTTGCAGGGTTAAAAGATGGAGACAGTCATTGTGAGCTGAACCCCAGGTCAAGCACCAAACAGATTTGCTGTTGCTAAAAACTCTGATAGGCTGATGCAAATTGTGCTACTGCAAGTCGCTAACGCTAACACTACCTCAGTCACCACCGGTCACTAAGGCTTCAGACACTAACACAGACATGTGCAGACACAGGATGTTATGCAGTTACTTTGGTTATTGTTCACATGGCCAGCATATTCAACATTTTGACTTAGCATAGTCGCACAGTCACAGCAAACTGATAACAAATTAGAGAGTTCATAGGTGTCTGCACAAAGGTTTGCATGCTTTTCATTATTTGGAACCTGGCATACTCATGCATATTCAAATATGCAGAAATGATAACACATGCATAATGCTCTTGTGAAAATTCTTTGCTTTAACTTTTTATGTAACTTTTTGAACCACACAGCTTTACCTCATTTAGTAATTACAGCTACCACCTGAGCTAAAACTTGTAATTAGCTGATGGTATTAACCATTACCGTTGCATTTTACTAGTGCTCGATGTTTCCTACCTCTGTGTATTCCTCGCAACTCAGCCCGTGCTTAGTGTGGCAGGTCATAAAAGTGCTGGAGCAGCATTTGGCCTGAGAGTAGAGCAGTGGATGGTGTGAGAGAGAAGGCCGGTGGAAGCAGATCGATGTGGCCTGTATTCATTAACCCTTGCTCACGGCTCCCTTCCCAATCACAACCCCGCCATTTTAGGACAGCAGGAGGTGATTTATTAGCTGTCCTGGCTCAGTCAGCACCATCGACCCACAGTCTGAGGAGAGTTGACTCACACCAGGATATACCGATTCCCACACTGTGGGCTGAATTCACTCAGTGATTCGACACCACGGAAAGAGGAACAAGGCTGGAGGAATGCAAGATGATCAACATATATTGATGCCTATTTGTGAACTCTCTCAAAAGGCAAATGAACAGTCTTATGGCTAAATGTGAGTTATATTTATTCTTGACTGTATTATTCAATTCAGTTCAGTTCAGTTTTATTTATACAGCGCCAAATCACAACAACAGTTGCCTCAAGGCCCTTATATATTTTACAGTAGATTCTACAATTATCCAAAGGACAATTTATTTTAAGTGGAAACAAATACGTTTTTTCATTTAGAGATTGGTGGGAGACCTTACTAGGTAAGATAAGAAAACTAGATAATAAGTTACATGCTACGGAGCTGAGGAGCCCAGGAGTCCCACAGGCAGGACAACTTGCAGCTACTGCTGTTCAAATATTGATAGTCTTTAACAACTGTATGTGGTCCCTTTTCATTCACTAAGGATTGTGAAAGGGAAATCTACAAACAGAGATACAATTAAATAAAATATAGAGTGTGTTTCTTTCAAAACATTGAATCCTAAATATGAGACGGGTCATGTTTTTCTAATGCTGTTGCTGCTGGCGTGTATGATTATGTTTAAGTTAGTTTAAAAAAACACTATTTAAAAATAACATTTAAGCCAATTTTATACAACAAAGTTTACAATATGGTTTAGTGGTTTTGTGGCTCTCTATAAATTTATGAATTTCTATGCCTACTTCCAATAGATGATACTGGTAATTTGTTTGCAATGGGTTCTACAGCAGGCATAGTTTATGTTGTTAAGTCAGCAGTACTATTGGGAAAATGCAACAAAATGTAAAAGAAAAAAATTCAAATACTTTTGATGATTTTGGTGCCCACTTTAGCCAACTGGCTGTTGTGCAAAAATAAAAGATAAAAATAAAACATTTGCACTCAAACTCTTAATGATTTATAAACAGGGTAAACATATCTCTTCCCTTATTTATTTATTTATTTTTAAATAGTACAATATAAATGTTACACAGTGTGAAATCATGAAACTAAGATGTTCTGGTTTTTAAAAAATCCTATGCTCATACTGAATTTAATGGCAGGAATATATTTGTTAAAAGTTCATTGTGACTGTGCTGCTTCACATTTAACAACACTAAACTGTAGTTTAAATTAATATTTTTGTTTGTTGTTGTTTGTTTGGTTTATTGCAGCAAATGTTTTGTCTGGTTGAGAGATCTGCATCACAGGCTCATCACAATTTGCTCAAACCTTTCCAGTTGTCCCAGATTTTTTTAATCACAATTGCACAAAAATGAGAAACATACTTATAAACAAAAATGTCACTTAAAATTGATCATTTTTTCTAAATCGATTTCATTATAACTTGCTTTAATTATATTTTACACTGGGGAAATAATTTTGGAAACAGGGACTTAACAAAATTTTGACAATGAAAATTAGCTGCATCAGTGATTTCAACTCCTTACTGCATTTTCATATTGTTTCATAATGAATTAGAAAGAAGACTGGTGACTCATTTACTCGTACTGATATATCCAGTCTGAGGCTGATGATATTAACAGAACTGCAGCTCAATAAATCATATTGATTTTAGTGTTTTTATGTTTGCATGTTCATTATATTTTAGTGTCTAATTAATGCAGCAATTCACATAAGGTTTGAATCACAGTACCAATTCTCAGGGGCAAAATAGGCTGAAATGATCAGCACCAGTATTTTGACCTCTTCAACTAATGAGTGTTTTAAATCTGGCCAACTGTTTAATACAATACAGTGTCAAGTGAGATTATTTTTATGGGTTGTAGTCTAATAGTCCTTCAAGTTAAATCAGTACATGTCCCTGGTTGTATACATTCTTTAATTCTTGCTTTCTTAATACAAATATCAATAAAGTTCTATCCATGGTACTTCAGCATTTAACTAGCACTGCAGGATGAGGAAGCCTAAATCGAGTAATTTTAACTTTTACTTATTTTATTTTATTCTCTTTTTTAGGTTTAGGTGACTTTAAATGTAACGCTTCAAAAAAGACGAACAAACAAAAAATTGCTTCTGTGCAATTTAAAACAGTTTGTCTGCTGGCTGAAGACTTTACTTTCCAAGAAGAAAAGATGTTAATGTAGTGGCTTCATGAACAGAGATGGAGAAATATTTAAGAAAAAAAGAACAGGAGACAAAAACTATGTTATTTATTCAAGGTAGGAAATGCTCAGCAAGAGACTTTTCACTGGAAATATAATACATATAATGTCCTAATTCATGCTTCAATCGCACAGTGGCTTTATAAATGATGAGTTGCCAAAGTTATTTGGTTACTTCATACAGACATGATATGATATCATATAAAAGTTAAACAGGACATTAAACACTAGCCAAACTGTGTATTTTGCAGCACATTTTACATTGATTGTGTTGCACTGGGGCATGATAGTGTATCCATGGTCACTGAAAGACTCTTTGTAGGAGACAATATAGGAGACTTGACACTAAATTAATTCAGAATTCAAATATAATTTAGATTATTTTGCATAATTTTGTTCTAATCATTTTGCAAAAGTAAGCATAGTGTTGTGAATACCACAAACTACCAGGGGAAAAATGCATTTAAAACCTTGGTTGGGGGCAAAGTTTTAAGATTTTCGAGTCAGTTACGCTGATAAAGTTTGCTTGCCAAATTCCAATTCTGTACTTTATAAAGGTGATTCTGGTTAGGGTTTAGAAAATAACCATGACAGCTCATGTAAGTCCACAAAAAGTAGTAAACTCAGACCCAGCAGAGGTCAGCTGACCATAGTCCATCCACAAAAAAAAAAAGAAAAAAAACAGAAAAAGAAAATCAAGTCAACTGGAACAGAGATCATAACAGTACTCATTTCAAACAAAGTCATTTTTTCATGCTGCACTGCTGCACCGGAACACAGCGTTCTCCCCACCTGCCAAATCCAACTATAAACCCTAGCCATTTTTATTCCAATGAGCAAAGAGTGCATTTCTGGACAAAGCTCTCATTGTCTGCAGACTGATGGCTTTCATTCATAAATATTCATTTGGTATGTTTCTGTAATCGGGCGGGTGAGAGTTTATGTCTTCAAAAATGCTACTTAGTTAGAGCTATCACGGATGATCTTGGTCATTAACTGCACTGCTGTGTATTGCACAAAACCCACAGAAGTGTTACTCATTCAGATTTAAAAGACTGGCGAGCCACACTGGTTGAAAGGCTCAAATACTCTGAAGTAAAGCCTTGCACAGTGGGCCACAACCTTAAAGCCAGAGCCGTTATTCATCATGCAGGACTAGGGAATTAAATTTATTTGCCATGAAAGATTCAACAGCACTGTGCACTGAAACTATTAGTACTTATTTGATGAAAGTGACACTAGACCTTTCCTTTAGTATTTCAATAGCCAAAACAAGCAGAAAGACCATCCTTATAAATAAGTCACATACCAAATTTTTACCAGTCCCTTTTAGTGGCAAATGTACACTGAAATATGCACACAAAAACACATCCCAGTATGCTGGAGATGTATGAAGGCAGTGTTTTGGATCGACTCCCGCACCTCTCATATGCAAATAACTTTGCCTCATGCAGCTCGGTGATTGGCTTGCTGTTATTAATATTCTGCCAGCGTGTGACTTCGTTAGCCTGCAGTTACTGTGCCAACGGGCAGCACTAAAAAGGGACTTTGTCAATGTTTGATGTCTCGTGAAGTGATGCAGTGTATGTGTGTGTGAGTGTGACGGTGTGTGCGTGTGTGTGTTATATCTAAGCAGATTGAAATTTGGGCAGTGGGAGACTCTTTTCCCCACTGACATCAGATTGAGGAGGAAGTGTCTATCTTCTTGTGAATATAATTGCAAAAAATTCTCTCTCTGAACACCCATTTTGTGTTCTCTGTGGAGAAGCCAGCCACATGGTAGGCGCCGTCTGGGCTCTCCAATCACAAGGTCTATGTGGTTTGGCTTGTGGCCACTGTCAAGTCCAGCATCAACCTATATCTTTTCATCCATTTAAAGACTTGGCCACTGCCACGTATGCATCTTCAGTTGAATCATGCAAGCCAAACTAAACCTTGTACTGGGTTGTGATGTGAAGCCTAAACTGGCTGTGACATATTTTCCTGTGGCCAGCCTTCAGTCACCCGTTGTCACACTAAATCACTCTGTCACTGCCGTATTTCAACAATGACAGCATGAGCAGTGTGTTCTCAACACAGATCATAGGGTTTGTCATGACAAGGGTCTCTGTGCTATGTGTATATGTAGGTGTGTTTTGTGTGCTTGTGTGTGTGAGAATACAGTAAATCCCCTAAACCAGAGCTAGTGACCCTCTGTAATACATTTCCTTTGGCAGATCACTTCTGGATTTCCCTCCGGGTGCCCCTGGGTTTCACAGAGTGGAAAGTGTAAGGCAGCATTTTCTAAATTGAAGTCAATACCAAATGGCCATTTATCTACAAGCACCCCGATGGGCGTCTAAAGGCACATGTGTGTACAAACAAACACACTCGCATACAGACACGTTGAGCTGATCTGGTATTCCAAAGGCAGCAGGATTTTCTTAATCCTAACTCATTCAGATATTGCATGACTGCATTGAGTGTGGGTTTGCAAGTATCTAGTTGCCAGGACCAAGTTTCTCAGGAATGGGGTTGTTTCTTAGGAAACAATAGGATTTGCTAATAAACAAGCTAATTTGTCTTCTTCACCCTTGAATTGAAGAGACTATTGGAAGTACAGCAATTACAGGGCACATTATGCATACAACATCAGTTGGCTTTCATACATCTTTGTACTCCTCATATCCTGAAGATGGTGAGTCATTTTCTCTCTCCCCCCCTTTCTTCTCTTTTTAGTTTATGTTGCAATTGCAAATTAGTCATATAATTTTTTTTAATTTGACTAAGTGGAGAGGACAACTAATACCCTTCTACTGAAACAGGGTATTAGGCAAAAATAGGCATATATCTAAATCTTCATATTTCTGTCTTTTTAAAGTCTCCTTTAGCTAAATCCCTTTACGATTACAGGTCACAAACAGTTTGCAGTTAATTCGGTGTCAAAGTTCAGTGACCCACATTGTAGCCATATATACCAAGAAGAGAATGAATATTCCAAGAAGTGCATAACTAGAAGATGCAATTTGTTTTAAATTGGAACAAAACTAGACTGAAAAATGAGGTGTTTCTGTTTCATAGATTTTACATAATATGGGTCTGAAAAGTAAACACAACATGCAAGTGCATGCACGATATTAAACTGCATTTTTATAATGGTGAGCAGGGGCCAATGCCTACAGTCTGATTGTTCAGAATTGTATAGGAAAATGACACTACTTATTTGGTCTATGACATTGGTAAAGACAGTTCTGTTGGGCCACAAATAGTCCACTCTGATTTTAAGTGGGCCAGACCAGTGAAATTCCCCTTTTTGTCAGTGTAAAGAGTTACATATTCAATTGTTTCTCTACATAATAAAGAAAAGGCTGCTGTGACAAAGAAAAAAAATCCTTTAGCATGACTCTTTCGACATAAATTTTGAGAACTAAATGTGTAAAATTAGAGAAAAAGTTCTGGTAGCTCATTGCCCAGACTGTCCAGATTTTTTTTCTCTTACAGTTGTAAAAAAACTGAAATTTATATAGCAGAAAGTGAAACACAGAAACTTTTCTGGCTTTTAAATGTTAAAAGCCAGAAATATGGCTTAATTACTTTGTGTCATATAAATGGCATTGGAGGAGGTTTTTATCAGCAGGAAAAGCTTTAAATCCGGCCCGGGCGCCGTATTGTTGACACCCTTGCTCTATAGTATACCCTGCCTAATGATAAGGCAGGATATAGTACTAGAAAACCTTCACAAAAAATTAATGATGACTTTTTAATCATTACTTTATAGGGATATCTTCTGGTACATGAGTACATGAACAAATTCTACACCCTATTCTATTTAAATGGAAACTATTATGTATGGTTATTAAAAGAAAACAGATAAAAATGAATGGAATAGAATAGCATTTTATTGTCATTGTACATGTACAGCAAAATTGTGGGTGCTCCACACCATCTGTGCATGGAATAAAAATATAAATAGTAGGACAGCAAGAATAAATAACAGACACGAGGAGTATATACAAAACAGGAGGAAGACATACAATGCTAAGGCACATATTGGAGTGCAAAGTGCTTGAGAATAGTGCAATGGATTTGGTCTGAGTATAGAGCCAATGTGAATAGCCTGAATGATGAGGGTTGCGCAGACCATGGCTCAGACTGGTTGGTAGATGGGTGGTCAGGTGTGTGGTGTGAGGGGGATAGTGTTTTGTTTTGTTTTTTATAGAATGTACTTAGCAAAATTTGTAAAAAGGAAAAAATGATAATTTACTTGCATAGAGAAAAACACAATTAACCACTGAGGTAGACAACCGACCACCAGTTTTCCACAGAAACGTTCATGGTCACTACTTGACTTGTGGCTTCAGCTGAACCTGTGTATTATTTGTTAGAAGAAAGTAGCTAAGGCTGACATTTGTGAAAAGGGAGAGATTGGTTACTTTCTTGCACTACCAACCCACTACCTAAAGAAAAAATTTGTATTTTCTCCACAGAAATTATAATGACAGCTACATTTCATGCGTCTCCAGCTGGAGTCGTATATTATTTCTCAGAAGAAAGTAGCTAATGCTAACATTGACATTGACAACTCAGACATCCCCTTTGAGTGAAAACTAGCTTATTTACAAAACCTTCAAAAGATGGTGCAAATGCACGATCGAAAGTGCCTTTTTATGATAACAATCAATAATTTTACAGACATCATACTACACATATAAATATAAATGTGTCTTGCAGTTTTGGATAGACTTTATATGTGCAATGGGTTTGTCACTGCGGTGGAGTATGGCCACTTTGTGACTGAGTGACCAGTATCCTTGGTTGTCAGTCAGATAAAAAATTCTGACATCTGGTTTTAGAAGACCAGAACTGCTTAGGTCAAAGCTTTGAAGCAGGAATTTACAAACCAGTGGCAATACCTATCTTTTAAATACAATTTATTATTTGTTTATAGTAAAAGCAGCAATAAAATGCCATATCTTAATGTTTCTTAAAAATCCAAGCTGATAACATAATTGTTCAGTTCAAAATATGAGTTGTGCAATTTATAGTTTTGCAGTATGTGCTTTAGAACAATTACCACTGTATTACAGCTAAGAAGGCAGACTGTCATCAAAAAAAGAAATAAAGATTAAAGACCTCTAAACTTCTTTCTAGTATACTACTTGGAAATATAAAATATCAATTCCCTGTAGCAGTTTGGTGTTTTCTATTTGAATCCATTAAATACTGTGTGCTACTCGCCTCATTTCATCATGGCTTCAAAATGTCCCCAAAAAGTGTTTACAAGCCTTTTTCCCCCTGCAAGCTTTTGGCTCAATTCCTACATTATCTTCAGTCTACTGAATAGTAACTCTGTTGTCATGCCAGTAACTAAGCTGTTAGAAACCTAAGGAACCCAGAGAAGGAAAAAAATATGCAGGTGACAAAAAATACCTTTAAATTAAAAATTTAAAAAGAAAACTCAAAACTGAAAAAAGGAAACCTGTACTCAAAACCTCAAAAACACACACACACACACACACACACACACACACACACACACACACACACACACACACACACACACAATAAATTGAGATATTTCCACAAAGGTGCACTGCATTGTACAGTCTATATCTTTAGGAGAGACATTAGTGAATTTGGATTGAAATTATAGATAGTACACATTCTATAACTGTGTTAGTTGAAAAATAATGGGAAAACTTTTTCTCAGGTGACTGGTAATATTCGTGCATACTGTGTCAGCAAGAGAGGTCTGTCAGCAGTAACACATACAGTGACATTATAGGAAGTGTCAAAAACCATAAGATGTGGTCTACAGAGATGTGTCAGTTAGTAATGAAATAGGATGCACACCTTATTCTCAGCAAGTGTTTTATTGACTTTGGTGTTATCTTTGGATTTTTGTTTCCACTTGCTCTTTACTTTTGTGTTCACTCACAGTATGGTTAGGATTGGGTGCCAAAACTAGGCCAAAATCTTTTGGCTAACTTAACCCCTTAGAGCAGGGGTGTCAAACTCAATTGCACAGGGGGCCAAAACTCAAGGCACACGGGCCAAACAAGATAAACATTTATTGAACACACTAAAACAATGTTTTTTAAACATAAATATGAATAAAAACAGACAGGAATATTATTCCAGATTAAATAAACTTGAAAAAAAGAAACTTTAACTTTAAATATTTTGCTCTTCATAAAAATATATCCTGTCAAAATTATGCAAGTTAGAAATATGAACATGCTGCCAAAACCCCCAGAAAAAAATTAATGAAAGCATATACAAGGTTCGAGCCGCATGTAGACGGAGCTGGGCATTGCTTCAGGAATGGAACTTTCCCTTGAGTGCACAGGTGCAGTTCAGCAAAATCCGCTGACTTGGTTCAACATTACTTGGCAACAGGGAAAGTGAGGCAGGTTGCACTGGTGCATTTGTGACAGCTTCACTTGAAATGCCTTCACCGCATCATACATGCCATGTCCATGAACTGACAGATTTCCTTGCTGAGCTCAAAAACTCTATTGAGAATTTTTATCCCAACTCAGCCAACAGACCTCTGTATGATAAGGAATGTCAGCAAACTCTGAATCTATTTCCCACATAAAAGACTGAAATTGACGGTGATTTAAACTTTTAGCTCAGATAAAATTTACGGTTTGCGTTACGGTGATTATTACATGCTCAATTTTTAGAACTTTACCACAAAGCCTTTCCTGGTGTATGATGCAGTGATATGCTGTTAACTCACCGGTACAGTTCTCCTCCTGCATCTTTACTCGCATCCTGCTGACTAGTCCGCTTTTTTCACCGCACAACACCGGCGCTCCATCTGTTGTAAGTCCAAAAAGTTTGTCCCAGGGCAGTTTCATGTCGGTTACACTTTGACATACGTTTTAAAAAATGTCTTCCCCTGTCGTTGTCCCGTGCATCGATTTAATGTTCAATATTTCCTCTCCAGGGATGAAGATGGCCAGCTGTGCAATGTCCATCATGTCTATACTTTCATCCATGGCAAGAGAGTATGCAATAAAGTTTTTGCTTCTTTCACACAACTGTGTTCTTAAATCAGTGGCTCTTCAGAGTGGTGCCGGGCTGATTTGGCTATCTCCTCTGCTACAATAAAATTTGCTTTCACAACAGCTTCACTTTGTGATTTTGCTCTGGTGAAAAACGTCTGAAATGTCAGATTCTTCTTTAGCTCTTCTACTTTCTGTAGTTTCTGCACTGCATTTAGGTTTTTCAGCTTATCCTGACGTTTTGTCTCGTAGTGCCGTCTTAAATGAAATTCCTTAATTACAGCCACATTAGCTCCACTAATAAGACACAATAAGACTTAATATATGTTTACTAGCAATGTCTATAAACATATATTAAGTCACCCACTGGCGCTTAAAGGCTCTGCTTTCAGAATCAACTTTTCTCTCCACCATTATGAGCAGCTAGCTCCACAAACAGAAGTTTGACTTGATTGACGCGGGATTGTTCCCAGCCTAGCGTTAGCCTAGCGTTCAGCAAGGAGGCTGCAGCCAGTGTTGCCAACAGGGCTTTGGAATTGACGTCACGCCGCAATGCATTGTGGGAGCGCAGCTCCATTTTCGGGGTCTACGAATCAAAACAAACACACTGTTTTGGAACGACGACGACAAGAAACATGCTTAAAAACAGCTCAAAAGAAAACGGACGGTATAGAGACCGATTGCGTCCAGAGGCGAAGCAGCGGTACTTGAAAAAAAATAGAGTGCATCGCAAATCTGGACCCATATGAAATACGGCAGTGGAGTAAAGACCCAGACGACTTACCGCCACTGTCCTACCTCGATATCTTCACGTATCTTGTTTGTGGAGTAAGCGCTTACACAGCGAACCAGTTTCGTAATTACAAGTCACTGGAGACGCACATCCAATTTACAAATGGCTGGGTGCAAGATTTGGCAATTTTCAAGCCGCCAAATTCTGAGTACGTCGTCAAAGTAAGTCAGCTGGAGTGCATCGAGTGAAATAGCCATTTTCCACCCCCCACCATAATTAATGTTATACATTTATCATTGAACTGCTAAAATATCGTTATCATATTATATGCCCGTAATTGTAAAGTACATGCAAATTAACACATTGATAATCGGGCAAATTATTAACGCCAATTTGTGTCCTTCCTGTCTCATTTCATTTATTGTCTTTACATCAACCAATCAAGTCACTCCATTCGATGTTTGATCGCAATTTCTATAACTTCCGAGACCACCAACGATGATATTATTCAGCTATAAAGTGTGATGTGAACATATTTAGAACTTACGGGAATGAAAATGTCTTGAGCACACCAACTGATATCAGCTCGTCTCACGGCTGCTATCCAGGCTAGACGCCTTCGTTTGGTAATATCCGATACATGAGCTCCTTCATGTTGCTTCCAGGTTGGGAAAGCATAAAAAGACAATCCAAACTTATTCCCGTGCCGGTCGTAAGATTGAACATTGCAGCCGACCACACAGCAAGTACGAACCATGGCTATGCTTTCGCTCCTTACTTAGACCCCCAAAATGGCGGATCGGGCCAAAATCCTTTCCACGCCCACCCCCGTGACATCACGCTCCAAAGCCCTACTCCTCAGTAAGGAAAATCGCTATTGGTTGTCCTAAAAGTGGCTAGAAGTCGCTAAATGACGTCATCGCCTAATTTGCATAATTGGTCATGCTAATCTTTTTTTTTTTCTTCTTCTTTTTTTGTGTCCCGTTTGGATCTTTAGCCATCAGAATTGTTGTCTTAAGGCCAAGAAATATGCCAAGCGGATTTATTTTACCAAGTGGATCATCATGGCCTTGCCATATTGGTCCATTTGATTGACCTTTATTATAATTATGAATTTATTTTATTTTCAGTTGCTACAAACGGGACAGACATGACTGGGGGATAGGACAGGGAGAAAGAATGAAAGAAAGAGAGGCAGAGAAAGAAAACCAAAGGGGAGAAGAGACGGTGAGAAGGGGGGGAAGAAAGAAAAACAAACAAACAAACAAAACACCTGGGTCACCTGTATGGAGAAAAAAAACAGAAGGGAAAGCAAACAACAAAGAGCAACATAATAAAAAAAACAGCACCATCACAATAAACTAGCTAGCAGTAGATATCAGTAGATACTAAATAATAAACGATATTGTGCAGCACGCAAGATATACAGCGCACAATGTGCTTTGAGGCAGCAGCCAAGAAAGCTGTAGTCCGCGTCTGTGAATACCCGTGTGTACACCTGTGTGCATACCTGTGTGGATCAGCATGCTTGTATTCCAAAGTTTTCTCCATGTAACGATCTGCTAGGGAGTGTGGGGAGCCACAGCCCTGTCCTCCAGGGCATGAAGCAGGTATGGAGGAGATCAAAACTCCAGACATCCAGAGGCCCCCAGAACACAATAGACCAAGGAAGACCAACAGAGGGGCAGCCGTGCCACTGTCCCAGTAAGAGCTGAGGAGAGTCCCAGATGAGGGCTCATTCAGCAGCCACCAAGCAGAAGCCAGGGGGAGTTGCAGTGACGCGCCCGTGAGCTCCGCCGGCAGCCAGCTGTGCCTGAGTGACCGAGCCCCAGGCCGAGAGGCCGGGGGCACCCCACCTCCGAAGTGGCCCCAGGCTCCAGGCCCCGATAAGCGGCCGCCAAGGAGTGAGCCGGTGTGTACCCGGACGCCCATCCCCAGACACAAAGAACCACCAACGCACCGATACCTGAGGGAGTCCGCCACTGGCAGGGGAAGTGGTGGTGGGTGGAGATAGGCCTCCAAACCTTGGAGGGCCTGAGATGTCCCCAGAGAGGTGGCGTCTGATACCCAACCTGACATATAGACACAGACATACAGGCACACACAGACACAAACATCCATTCCCACCCTCATGCTCTCATATGCACTTACTCCACACTCAACCAACGTGGAGACAGACATAAAGAGACGCTGTACACACGATCACACTCCCCAAGCGTACTCTACGAACCGGGTCTAGGTACCCTTGCCCCTGGAGGGGGGAACTGCACCCAGACCCAGGTGGTGTTACCCTTTTCCATGCGGTGGGGAGAGGCAGACCGCCCCAACTCCGTAGCAGCAGGGAGGCCCCACACTCCAGACCGCAGTCGGACGGCCAACTCCTCCTCCTAGCCCCCCCGCTCCAGCAGGCCGCAGAGAATGGGGGTGAGAGAAGACTCCAAACCTCCCTCCACCCGCTCATTGTAGTGTTGATGCATGTGTGTTCTAAGGTGCAATTAAAACCCAGGAGGGCATGGAGCTACCTGCCAGAGAGCAGCAGGTAAGCGCATAGTCCCTCCTGCTAGCCCTAAATGTCTACGTGTATTTAAAATTGAGAGGTGGGCAACGACGCCAGGGGTGAGGTGTACACCCTGATGGTAATTTGGACTCTGTGTATCGTGCCCACCCCCAAGATCCTATATGTATGTGTAATGAGAGTGTGAGTAATGTGAATGTCTAAGTTGTGGGATAAAATTGAGGCAGAGGCAGCCAGAAGGGGACAGAGGGGGTCATGCTAATCTAATTGTAACCTATGTCGTTGGAGAGAGAAATAACATCGTGGAAGAGACATAAAGTGAGTAAAAAACGTCCTAAATGCATTTAGAGTTTATTTAGAACTACAAATTAAATTTCTTTTAGCAATTGTTTTTTTTAATGTCACAATTCCAACCCTGCTCCTTTACTCGGGCTTGGACCGGCAAAAGTGACCCGAAATAGGCACTCTGGTGGAGTTACTTTGTGTGTGTGTGTGTGTTTATAAGTAGTTTTAAACCTTGTGATCCACAAAACAGCATAAGAGTAAAAGAATAACTGACTGCATTACAGCACCCGCTGCTTGTTGAGAGTAAAAGCGATACGCGCTTTTTTTTTTTTTGAAAAAAAGTCGCTAAGGGGTCTGAAAACTCGCTAAATATAGCGACAAAGTCGCTAAGTTGGCAACACTGGCTGCAGCGCTGCATTATGGGATCTGTAGTTTGTATATTATTAGCGCCTCACATCACCGGGCCATGCATAACAATAATAGTACGTCTATATAAAATGATCTCGAGGGCCGAATATAAATGTACGCCAGGCCGGCTGTGGCCCGCGGACCTTGACTTTGACACATGTGCCTTAGAGGGAACCGTTACTGGAAATCCATACAGGCTCTTCTGGATGATAATGTCCCCATCCACAGTTTATTGTCATGGTTTTGGCTTTAGTTTATCACGTCTCTTTACACGTCTCTTTGCTACAACCACCATTATTTTACACTCGTCAAGCTTTTTCACTGCATTAAAGTAAATTGTATGAATTGTATTAAAGCATTCTTTAGATTTGCATCTGAAGACTGCAGCTACTAATTATTGTGCAATTTTTCAATGAGCTCCTTCATTATTTTTGGTATTCTACGTGTTCTACACTGATTTATATTCAGGGTCTAACCCTGTTCTTTGTGAAGAAGATTATGCACTCAAGAGGAAGGGTAATTTGATATCTATTGATTGAGTCAAGAGTCAATCTGAAATGGAGAAATTGTACTCATTGCTATTGATTTTAATAACTAGGCTGTTACAGTTCATTCAGAGCCAAGGGGAGCTCTTCTAAAAGAAGAGTTTACTTGATCCTGTGGTATTGTCTTATTTTGAAAAGTGATATGAATGTGCTTTGCTATCTCTGGAGTTAAGAATCCTAGTCCGTTTTATGCTGCTCTATGATGTCAAGCAATACCAATGTTAGTTAAGTTTAACATAACATGAGACCTTTCCTTAACCTGAAAGCAATACATTTTTGATGATTTGTTAACACTGATCACCGAATATAAGAACAAGCCAATGTTTTCCGTATTTTCTGTATAAATATATATAGTCATTTTTGCAGTGCCAGGAGAGATTGGTTCGAGTCTGAGCCTGAGGCAAGAAACTTTGGGCAGACAGTATACTCAATACAAGTTGGAAATATTAAAGCCAGTGTTGACTTGCTTTTCAATCATTTTCATAACAGTATAAAAAACAACAAAAATGAGTGGGTCAGACAGACAGAGAGGAGAAAAAGTCAGTATAGTCGAGAGAAAATTATATCAAGCAAGACTGATGTTATAATATTCTAATATGCATTCAAAAACAATAACCTTTTAACATATTTTGCATTCACATTTCTAATATTTTATTGCATTCTGATCACACCAATTCAAAATTTGTCAAGGCTGCTCTAATGGTTAAATGCACATTCTTCTATATATGTTTTGGGCAGCGTATCTTGAAATCCTTAGGCTTGCAGCATTGGCAGCTCTGCAAAGAGAAGAGCCTGTGGTTGAGCTGTGAGAGGCAATCCTGGCTGAGGAGACGAGGCATGGCTATTGTAACTCTAAGTGGGAACGAATAGAAGACTAATTTGATGGGAGCCACTTTTCTCTACACCACATTTAAAACCCCATTACACTAGCATCCATTGTGAATACCCACAGGTTCTTGTCAGAGGAGTAAATTGCATAGGTCACACTCTTATATCCATATAGTGTGTATGCGTGTTGAAAATATTGCTTGTTGGAGAAAAAAAAAGAGAGAAGAAGACTGGTATGGAAATTACTGCCTTAAGTAAATGTGCCATGACATTATGGTTACTAGACCATGAACAATTCTGAGCCTTTCAAAGGTTAAAGCACACAAAAACTCTCTCTCTCTCTTTCTATCCGTGATTTCCCTTCTGTCGTTCTCTCAAGCATTCACACCCACACACACCTGTCAAGGAGGCCTATTAGCACCCTTGCTGAGGTTCAGTTGGGCTTTTAGGCTCAGGTGCAGGAAACCTCTCTGTGAGGAGAGGAACTTGCTCTGTAGGTCTTTGATTCCCCACCTCTTCTGTAAATAGCAAGTTGAACAAAAGTCAAAGAAAGGGTGCTCTAGCATAAAAACTGTCCACAGCAAGCATCCACGTTCACACACAAAGTCACAGAGAACAGCTGCTAGCAAAACTGCAGTGGGAGATCACCGTAGCAGGTGGGATTAGAACAGGTTGAACTGAGTTTTCATCAAGTGCACACTCCTGTGACCACTTAGTGATCAATTTCACAAGCAGTGGCAGAGGCGTAGATGCACAAATGGCTCTCCGCATGCATTTTGGAACATGTATAGTTGGGTGTCTGTATGTGTGTGTTTGTCTGTGAGTGCGTTTATGTGGGTCCGCAGTCTTGTCTGTGTGAGATTTCTTGTGTAGGTGTTTGCGGAGAGTTAAAATATCAATATGTTACAGGATTTTTTTTCCCTCACCACTGTTATCTTTGCTTTCCCTCCTACATTACACCCCCATCAGCCTTGGATGGATTAAATGAGCAATAAAGACCTTCATCCATGTCTCTGTAAAAGACATTAGACACATTAACGGCATGACACAATGAGCAGTCTCGTACCCACAGGCAGATTTTACAGCATTTATATTTGTTTCATTCTCTTTTATTGTTGTGTACATCTTTAGGTATGCATTCTTGTGTTTTCATACATGCATCCATCCGTCTGTGTATGTAAAAAAAAAACTGAAATGTAGCAAGAAAGACAGGGGAAACGTGTTAGTCACAGCACCTTAGGCCTTCAAATGCCCGGCAAATGATTTAAAATGGGTTTTTATTGACATTGTAAATGTGTTTTACCCAGGCAGTAAGCTGCCAAGGGATAAAAGACGCATGCTATCAAAGCCACGTGTGGCACGCCTCCCACCACACAGCACTATGCTCACCAGTGTGCCTGTGTGTCCATGTTTGAGTGTTTTTCATAGCTTTTCTTTTAATTACCCCCCTTCTGAATTAGCTGAGGAGTGGGAGACTGACTATGCAATGTTAAGTATCTTTGGTTAGGAATTATCTGTTTAGTCTTTCCTTTTTGATCTTCAGGAATAAGTCATTAGTTTGCAAGGGATCTGCTCCCTCTCCAGCCCTCCCTTGTACTTCCCCTTTCTTTTTTTATTTAGGAAGTTTCTTTGGAGCAGGGTAACTCAAATTGCCCAGTTATATAACAAAAAGGATAGGATTATTCAACCCGTTCTCACTCCCAAAGCGTAACATTTTACGCTAGGTGACAAATCGTCACCATATTACGTTTTCGGCTACCCACCACGTTCCTAAATGACGACCTCGGAAAAAGAGGAAATATGAGAACCGTCTGGACTGAACCTACACATGTTCGCTCTTTTTCTTCAAATCGCTTAGAAACACGCTATTTAACATCATTAAAGTCCTGGTTAAGGTCAGGAATAAGGTTATGGTCAGGGCTAGGGATAAGGTTAGGTTTAGGGCTGGAATACAGGGCTGGAACGTCTACTACCGCGGGAGCGTCATTGCACTGGATTCCAGCCATAACCCGCCGCGTACCATAAGAACGCCGAAGGTCTCCTTTCGCGTTCCTCAGGAACGCCGCGGGACGTGACAAAACGTCGACATGTTACGCCTCGGGAGTGAGAACGCTCTGGATTATTTTATGGAGATGAAAAGAGGGGAGTGGTTGGTAAGGAGGTGGTTAACTAAAAGATAGAGAACAAGTACATGGCAGGATGTGAACCCTTACTTCTAGCTGATCGGGGAAATAAAGGGGTTCATTGTACAGTGCATTGCACATGGTGAGAGAAGGCCATTTCTCTAACTAGAAGGCTTGAATAAAGATGAAAAGTGCACTTGTGTGTGTTGCAAAGACAGGGTGCAGATAAAAAGACTGTTAACACTGGATGAAGAGCAACCATTAGATGGTAATTGGCTGACCAGATGCTCTTTTTGTTGCATACAAATTATAGTCTTTAACTTCTAGCCCACTGTGTGCTATTACTAATATGCAATCAAAGTTTTCTGTCTGGGTATAAAAACATGAATTCAGTTTTTTATTTGCCGAATAAATAGCAATGTAATCTTTAGTTTTAAACTAGTTTTTGACAAATTTCTAAGATATTAGTGTTTTCTTGTTTTCATAGCAGGTGGTCTAATACATTTGTTAGGCACTGTAAATTCATGCTATTTTAAGAAACCTTACTGTACCCATTTTCCTGGTCACAGCAATTCCTGTATTAATGTTCTTATGTTCAAGTGTGACACTGATGTGTTTATCTCTAATTTTATTATCTCTGCATTTGAAATTTTGTTATCCAGCACTTAATGTTCCAGTAAAAAACATTAAAATGAAAGTCTGCCATTCTATCTCTTAGTTTGAGCTGTTTGCTTGGTGTTTCAGGGTTACTCAAACCACTCTCTAAGTCTTTTTCAGACAGGGTGCCAAACTGTGTCAATGCCAAGAGAAGCATTAGCAGACCCTGCACAGTCTCCCCCAAATGGATATTAATAAACCCTGCTCCATCCAGCATTCACTTTCCTACAGATCCCACTTCTTCCTCTCCATCCCTTCTAATCCTCTCCTATCTTACACTCCATCCTACTTTTTGCTTTCTGTCTTGTCTTTTCCCCCTTAAGTATCAATAACTCCTGCTTGCAACACACACACACACACACACACACACACACACACACACACACACACACACACACACACACACACACACACACACACAGCTGTAGTTGCAGTGTCAGGCTTCCACGGGGGCTGGTATAGTTACACAGTAGACTCTGTGGGTTTAGTAAAATCCTCATTAGGACTCAGTGTAGGTGTGAGCATTCCTGCTGCTGTCTCACAACAAATTGCTTACCTCAACAGAACACTCACAAACACAAACAGCTGCACATTGACCAAACAAAACGGAAATTCACAAACTAATACAAGGTGGGGAACACTGACATCTATAAATACACACATTCACATTGTATAAAAAATAAATGTATGCCCTTTATGTTTTCCAGTATTTTACACAGACACGTAGTATGTTTTAGTGCCGTGTTTACAATTAAATGTCTTCAGCAAATTAATTTTAGTCAGGACATATTCAAATATTTAATGATAACTTTGAATAAGACTTCAGAGTGTCCGAATCAGGTTAATGATCTAAAAGATTATGGAAAGTTTTGAGCAGTAAATTCACGGATAGATTCCAGCCACGCTCCTAAAATGAAAAGAAAAAAAACCCCTGAAATATCCAAAATAATGGCCGTCTTAGGCTTATATTTTTCAATCACGGGGAAGAGGGTGAATGAATGTTTTTAATTTTAGGGTAGATGACCATCTTTTAAATTTGTAAAACAATGCACTGGGCTTGAAGGAGTACTGCACTTTCCCTTTTTAGTCTGTTCTGATCACTATTTTCATGGATGATACTTTAAAGCTGTTTTATAAAATCTGTAATTTTAGCTTTCAACAGCCTAGTGAGCCTTGAAATTTTAGGCAGTTGATATGCCTGCTGTCATTTACCAAATTTCAGAATCTACTAATGAGCTCTCTTTTATTGGACAAGAACTGTTGAATTTCTATAAACTGAGTGGTGGTGGAGGAGTAAAGCAAGTACAGTATGTTACTGGCATTAACAAGTGAGCATTTCCCTTCACCATTTGTAGAATTAGAAACTTGAAACAGAAGGCAGGGCACTTAGAGTTGAGAACAGAGCCAAGTGATAGTAGGTTTAACATCTTAGTGAACAAGATGTCCACACTTCTTAAAACAACCCCACACAAATCAGTGGGGGAAAGGCCCAGATATCAGATTATCAGTGATATTACAATAACTATCCCCTGCCTGATCCAAACCCAAGTCTGTATTCTGTTACTGGACTTCTGTGCTAGGCACAGATTGCCCATCATGAACAGTGTGTTCCAGCATAAGGATGTTCATAAATGCACTTGGCAAAAAGGCTACAGTGTGATGATTGATTTTGTAATCATATTATCAGACCTGTGGCTGTAAGTCTTGGACGCTTGGATGAAGAGAGAAGCTGAGCTGTCAACTAATCACCACCCGATGGTGAGTTCCCATATGGAAAAGATATATATAAATCTTATAAAGTTTGTATCTGAAAAATTATATAATGAAACTTGTATGTTTTGGATACTTACTAAAACAATGTATGAAAGTAATGAGAAAGTGGCCACTTTCATGAGTAAATCATGTAAGCCTTATATGATCACATATAAGTTTTTACTATTTCTTTTCCATATAGGTTGGGTCAGGTGGGAGAGAAAGATGCTGGAGAGGACTGGGGTCCCCATATTCAAAGTGTTTGGCACATGTGCACTGGGACCATCCGGCAATGACCTGGACCAGGAGATCTTCTACTTCTACCCCTGGCAGAATGGACCATTTTTCATAACTGCACAGCTAGGGAAGTTATACTGACGTGGTTGATTCCTACCATGGCCCTCAAACCAAATGGAAGACACTAGAGGTAAAGGGACCTGTAAGCTGAAGAAGGCGTACTATCGAGCATGGTTGGCTTCTGGCACTGTGGAGAGAGCTTGAAGGTATGGGCAGGCCCAGAGAAGCATTGCTTTGAAAGCAGTTAAAACAAAGTCCAAGGTGTGTGAGAAGATCAGTGAGGCTGTGGAGCAAGACCTTTGGTCGGCAGGTAGGGAAAAGCAATTTTTGCCCCACGCTGTTTATGGTGGAGACCGATTGTTGCTGACATCAATGGTGGAGCTAGTCAGACAGTTGACGGAATACTTTAACCCTTTAAACCCTAACCCAGGGGTCCCCAATCCCAGTCCACGAGGGCTGGTGTCCCTGCAGGTTTTTGATCTCACCCTGGGTCAACACACCTGAATGATTAGTTCATTACCAGGCCTCTGGAGAACTTCAAGACTAATTTATCCATTTAAATCAGCTGCGATGGATCAAGGGCACATCTAAAACTTGCAGGGACACCGGCCCTCGTGGACTGGGATTGGGGACCCCTGCCCTAACCTAATTTACCCTTTAAACCAGGGGTGGGCAACTCCAGGCCTCAAGAGCCAGTGCCCTACAGGTTTTAGATGTATCCTTGATCGAACAAAGCTGATTTAAATGGCTAAATTACCTCTGCAAGATCACATGGAAGTCAGGGACAGTAATTGGATTGTCAAACTGGAGTGGTGGTGCCTCTTATAAGGAGACCTGAAGGCTGTGTTCCAACTTCAGAGAGATAGTACTCCTCAGCCTCCCAGGTAACATCTTTGCCAGGATACTGGAGAGGAGAGCAATGACCTCCTGCTTGCACTGGGAGGGTTTGCAGCCAAGTGTGAAGTGATTAGGATGAAAATCAGCACCTCCAACTCTGAAACCATGGTTCTCAGCCAAGAAAGGGTGAAGTGCCCACTCCAGGTTGGGAATAAGTTGCTGCCACGAACGGACGAGTTCAAGTATCTCAGGGTCCTCTTCATGAGTGAGAGTGGCAGAAATGAGCTTCCACCTAAAGATGTCTAGGCTCACCTTACAAGACAGGAGGAGGAGTTCAGTCATTCTAGGGGGACTCAGTTTTCTACATCAAAAGAAACAGGCTGAGGTGTCCTAGGCATCTGACTATAATGCCTCCTGAATTCCTCATAGGTGAGGTTTTTCAGGCATGTCCAACTGGGAAGAGACACGGGGCAGACCTAAGACTTACTGAAGAGATCATGTCTTTTTACTGCATCATGGTGCCCTTGGAAGAGCTGGAGGTGGCGGGGGAAAGGGACCTCTGGGCATCTCTGTTTAAATTGTTACCCCTACGACCCAGACCCAGATAACCACCAGAAAGTGGTTGAATAAATAATTATGGTAAAAAGTATGGAAAATTATTAGTATTTGGGAGTAAATCACAAGAACAGCAAAGCAAAATGTAACAATTTAATTATCCTAAATCATCCTGAGTTTAAACTAAAAGAGTTAACATTCTTCTTTGCAAAATTACATTAAAATTCTTGAAAAAAAGCGCGTCTTAACACCCATTTGGTTACAGCTGGTAGCTCTACATAAGCACACAGATCCAGTATGTTAGCAGAGCGCTGTGTCTAATGATATCGCTACCGATTCCTGACAATAGATGCAGATGTTTTCATACATTTGACAAGTTCCAACAACACTTACGTACACTCATGAGGCGAACATATGTAAGGTTGACTGCTTCCCATCAGCGAGTATGAAGAACACCTGTGCAGGCTGACGTTATTACAGACGTCAACATGAGAAGCGTGCGCACGTCCACACAGTAAAAATTAACATGCACTTAAATTGTGTGAGCTCCTTCCTCTGCACCTCTCACACACATTTCCACTCACACATGCACTTACACTTGAAGGGCTGCTCATTTGGCTAACAGACCTCATTACACGGGTGGATGGACCATCGACCCCTTGGTGGAGGAATTAAAGAAATCTCCCTTTTCTTCTCTTTCACGCAGAATGCGTGACATGATGTCTTGGAGTTATTTACCTGCTCTCTGTACCGTGGCAACTAATCTCACCTGCATCCCCTAGACTGTGTGCATGTCTCCTGCATAATTAGGTGGACACACGACTTTTGGGGAAATTAAAATTTTGACAGTTTCCTAGGGGACAATCAGTTTCTTAATGACAACCGCCACTGCCATGGAATAACAACATACTGCATTTGTTAATGCCTAATTTGCAAAACCCAAAACCTTTCCATCAGGTTAAAATATTAGCCCTCTCAATTCTGACCAAACAGATGTTACTTAAATATCTCAATATAGACTTTGAGATGTCACAATTTTAACAAAAACACTTGTTGGGGACATGGAACATGCTTAAACAACCAACAGCTAAGTATTTTCTCCCTGATTATATATGTTCCAGATATATGTTAATCATTCATTTCATACTTTCTTACTGCTGCTTTCTAAAAGGAAAACGTTAACAGCCCCTTGTGGTGAAAGTCCAGCATTTGACTAATGGCAATACCATCCAAGTAATAACGCTGCTACATTTTTGTAAAGTTGCACCTAAATAAAAAGATATGAACTTTTCATTCATTGGAGAGTTGTGACAAAAATGGACTTGCTCATACAGTATCTATGCTGGATTATGGTAATATATACAATGCATATGGAGTACAAATACTGGATACTGTCTATCATAGTGCACTGAGATTCATTACATCCCATGAATAACTCATGATTTCATGTTAGACTCAACAGCTGTTTTCAGATAGTGTCACTCTCCTGATATTTTCAGGCCTTCATCCTTTGACACAAACTAGGATGTCTCTGACTTTGCACACAAGACTTGTTCCTCGAAACTATCCTTAAAGCTTTTACTCAATTAGGATTTAATTATGCTTAATTATGGTGCTAGAAGTTATTTTTAATGACTTGACGACAGCCACATCTGGCTGCAAATGCTGTAAGTGAGCGTAACTGACCATTACTGCCCTTATTTGCCCTGGGATAACTGTGACGATTAAATAGTCACAAACACATATTCTGTTTGTAATCTGCTGCTTATCTTGACACCGTTTATAAAAGCAATTTAAATCTCAAGAGTCCTATTTTCTCACATACATAAATAAATAAATAAATAAATAAATAAATACCACCCTAGATAAATTAACAGACACCAAAACCCTCTGCCACAAGTACTTATTGCACTTCCCATCTCAAAGGGCCAGTATAGATGTTATTTACATTTTGCAATTCAATGTTGATGACAGTGGTTCTATTTATTCTAATTGTAAGGCAATCAGGGGTTCCAGATGTGTCCTGAAGACTGCAGGCCTGTTATGCAATCTGTGGCCACGAAGACAGATACTTAAATTATCATGACAACACTAATTAACATGATGGCAACCAGTTAAATTCCCACCACAGCTGGGCTCCGGTCAAAATGGTAGCACATCACAGTCAAGTGTTCTTGACATCCTTTCCAGAACATTGGGCATAGTGTCCCTCACAAATACTCTGTATCACATACACAGGCCCATAAGCATGCACAGCTTGTCGTACTGCACACATGAACACACACACACACACACACACACACACACACACACACACACACACAAAATTACAGGCCCTAGGAGGCGTATATGTGTGACTGGATTTTGAAACAGCTTGAAGCCATGTCTCATTTTTGTGACTTCCCAGCTGCAGACCAGTGGAGAAAAAACTATCAAACCAATGAAGCTTGGTGGGGCGAGTGTCTGTTTGTGTGTGTGACTGTGTATATATATGTATCACAGCTGCACATGTGACCATCAAATGCCTTGGGGGGAAAATACATTCAGTTAAATTGGGGCTTGTTACTCACAGCCCCTCCCTTTAGTCATCCTCCTAGCTTCATTGAGAAATCAGCAGGACTTTTAGGTCACTTTTGGTCACTACTGACCTCGTCTTTCCTCCCTTCTTTCTCCAATCTACTTCCGCTCATACATTACATCCCTCAGCCTCCCACCCTGTCTGACATCTCCACTAAAGATGTCAGACAATGGTTCCACACTGATCAAAAGAGACAGTGTGTCAGTTCCATCACAGGCCACAGGGAACAGTAGGAACAAGTGAAATTGTTTGTGAGTGTGCTAGAAAGTGAGAGCCAGTGCACGTATTTGTGCATGTGTGTGTGCACGCGTCTGTGTGCACGCGTGCGCATTGTCATGTGAAATTGCAAAGGTCCAGATGTGTGTGCATGCGTGCTGACGTGTTGTGACGTCAAGATATTGCCTTAGAGAGTGTGCAGGGTAAAGAGAGAAAGGGATAAAAGGGTGTGCTGGGAGAAGGTATGTCAAGCAGAAGAAAAACAGTCTTTGCCACAGATGAACTGTTATGGTACATATGGTTTACATATGGCAGCAAGTACCATAAAATCTCAAGAACTTGAGAAGTCCCCAGAAACCTTGTGTGGTACCCACATGACATCCACTTCCTTGTTCCCAAAATAGTCTTTTTTTACCAGTAGTTGCAAAATAAACAATATAAAGAATTACTTAACTAGTATTTCATTTTCTATATTATTTAATTACTTATAATATTATAATATTTCAGAATCTACAAGTGTGGACCCCAGGAGGTGATAAACCCCTTTGTTATATGTTATACTAGTAGTCATTTGTATGAACCGACACTGCATGTCGCAGAAGAAAGCCAATAGGATAATTAGCCATTTAGACATTCAGAAGTAGTAAAGCAAGGAAATTTTCTTTTAACAAACAATGAAATGAATTATTTCTTATTGTAGTAGCTTATAATATCCTAAGTCATTTTGCATGTAATATATAGACTCCCTCTGATTTTGCTCACTACTAAGAATTTACAAACATTTTGGTGAATTTATAATATTTTAATATTTCATTAAATTAAAAAAGACGCTTTGAAGAGGTCAGAGTGAAGCTACATTACTCCCACAAAGGAGTGGCTGGAAATATTCAATCTATCAACCAGCTTTGAAATGCCTCAGTGTCCCCCCAGCAGAACTCGAGGAGATAGATGTTGAAAAGGTGGTCTTGGCATCTTGCTTAGATGGCTGACCCCGCAATACCAACCTGGTTAAGCGGCAGAAATGATGGATTTATGGATGGATAATGAATTCCGTCTTTTTTAATGTCTGTTTGACAAAGTATACCATTTATACAATTAGAAATTATACTCTAAGTTGTGTCAAATGTACTTTTTCTACTGTCCATTGATACCTTTGTATAATGTATCCTAATTAATCTACATCTGAAATACCATGGAACTGATACATGTTTGCCATTCTTGCTTTATATAGTACCTGTTTATGTTTTTATTAAATAAGGGCCTAAATCAAATGTTCTAGTTATTCTGTATTTTTCACAGCTTCATAGAGTATAATATATAGTTTCAAAATGTCCACAATCCTGTATAACAACATATTACTGTTTTTCTTATTTTTATGGATTTATATGCATTATAGCTTTTATTACAGTGTCTCTGTGCAGTTTGTGCTCTTTCAGTAGGTTTCAAGTTCCCGGAAAGCACACAGACTTAGGCATATAACCTACCTTGATTTAGTGCACAGTCAGTGATTGTGATTGCCACCATTTGCTACAGTCATCTTAAGAGCTTTAACACCACTCCTGATGTGAATTTGTCCATATTCTTCAGCTGCCTACTAGAGTTTCAGCTTATATTAAAGCATATTATGTAAAATCTTAGAGTACATTAGGTCAAACATTTTTTTCCTCCTTTTCAGTGTCTTCATCTTTCAGTTCAGTATTTGGGTATTCTTACTGTCAGTCCCTTTAAAATACAGCCCATCAGTTTTCAAACTTTGACACAACATCAGCAAAAACACACGCAGCTTCAGCTTTTTTCCCTCGGTATTGCTGATGTAACAGAGAAGACCTGGTTTGATGTAGCGGGGTGAGGATTACAACTGCAAGCTTTTACATATGCACACGTGCTTGCACACATGCGCTCACACATCCACACTCTGCACAGGCCTTGAGCAGATGGATAAAGTAGTGAGGATGTGGCCAGAGGAATGATGCATGACAGGGACAGCTGTGCTAAGCTCATTTCATTCAGAATATACATGCTCAGTCAGGGGCAAAAGTGTCAAAGTGAGACACAAGAGCGAACACAAAGGATGCCTCTTATGCAAACACTCTTAGGAGTGAAACCACTATTGCTTATTTCAAATGGGAGTCTCTATTACCGTAAAGGCAAACACACCTCACACGGTGGAGCAATAACATGCATCAGATGCAACTTAATTCTTTTTTTTACAATAATATAAGGTTCTTTCATCTTTTCAAGTCACAGAAAAATCTTTGTAGGTTGTAAGTACTGTAATGGGTCATAATTTGTCCATTTTAACGTACCAGCAAGAGGCAACAGCAAGAAGAAGACTTTTTCTTCATTATATGTAAGTATAAGGGCAGTTTCCAGCTGACAGATTCCAAATATAATGAAATGTTGTATTATTTCAACATAAATAAATAAATGAATGCAATAAAAATCTGAAATATCGTGTTGTGACATTTATAGCAAAACAGTATACTTATGGATGATTGATTAAGGGAAAAAACTAAATAAAAATTCTTAGTAAGGTTTTGAGGCATTAAGTGTTTTTCAATGTCAATGTTACATTTGTAACAAATGTAACATTGACAATGGTGGTAGAGACCCCTGTCTAACAGATCTTCCAAAATCTCTCATTGCTGTTCAGCTGAGTTGAGAACTAGTGACTTTAAAAGGCCATACCACATGACTCACATCATCCTTCTACTCATCAAACCATTCAGTGACCGCTCATGCCGCATATGTGTGGCCATGCCATCTTTGAAGAGAGAGCTCTCTTCAGGATAGAAAGGATTCTTCAATTCAATTCAATTCAATTCAATTCAATTCATTCAATTCAATTTTATTTATATAGCGCCAAATCACAACAACAGTCACCTCAAGGTGCTTTATATTGTAAGGTAGACCCTACAATAATACATACAGAGAAAAACCCAACAATCATATGACCACCTATGAGCAAGTGCTTTGGCGACAGTGGAGAGTAAAAACTCCCTTTTAACAGGAAGAAACCTCTGGCACAACCAGGCTCAGGGAGGGGTGGGCATCTGCCACGACTGGACTGGGAGAGAGAAGGAAGGCAGAATAGAAGACATGCTGTGGAAGAGAGACAATGATTAATAACAAGTATGATTCAATGCAGAGAGGTCTATTAACACATAGTGAGTGAAAAAGGTGACTGAAAAGGAAAAACTCAATGCATCATGGGAAATCCCCAGCAGCCTACTCCTATTGCAGCATAACTAAGGGAGGATTCAGGGTCACCTGGTCCAGCCCTAATTATATGCTTTAGCAAAAAGGAATTTTTTAAGCCTAATCTTAAAAGTAGAGATAGTGTCTGTCTCCCGAATTCAAATTGAAAGCTGGTTCAACAGAGGAGGGGCCTGAAAACTGAAGGCTCTGCCTCCCATTCTACTTTTAAATACTTTAGGAACAACAAGTAGGCCTGCAGTGCGAGAGGAAAGTGCTCTAATGGGGGTGATATGGTACTATAAGGTCGTTAAGATAAGATGGGGCCTGATTATTTAAGACCTTGCATGTGAGGAGCAGGATTTTGAATTCAGTTCTGGATTTAACAGAATTATTCTTCATATAAAAAAGGTGATCACTCAGAACAACTTTGCATTGATTTGTAGTCAATGTTCCCCTTAAGGGGTCAAGTGGACACAACAATTCCAGCAAAATGTCATTGTGTTCCATCAAAATAGAGGTCAAAGGTTCAAGTTTTTCCCATAATCTGTCACTCTTCTGTCTGCAGACATTTGCAGTTGTAATAAATACCACAAACACTGACTTCTGAAGGCCACTGAAGCATACTTCTCATTTTAATATTTCATATAGAGAAGTGGAAGAACAGAGGAGCTTTCCATTTTTAATGGCCTGAGGGGGTTTTACTACCAAACCTTTAGTGGCTCTAGTAAAAACAAAGTTTCACATTTCATGACTATTTATGTTGTTGTCGTTGAATCAGTTTAGAGTACTGTGATGGTTTTAAGGCATGGGGGAGAAGAAGAGAATAGAACAGAACCTAAAAAAGGAAATATCCTGGAAGTGATCTTTTGAGTTATCTCTCTGTTTGCCACTTCAGAGTAACAAACAAGGTCCAACAAAAACACAAAAGTGTAGTGCAGGCTCTGTTTTATATACACACACATACAGATATGTATATATACACATCAAATATATATATATATATATATATATATATATATATATATATATATATATATATATATATATATATATATATATATATATATATATAAATAAGATAAGATAAGATAAGATAGAACTTTATTAATCCCTCGGGTGGGTTCCTCTGGGAAATTCGACTTCCAAAAAGCACAGCAACGACCGAAGTTACAGTTACAGAATTGTTATATATATATATATATACACACACACACACACACACACACACACACACACACACACACACACACACACACACACACATATAAATACAGAGACAAATATAAATAAAATATACAAAGGGGATAAATAGAATAAATAGGAATAAAAAATAAAAATACAAGTACAAGTATATATATATATATATATATATATATATATATATATATATATATATATATATATATATATATATTAGGGGTGCAACGATATTCGTATCGATATTGAACCGTTCGATACAGTGCTTTCGGTTCGGTACGCATATGTATCGAACAATACAAAATTTTTAATTTATTTTATCAACTTTCCTTCTGACGATGGTGTCTGTGTTGAGCGCTCAGTGAATCTGCGTTCGACTACTCCGCCTAGGCTCGACAGTGCAGCCTAGGCGGAGTAGTCGAACGCAGATTCACTGAGCGCTCAACACAGACAGCATCATCAGAAGGAAGAGCGCAGGGCAAGCTAGCGAGACAGAAGTTAAGCTCTCCTTGCAACATGGCAAATTAAACCTCCCCCACCCTCATTCAGATCTGGCGTTTGGAACTATTTTGGTTTTCATGTGACGTATGACCCTGAAGGTAAGCGCGTCATGGACTAAAGTAAAACAGTATGTTGGATGTGCCACGCAATGCTCAATTACATGGGTGGGAGCTAGTGTGTTAGCGCAGTTAGCTCGTTAATGTGTTGGCCGTCCAGCCCCATGCACGGGCGATCCACGGTAGCTCGTTAACGGAGATTTGCCGTGTTGTGGCGTTAAGGTCATTTCAACGAGATTAACCTGAAAGCACTAGTGGGAACACAACGAATATGACTGCACATTTACGCCGACATCATCCTAGTGCAAAGACAAAAACAACAAGCATGCATGCTACTAACTTTAGCCGAGTCATTTAGACAGCTGTTAGCACATGATTCTCCTTATATGTTTAATATGCTGCTGAGAATATAGCCCAGAAGAAGCGGATAGTATAGCTTTTATTTTGGAAAGAGACATTTCTCTTTAATAAACTCTCTTTTTCCAAAGATGAGTGATTCCTCAATCAGATACAGGGCTCGCAATATCGCTAGCCCGACGTCCCGGGGCTAGCGATCTTTTCAGTCGGGCTACCAAAATCTATCTCTGCCCTGCCCGTCGGGCTATTGTAGGAAGGAAAAATATATGTCAATGCTTTTGCATTCTTTCAGAAATGTAGCTGGGTAATTATGTCATTGGCATCGGTGAGCCACTGTCAATATGTGACATATTGAAATCGCGTTTGAATTTGCGCTTGTTTTTTTGCTTTCACTTTGCAATGACAGCACTGATCTGTGAGTGATGATAATTTGTGCACCAATTCCTCTGACATAGTCTTATTAATCGTTAGCTTACTATGCAAACATGACAAGTGAAATCGCAGCAAGCTTAAACATGTGAGAGGTTGATCGCGCAGAGAATCGCTGAGCTTATGTGAGTGCGTGTGTAAAAGCAGCAGGATTTATATTTGACTACGATGACCTTCACAGACAGATATATATTTTAGTTCTGCTGAGCCAAATAAGACAGGTCAGGGTGAAGAAGTGACAGCCAAAGAAAAGCTTACCACAAAACTGAGAAGTTATGACAAATCAGACTATAAGGCAAAAAGAAAGTGCAGCTTTATGGTTTCATGGACAAAAGAATTTCTGTGGCTGCAATATGACGAGCTAAATAACCAGGGCTGCACATAAGTGGTCCGCAGGTGCGCATTCGCTGTCAAAATAAAAAACACGCACAAGGGTTAGGGTTAAATTTAAAAACTGTACTTTTGAGTTAAAATATATATTTATAATTTTAATAAATGACAAATTAAAAAGGCATGAACATTTTTTTTGTATCGAAAAAATATCGAACCGTGACACCAAAGTATCGAACCGAACCGAACCGTGAATTTTGTGTATCGTTGCACCCCTAATATATATATATATATATATATATATATATATATATATATATATATATATATATATATATATATATATATATATGTGTGTGTGTGTGTGTGTGTGTGTGTGTGTGTGTGTGTATCAAACAAAGACGACCTGAGTAAATACAGAATGCATTTATTTCATGATAATTTGTTTCATTAAGGGGAAAAAAATTATCCAAACCTGCCCGGTAATTGCCACCTAAACCTAATAACTGCTTGTGCCACCCTTGGCAACAAGAGCTGCAATCAAGCATTTTCAATAACTGGCAATGAGGCTTTCACATTGTTGGGGTGGGATTTTGGCCCACTAATCTTTGCAGAATTGTTCTAAATCAGCTATATTTGACGGTTTCTGAGCATGAATGGCCTGTTTAAGGTCATGCCAGGCGAACAGCCCCAGAGCAGCACTGGATATAAGACTGAAATTTGACTAAATTACTACAAAACCTTAATTTTGTTTGTTTTTTGTTGTTGTTTGAGCCTTTCAGAGGTAGATTTGCTGGTTTGCTTTGGATCACTGTCCTGCTGGATTACCTAAATGGGGTTGTGCTTTAGGTCACAACCTGATGGCCAAATATTTTCCTTCAGGATTTTCTGGTAGAAAGAAGAATTCACGGTTCATCAGTTATTCCAAGTCGTCCAGGTCCATAAGCAGCAAAGCAGACCATCACAGTATCACCACCATGTTTGACTGTTGGTATGATATTCCTCTTTTTATGAAATGCTGTGTTAGTTTTGCACCATATGTAACAGGATACATTTTTTTCTAGGGAGCTCAAGCAGCAAATCACCACCACCAAGAAAAGAAAGAAAACAAAAGAAATTATGAAATAAGGGTTTTTCTTTTCTCTCTCTTTTTCGATCAGTTATCCCTTTAAGGTTTTGTTTGTTTTTTTCAAGCGTTGTATGAGCTGTAATACTATGCAGATTAATTTTACTGAGGTGTAACTATTCTAAATAGAAAAATATACCAGTATTTATACTCATGATGCTCTTTGTTTAGGTTCGTTTTTTTCCGCTATACTAGGATGTGGTGGTATGTTTCAAGGTAAACAGTGTTAGGAAATCAATATATTAAAAAAAAAAAAAAAACAATATGTTGGTAAGTCAGCCACAAAGCCTTTTCCCTTGGGAATCTAAAGAGCATCATAGATCCATTCAGTGTGTGCTGTCATCACCCAGAGCTATCAGTTGAACCTAGGAGTCAATACAGGGCAAATAGCTTTCATTGAGTTTCAATGGTCCCCAAAAGAATAAGGAAGAGTACAGTGTACAAACAACCCACTTTCAGATGATTGCTGAGTCTTCATGTTCCAGTGTGAAGCAAGTGCACACAATTTTTAGAAACCAGCAGTTCTCCTTAAACAGTGCAATACTTGTCTGCATGCTGTGCATCAGTGCTGACAGCACAGGGTGATACATTTTTAAAGGATTAAAAAAAGACACGGGGAAAATAAGGTGACTAGCCTCTCTCCATCCTAGCCACTAAATGTCTTTTTTACTAAAGCCCACAGTAGGCTTTCTATTGTATTTAATGTTGTCAGCTTTAATGACACACAGAGAAAATATTCAGTCATGCCAATAATAATTAAATGTTGACTAACTACATTTACATACAGTAAACCTTTATGCAATGCATGCATTTCTTTGCCTGTTTTCGACTTGAATAATGGTGAGGCTTCTGTAACCATGTGTCTCTTTCAACATTATAGTAGTACTGAGGTTTTCCACAGTTTGCCAGCTTAATGATCAACTGATCATTCAACTCGGCAGCAAAAGAAACAACCGTTAACATCCTGCTGTTGCTCTTTCATTCACTTTTATTGTGTTGGCTGTCCTTCGCTGACTGCTGTTGTTTTATCTTCTTCCCAAGGTCAATTAGGATACAAGTTCTGCAATTTAGAACTGAAGCACAGTGACATAGATGTATTTTGTAGCACTGAGTAAATTACTGTGCAAAGCTGGAGCACCTAATAAAATGTAGAGGCACAGGACCTTAAATATTAATACTGGCCTTACCTAAAGCTATAATATCTACCTCCCAGTCATTCACCCATCCCAGATTTAGAGCTACTTGGAAGAAACAGGGTGGAGACTGCCGTGCTGCTCAGCTGACAGCTGAATGTGGAAATTATATGGTAAAGCATTTTCCTCTGTTTTCATTAGATCTGCATGTATATATTGAACATAGGTGGTTGAGTTTCAAATTTCACTATGCAAAAATATGCTTCTGAGGAAAGGCTCTGTGTTGCTATCAATATCATGTGTTTGAGCAATTGAGAAAAATAAGAGGCAAATTGTGCTTTGCCTGATAAGCAGAAAAAACATCACTGTATATGTACTGTACATTATATTATATTTAATATTTACAGTCAGTGGAATTGTAATTTTCTTTGCAGTAAACGGAATAATAATGTACAGTGTAACATAACACAATATCATCTGGATATTCAGATCCTCGCAAATACGTAATTACACATCTAACACTTCAGATGGCGACTTGTATATATATATATATATATATATATATATATATATATATATATATATATATATATATATATATATATATATATATATATATATATATATATATATATAAAATAGCTCTGTACATCAGCCATAATTGTTGTTGTTGTACTTGTGTGGTCATCCAATTAAGCTGTGGTTGGATTCATGGTTAAGACACAGATATACCGGTACTATGAACAAAGCCCAGTAATACACAATTTTTGAGAGAAAAAAGTCCAACAATCACCAAGAACCAATTTGACTGTAGGATGATAGGGGATCCCCCGCCCCTTCCCTTTGGGTCTCCAGTCACGCCTCTAGCAATTTATTTTCAACTCCAGTGAGAACCAAAATTACCCCACTAATAGATTTATGCTTAGGTTGAACCTTTGGCTGAAAGCATAGCTGAGCTTTTAAAATAAGGATGAAATCATGATAATAGCTGGAGGGGCAATAGGGTCTTGTAAAAAAAAAGAAGTGTGATTTCCCAGTTGCTCATTACTGAACAGAAACAGAATCCTGAGTCATTATCATATCTGTAACATATCTGAATCCCATACATATTTATTTAACTATGCACATTTGGCCAATTAAAGATAACTAATAATATAATTAGGTCACACCAATATTCACTTTTTTCCCCATCTGTCACTGCCCACTTTTTCATTTAAGCTACAATGTGGAGTGTATTGTGCCAAAGTTGCCACTCAAGCAGTTCATGCATAGAAGGAAAAAGATATGAACTAGCAACTGCCACCAGTGTTCTGCTATTTGATTTAAAATACAACAAATCAGTAGGAGGAGGAAGTCATATTAGCCATCCTGAGGTGGAGTGTAGAGGCTTCAGTTTATATGTGTGTCTGTCTGAGTAAGTGCAACTTTGCTGATCATTACATGATCTCTCTAAAACATCCATTCCCTACAAAAAGCAGACGTCCAGCGATTCTATGATTAGAAGGTCCTTGCCATTCCATTTTTCCGTCCTACTATACGCTTTCATATGGGGCCATTTACCCTCCCTCCTCTCAGCCTTTTTGTAGCCTTGGGTACGACTGCTTGTTTAAGCAAGTGTGTTCAGGTTTGTTTATACTTGCTACTTAAATGTCTTTAAAAACAACAAAGATACATTTTTTAATTCAACTTGTCTTCTTAACCAAAGAATAAATTCAATGAAAAAATAAATGAATACATTGTCACCCACAGAAAATAAAAAAGGGAGTGGGGGGTTCCTTTTTTCAACTCTGACACATATCAGTGCAACAACGCAACCTATAATTTCCCCATGGGAGACATTAAGGAGATGGGAAGCAAAAGACAGGGAGCAAAGCGTATATGCTGTGCTTTAAATGGGTGAGGCTTATTAGTTCTCATGGGCAAACAGCTTTCAGGAAAGGCTCAAATATAGTGTATAGAAATAAAGAGGAGAAAAAGATGTGGAAGTACGAATTGAAATGTGGGATGCAGAAAAATAAGAAATATAGTAAGTGAGGGAAAGAGACGGGAGAGAGGGATGATGGCGAGGCTTTCAATGTGAGCCAACAATCAGTCTAAAAATATTCTTGATGATATATGTCTGAGAACATTCAAATGAGTGTTTGTGTATGTGTGGGCAAAAGAGAGAGTGTGTGGGTGCCCAACAGTAGTCAGAGAAGATTTATTACATTTTATTTACAAAAGTGCAGAATCTGAAGTCCCACAGAGAAATGACTGAAGGCCTGAAAGACTAAGAGATTGTATAGGCAAGTGAGAGTTAGCGATATGAGAGCTCATCTAACTTTAAATCTCAGATAGAGGTCATTCTTCACAGTAATTTCTGATCTTTTCTTCAGAGAGTCCTCTACTTCCTGATCATAATCTTTTTCTAATGAAATTGTCTAGAGTTCACTTTCAGGGTCCTGATTGAATTGGAGTAAACCAAGCTAAACACAGCACTGTACACCAATTGGTAGGTTAAGGCGTTTCACCCTCTCCTGAATGTTCGTATGTTGACGTGTGCGTCCTCACCTGCGTGCGTGTCATCTATCACCACACACTCAGCTCAGTAGCAGCAAATGAGCATGGTGGTATGCAGAGTAACTATCTTTACTGACAGCGTGCATGTTCTCAGGTGGCCCTCTAAGTACCTGTTACACATAACCTATTGTAAATTGCCAGATGAGATGAGAAAAGACAGCAAAAACATAATCAGGAGATGGCAGATCAAAGGAAGTATATGAAGCTGAATGTTGGAAAAGGATGGCATAAAGATGCCAATGAACATCATGTAAACATCATAGATAGCTTTGTTTCTATATAGTAATGCCAACATGCTGCACATAATAAAGTTATCGCTATCATAATTAAAAGAGATCATTTTCAGTTTTTACAGTTATGATATGTGTTGGGTTGATATTATAACATGTTTAAATAATATAGGTCTATTATTACTAAAATTATATTATACTTATATAATTTTTTACATTTTTTCTTCCATATAAGCACAAATGCACAACATACATATTGTGTTTAAACAAAACGACTTTATTAACTTTGTACCTTTAACCGTGGTAATTCACAAGTAACTGCAATATTTGTCCCAAGTCAGCAACTGAGAAAGAGAAAGAGCAGTGTTAAAACTGACAGCAATATATATTTCACTCCCAGAATAAAGTGCAAAATGGTAGTGTGTTGTATTGAATTGTGTGTTTGTGTGCGTTGGGACCAACCTGCAGTCGTGGGCAGAGTTGTATGTTGGTGCTATAGTAAGCAGACAGGACACACGTGTCGTATCGTCCGCCAACACTCATTAACACTGCATGGCCCTTTAGACAGCAGTGTTTAGCATTCTATAATGAGTTTCCCTCCGGAGCAGCACGCTTGAATGTCACTCACAGTCAAATGCAGTTTAAGTTGGGAGGTGGTGATGCGTGTGGGTGGAGCATCAAGCTTGTATCTGTTTTCTGAACACAGAAGTGAAAGTAAATAGACATTAGATGACTCTTATAAAAAATAAATAAATAGCCGCAAGCAAATAGAGGAGAAAGCAGAAAGCAAGCGTTTATAGAGCATAACAGCTATGTGTTGGGGGACATGTTCTCAGCAGGCACTCTGGACAGACGAAATGCCAGAATAAATGCCACAGACTGTGTGCGTTTTCTGTGGGCATGGCCTTTTAGGCTAGACAGAGTCTATTATTCAATTAAAAACCGCAGAACCCACTGGCCTTAAATAAAACCCCAAATTGGATCCAAGTTTGCAAGGCAATGCATTGCACAATGAGTGGGAGTGACATTTTTATTGTTTAACCTTAGGCTGATGAGCCTGTGCAACACAAGAGCCCCATCTTGACATTTGCTAGTTGTTGAGGTAAACAAACAGAATACAAAACTCTGGAAATGCTTGAAAGCTAATTCGTATACTTTGATACCCAACGGAGAAGAATTATGGAGAGAAATAAATCTGATAGTTGGAATCAATTTTAACTTAATTGTAAACTTGTAGTATTTGAAGACTCCACCTACACTTCATTAAATTGAATATTTTTTTAATGAATAAAACTCTAAATTGTTCCCACCAAAGAAAAATATTTTTTATTTTCTTATGTAATATTTTGTGATAAAAGTAAAGACTAGAATGAGAGTGTTACAGTAACACCAAACCCTGTTAGGTGTGGGTGGCTTCTTTGATACAGGGAAGCCATGGAAGTGTATGTGTGTGTGTGTGTGTGTGTGTGTGTGTGTGTGTGTGTGTGTGTGTGTGTGTGTGTGTGTGTGTGTGTGTGTGTGTGCTTTTTAACAATAGCAATACAATATGTCATATCCCGTCTCTTATCTTAAATCATTCATATTAACCTAAGAAATCAGTGTGAAGGATAAAAACTGTTTATTTAATTTCAACATTTCAATGTGTTTAAGCAAAGAATATCCATTATTATTACCCACTGAACTGAAAAAAGCAATTTCCTGAATGCTACCTACATAACTTTACGAATCCATCAGAGGAGAGCAGTTTTTGAAGTCTTCTACATTTCAGTGCAGCCAGTAGAGAAGAGGAAACTGCAATTACTGATTCACAGTATTATATATATATATATATATATATATATATATATTGTGAGGTCAAAGTGACCTTTGTAAATCAAAAGCCCAAGCTAATATCTGACTCTTAAGAGTTAAAATGGATAGAATCATGTACACGCATTACAGGAATTTCTAGAACTATAAATATAAAGCCTCTCCTCTGCTGTTGTTGATGTGGATTTTATGTCATGACTGATTCTTTTAAATGTATGATGCACACACGCTTTTGCAGTACTCATTTCATTCCTTATTGTATCATTTACATATCCATCTATTGTATATCCATTCTCTTACTCTTAGTCACGGAGGGCTGGAGCCTATCCCAGCTACCATAGGTCAAGAGGCAGGGCACACCCTCGACAGGCTGCCAGTTTGTCACAGGGCCACAGACAACCATTCACACTCATATTCACACCTATGGGCAATTTAGCATCACCAGTTAACCTAACCCCACTAACTACATGTCTTTGCACTGTTTGAAGAAGCCACAGTACCCAGAGAGAGCCCATGCAAACAAAGGAAGAACACGCAAGCTCCAGGCAACAGTTCTAACCCCTGCCGTCCTGCCATACATGTGCATTTCCATATGCTTTTCAAATATTGATTTCATTGTTTGGCAGTTGCATGCAACTTTTACTTTTTCTTCAGAGGTGATGGTCTGTCGGTGTGCGGCAACAGACCTGAAGTCTACTTTATGCTGTTCTATGCATTTACAAATGCAACTACAATTCAAGTGAAGGTCTGTGAGTGTGGCAACAATCAATGACAAACAAAGATGCTTCAGAAAAGCCTGATAGTGCTTTGATCTGTAGTGATGGGAAAATCAAGGCAAGACTCTATGATGAAAGATAAAACAATTTTCGATGTATGTATGTGTGTTTTGTGTATCTCATCTAACATGTTCATGTTAGATGATATGCCTGTGTGTGTTTTTGTAGTCTGTACATAAAGTGTAGTCTCTGCATTCTCGTTAGTGTATGTGGTCAAGCGTGGATTAATTAGCAGTGATGTAATTCACACTGTCACCTCCCATTACTTTCAAAGTGCACAATCCCCACCCTACTCTTTATCCCCCTTGCTTCCTCCCCACTTTTTGTTCCTCTCTTTTTATGTCACCCTATTCCCTTGTTACACTTTCGGCACCACACATTTACACACACCCGCCTCTTGTTTTTCTACCTTCCCTCCCTGCTTTTCTGCCTCCCTCAAACCCTTCCTCTCTCCTCATCTTGATTTTATTTTATACTGTTACCACTCACCCTCATATCACCTTTCATCACATCAACTTTTCTATCTCTCAGCACATTGAGCATTACTTTCCCCATGGTGGACATTCTCAATTCTTTTGTTTTTACCCTAAGGGCCCAGACACACCAGCAAAAAGAATTTAAGATTTATATCAGCAAAATTTCATTTTATTTCTGCAAAAGTACCGCACTGCAACAACACAGAACTGCAATGAGCACCATTTCCCACAAGCCAAGCCCATAGCAAGTGAAGCACCAACCAACTTGAGAGAGTAAGTTCATTCAAGTCCATAATCTAATAAGCTAATCTATATCACAGACTGTTTGCAAATGACAGATGTAGCCACTGTGTCGTCATCCACTTGTTTGTGTATTCACATTTCAGAGCCTCCATTTTAGCTTTGTGGTGATATGCTTGCTATTTGGAGCCTGAGGTGAGTGACCACATCAGGATCACAAGTTGGAGTCAGTTAGGCAGCACTAGCAAGCTTGACTAGCAGGCAATCATACAGACACAGATAATATATAATATACTACTGTGTAATATACTAATATTAGAATTCCACTCAGCAAAAAATGGACCACAGACTATCATAACAATCCAGTTTTTCAGACTACTGTATTAAAATATCCCGAAAGGCACTAGCTAGAAAAAACACAGTTGTGTGATGCATGACTTATACAGCAAGGTTAAGCATGAAGATCAACTCTAGCAACCTGGGCAGCAAATGGTTCCACCAAAGGCCAACAAAATCCTTCTTAAGGAAAAAGTCAGATGAAGGTATTTCAAATCTGGAAAGCATCCAAGAATCACACTCAATACAAGGAGGATGGAATTAGCCTCTGAAATGATCTTGACAGGAAGCACGGCACACAATGTAGCAGAAGAATAAAGATGCCAGAGCTCTTGATCAAAAAGCCTTGTATTGTGGTTTCATCAATCACCACCCCATCTCAGTGCCATAGCTAAAAATCACCCCAGGTTACAACCACTCACACATACATCTTTCTTTCCTACACATAGTAGAGCTTAGAAAAAACACACTATTTGGGTGATATAATTATATGACAATGAACATGCATGTCAGATGATAAATGACAGTTCATTAAAAAGATCATTTACTAATGTTGTTTATCGTTAGCACAAAAAGGATTATTTAAGAGGAGCGTTCATTTCAGATGCTTCCATTAGGGACAGTGAAGACTTCAAGTACCTCGTCTTCTTGACCGTTGTGTTATTTTTCTTTATATCTTCTTTATTTTGAATATTACATGATTAAAAACAATACTGAATGAAAAGCAATCTTTTTATTTTGCTAAAAGCACATTTCAAAAAGAAACTCACTCAACTGAACACTGCATAAAGTTCTGGTCTAACCAATGGGATGAAAGATTAATATTTAACTGTCACTGCTCACGTTCAGAGGGACTTGCTATTTTATTTAACAGTTCTTCGGGAAAGGTCATATCTCATAAAAAAAGATGCAAATGGTCACTAGGGTGTGCTGGTTATGAATATAGAAGAGTGATTCTTTATCATCCACAAGCTTTATGGTTACAATATCAGCCCACAGAACAATGATTTAATGTGAGCTGTTAGCTCCATGAATGATGAAATGAAAGCCCTTTATCTTACTGATAAAATGGTAGTCCAGGGAGATTTGAACACAATTCTGGATGAATAGAAAGACAGGTGTCGATCAGTTGGAACACACATCACTTTATCAGGAACCTTTATGGATTCAGGCTGACTTTAGAAGATATATAGAGAGTCAATAGGTGTTTCAGCACACCTGGTTTAAATCAACCAGAACCAGTAACCCCCGAATCCATTACTGGCAATCTTTATGAAGTAAAAATGTTATTTATGAGCTGATATTATCTCTTAAACACTAAATACACTGAGAACTAAAGAAACTCAAGTCTATTAAAAATTGGAATTGCTCTCTATAAAAGACCCTCAAATTAATTTATATATAAACAAATCCGAGTTCTTTAAATATAATGTAGGGAAATATTCAATTTCTCATTTCTTATAGCTGTGAAAGAAGAAAGTGTTTAAATAAGGGACTAAATATGCACAGTAACAAAAATAAACCTACAGAAGAGGACAGTTCAATCTTTGTATTGAACTGCATAAAAAGATTGGTGCAGACAAGAAAAAAGCAATCAAGAGAAAAATGTCATCAAAAAATTAGTGATTAGAAATGAAGAATGATCTGATCCCCAAAACAATCTCTTATGAAGTTTTTTTTAATAGATCAAATCAAATCAACTTTCTGTGAACATGACTCCTCAATCTTTTTGGAAGAAATTGAAGATAAAATTCCCACAGTTGATAGAGTTCCAAAACATCTGTGACACAAAAATAACACACCCATCAAGAACTGTAAGATGCACTCAAACACTTACCCTCAGAGAAAATAGTTCAGTTCTGATGATTTGACAGTAATGCTTTGGACATTTTTGTGGTGTAATTTCTAAAGTTTCTGAGGTTTATGCATTTTACAAACTTTACAGGAATTGGACTGGTAATGGAAGTCAAAGCTAAAACTTGGTGTGCTAAGAGCTAGCCATTAGGCATGTTACAGGCCTTCTAACCTTGTAACCTTTTGCAACAGCGTCATACCTCAACTATTTTGCAAGAAAATACAAATGTTGTTTTGGTGCAGTTTTTGGACTTTTATACACGGTCCGTCTATATGGCTCAAATGTACATAGCATAATTTTAAATGCAGGCTAACTAAATCAAACCAGACCAAAATTAGCTTTTGGGTTCTTTATTCTAAATTATGAAATTTGGTGTTCAGTTAAAAAAATAAAAGGTTGAAACATAAATTTCTTCAGACATCATTCTTGCAAATAAGTTAAACATACATATGTATATGTAATCCCACATTTACCATAGTCTTCTTTATCCAGTACTTCCAGTGTTGTGGCTCAGCTGCAGGGGAGGAGTGGGACAGTGGGTTCAGGGGACAGTGCCAGGAAAGACTAGCTGGGACAGCCACTTTTAGATGTTTTCTTGAGCGTAACCAGAGATTTGCGGCATGCTTTAAAATGTGTATATACTTAATGAAGGCATCTCTTGATTGCAGACTTTGATAGCGATATGCCTTTTTCCTCCAAAATGTTGTCTTGGCTAGAATTTGTAAAGGCTTTATTCTTATCAACGGAAATAATTGTTTTCATGATGCTCTATTCTCTACTGTGTTCTTTCAGGCCATTTGGTGTTGTTGAGCTGGTCCATGCATTCCTTCTTTTTATGGCTGCACCAGATTGTAGATCTGGCCACTCCTAATGTTTTTGCTATGTCTATGATAGGTTTATTTTGTCATTTCAACGTAATGATGGCCGAATCAAATTCTCTTTGGAACTTCCTGAGAGTTCCAGCATTACACACTTGGAATCAACCCGTGTCCTATTATCTACTTAGAATGTCATGAAATAAGGAGAAACAGGCTTCATCTTTCCATAAAACTACTTGTCAGTCAATTTATTATTACTTAGAGGGCTGGGTTAAATTACTAGAGATAATACTTACCCTTGAATTCTACTTGAAAGTCTACAATGTAATCACTTCTTGATTGTTTGATGTAAAATCAACTGTGGTGGTGTGCTGAGGCAAGATTGAAAAAAAAAATCGTCATACCTTTTGATCCTAACTGTATCTTTTGCTATAACTAAAGGTATATCTTTGCCTCTTTTGTGTGCGTGTGAGTGTGGAAGAAGAGAAAAAATAATAATAAAAAGGTTAAGTGATTCCAGTCTCTTTCTGTTTGCTATGGGAGAGAAAAATGACCGATTAACAATAGATAAGAGGCGAATAATGTGATATTACATAATGAATACATATATCACATGCTCGAAACAACTGGTTAAAGTGAATTTGAATACATCTTTACCCCAAGAATGAATACTATATCCTGTACCTTTGCTATCTTCCTCCCTCTTGTCTCATATAATCCAACCCAACCCTGTGTAGCATTCAAGTGAACAGTGATTGGCCCATGTAAAAACCATGTGTCAAATTCAAGGACATGAGTAAAATGAGAATAATATACAGAGCTTCTTCTTCAGTGCTTTTTGGTAAGTGTTTTATATAATGAGACGTGTAGTGGATCCCCCTTTTCCAGTCTCATACATTATTTCACCTTCACTTGGATGTTAGTCGGAGAGTATCAAGCCAAAGTGAGGTACCAGAAGGAACTGGTATAAAATAGTGGATGAGAAAGAGCGATCTAAAGAATTGTACCAATTGGGAGTGACATATTATGCTTTTTCATGTCAATGTCTCATAAGATTTTAGAACAAAGGCAAGTCGTTTGAAATGAGTGGGGCATTCAAAAAACAAACAACAGCTTTCAGAATGTTCCGCTGAACTGATCGATGGTTTGCCAAATATCAGTCACTGCTCTTTTTTTGGTGCAGTGTTACGCTCTGTGTTTGACCTTCCTGATGGCTGAGGTAGACTGAGGATATGTACGCGAGAGACAGTGTAAAGGCAAGTCCAACAATAAGTCATGATTGATTTTGTCCCCTGCCAGTTGGAGGAAGAGACAAACACGTTCCCCACAGGGCCTATTGAGATAGATTGTGTACCACGAATGCCATTGTTACTGAAAACCACATTTTCCCTGACAAGGCAACGCAATTTCTCCTCCTTCTCTCCTCCTTTCTCAGGCTGGCAAATACTCTTAGTCTGATAGATGGCATTTTATCCAATCACACATCTCTCGTCTTCTTTGTTTCTCCCATCCCATACCAAACACACAAACACATAGAAGAAGAGAGACAATGGCAAATATGACTGCATACTGTATGCATGTTTTAAAAGTCAGCAATTAAATTAAAGCGCATCTGGACTTTACTTGATACGCCCACCGGCGCTTGGTATTTAAGCAAGGAAGGATCTTAAGTCCTTTGTTTAAAAAATATGGGGGGATGTAAAACACATGACAGTCTTTATATGAGAAAAAATGGAGAGAACATAGTTAAGCATAGAGAACAAAAGGTTCTTTGTTATGGCGAGAGTACTTATGAAAAAAGGTTTTGTGTTATTTAAGTGAGTACATCAGTCACTCAACAATGTTTCACCAAGCTGATACTGAACATTGATTATCAAATAAAAAGTCAAACTAAAAGAGGTCTCCCGATGACATTTACAGTACTGTGCAAAATTCTTGAGCAATAATAATAACAATACATTTATATTTTGTCAAGAAACTGGGAAATAAGCGCAGCACTTTATTGAAACAGGTGCAGCGAACTATTGTATTTCCATGTATGTTTACATACATGACATTGGAGAGACTGTGCAATTCTAAAAGACTTCAAAGTCATAATTTAGTATGATCATCTTTATTCTTCAACAGCCTAAACTTTCTTATCTGAACTTTCTTGTAATCTCTCTAAGTAGTCTTCAGGATTAATTCTACGGACTTCTTGAAGGACTATCAAAGCTCATGTTGAATGTTGGATGCATTTCATTTCATTCTCTGTCAAGATGACACCACAAAGTCACACTTGAGATCTGGACTTTGGGGAGGCCATTCCATGACTGATATTGTTCCACTGTGTGTGTCTTTCTTTTCAGGAATTTCCTATACTGCATTGGCAGTGTGGTTGTCTGATGGTACTTTTCTGATGATCCTGTGTTCATCTTTTCATCAATTTTGATAACATTACCACCACCACCACTGGCAGAGCCCAAAACCACGACAGGGCTTATAGTGTGTTTTACAGATGTCTGTAGATACTCACTGTTGAACCTCTCTCGTAACTTCCTCCATATGTAATGTGGCATAACTCAGCCTTTATCACTGTTTTCCTTCCTTAAGAATGGCTTCTTGGAAGCCGCTCTTGCCACTTAAACCATTTCTGATGGGGCTTTAGTGAACAGGTTTTCTATTTCTGACGAACGTGACTTTAAGAGACTGTTTTTATTTGTGCCACTTGTCCAATTTCCTCCATTTTTTAAAGACACTTTGGACACTGTGCCAAGATATGCTGAGTTTTTGATGACTAGCTTTTTTGGAATGACCTTGTTCGTCCAAATTACTATTTTATGCCTGCAAAACTGTGTCATCTTTGGCATTTATCAGAACACATCATGTGTTTTTGTGAAAGGCTGCTCGTAAAAAGGTACCACTATAAAAATCACAGGAAGGCCTTGCTGGAAGCAAACTCTAAAGAAATGATGGCTGATTTCAGACTGTTGCATAGAACTGTATATTTTCCAATTAAAACTTATGAAACACTTTTAAACATCCAGAGACATTTTAAATTCTTATAGTAACAGAAATCTAAGATTTTTTTTAGAGTGCACAACCAAAACACACACACAGACACACAACACCTAAATAAATATATAAAACAAGAAAGGGAACAATGAAATACAGCTGTATTCTATTCTTGAATTCTCCAGTCAACGGGCTCTCGTGCTTTGAACAAAAGCTGTGTAGGCTGACAGAGGCACATTGTAACAGTGCAGGACCCTTGCTGTGTTTTCTCATCTGCCAGTCAGCTCCTGTTGATTACAGCTGGCTGCCAGGAAGAAGAAAATTAATCAGTGGTGTCAAATTGCTATGTAGCTCATCTGATCGGGCACAGGAACACACTCAGTGACACACAATTTATGCAGCGTGTGCAAAGGAAATCCATCTATTACATTGCCAGACATAGCCCCTTTGGAAATTTGCTAACCTTCACAAAGTTACCTTCTGTTGCTAAATGTTGCGTTCACTTAGTTAGACTCTAGTTAGTAACTGCAGAGCTGTCTTTGCATTGAAAGAACAAAAAAATATTTTCAAAACTGTGAAATGGTCAGTTTAATTTATTTAAAAATGTTAGTGTGTAAAGTATGTAGACAATTTCGCTTTCAAATCTTGGTAAATCTTTATAATATGGCTTGCGACTAAGGGCGTAATTCTCCTGTAATTAAATGGAATTTCAATTATCTTATTTGAACATGTATATTTACATCTTAATTATATTTATCTGCAAATACCTAAACAAGTCAGGCTTTTACAGAAAACAAAGAAATTCTTATACCGTAATTAAATGTAAGTAGCACCTATTTCATAAATTCATATGTTATGCAAGAAAGGAAACACAAATTATACTGTAACCACGTTTGTTTGTTTTGTTGGTTGATTTTTTTGTGGTTTTGTTAAAGTACTAGACAAGTAATTGAATTACTGTGTAATGTCTTGGTACTTTCTGCAGACAAACAATATTTCCTGTTACTGTTAACCCTATCTAACTTCATAATATCTCATTTCTTTTCAGAGTGCTCAAACATACGTAACTTTTTTCCTCAGTATGAAATTTACATAGTAAAATAATTAAATAACTGCCTGTGCATGATACACATACACAAATGTGTAAAGGGAAAAATAAATCCAATTCAAAATACGACCTGGGCCGCAAAAGGTATTCACAATGTAAGATAGGGGAAATACTGATTGTTTTTCTGCAAATTTACTTTGATATTTCAACCTACTGAGAATTACTTACACACTACTTAGATGTACTTGCAGTACAATCATTTGTTGTAAAACCCTGACTTGTTCTAGTGTGCCTGCCTTTAAGTAGTTGAAGCCTAGGCGAATTTCATCAGAGCACCCCTGTTGATGATGTCATGGCTTTACAGTGCGCTCACACGGCGTTGCTGCTTCAGCAGCCTATTTTGTCATTAATAGCATAAAAAGAAAATAAAGAGGTAATTTCATGACACAAATCAGTAATGCAGCTATGAAACATACTTTAACTGTATAAGTTCAAACTGTTCTGACAATATGGGGACATTGCTGTGACTTGAAAAGTGTCCGTTTATTTTTGTTTGTACTTTAAATAGTGTCAAAAACATTAGCTAATGTAGCTAAATATCGAGAGAAATTTGCCTCAAAAGGGTACAAATGCGTACATCCAAACCTGAATAAATACTGGTCTTTTACACACAATTTATTAAGTTTAGCTTCACGAATGTTATGTTTTCAAGTCCCAGTTTAAAAATGGAACATCTGGGCTTCCACTGTATACATGTGGGTTTTTTTGTTTTTGTTTTTCCATTAAAGTGGTTTCGTTTCTTTTTCTAAATAAACTAGAAAACATGTAAAACCATTAAAGACAATACAGAGTAGCCTATAAAGGTTAATATATGGTTTAAATAATCTTCTGCTACATGCCATGGTTGTGCATCTCTTTGTGAAAATATCTATGGAGTGTTAGGGTGATTTTCCAATGTCTGTACTGAAAAATGCTACTCTCGGTGCTTGATGATTTGCTGGACTCTGGTGATTGAGAGACTGAAATAAGGTTATGCATGTTTCTCATCTTATCTGCTTTGCCACAAATAGTTCTTTAACTTCTTTAATAACTGAGCCCTTGTTTGATAACTAAAGGCTCCACCCTAAACGGCTGGATTAAACTGAAATCTCTGATTATTCGCTCTGAATTATTCTTAGACACTACAATAGGTCATCCAACTAATTAGGTTGCTTTTGAAGGTAACATTGTAATGTTTATCCAATTCAACTGAGGTTTCCAAATGTGAAAAGGGCTTATAATATTTGCAAACAGCATATTCCATTAATGTTAATTACAAGGCACTGCATGCATGACATTATGAGTGGGAGCTGAGCCCCCCTAAAGGTTTGAACCTAGAATCACCTCTGATTAGAAGGTAAATAATTTCAAATTAAATACATCCCATCCATCCATTCTCTTCCGCTTATCCTTTTTCAGGGTCGCGGGGGGCGCTGGAGCCTATCCCAGCTGTCATAGGGCGAGAGGCAGGGTACACCCTGGACAGGTCGCGAGTCTGTCGCAGGGCCAACACACAAGGACAGACAACCATTCACACTCACATTCACTCGCACATTCACACCTAGTGGCAATTTGTATTATCCAATTAACCTATCCCCACAAGCTCATGTCTTTGGACGGTGGGAGGAAGCCGGAGTACCCGGAGAGAACCCACGCAAACACGGGGAGAACATGCAAACTCCACACAGAAAGACCCCAGCCTGATGGTGGAATTGAACTCAGGACCTTCTTGCTGTGAGGCAACAGTGCTAACCACCGTGCCACCGTGCTGCCCAAAATTAAATACAATGAAATTTATTTTATTACATGGGAATTATACCCTTAGCTGTGGGGCATGTTATAAGTGTAAGTGTCAGCAAAATCTTTTACCCATTTGCATTATAATCTCAAACTAAAGGATGATTCAGTGAAAAGGGTCCAACTGCTACATATCTCTGCTGATTTCATGTTTTTAACTTGTCACAATCCGGGCTGCACACGTGCCACAACAAAAACCCAAATATGCATTCAAGTATTGTTCAAAAAACTATTTATTTTAAATAAAAGGGGGGGGGGGAAGAAACCTTACACAAACTATGGCATGTGGGTGAAGAATGGTTTACACAATGTTGTTTAGTGCAGAGCAAAACCAAAGCCAACCAAAACCCAGAGTGGTGCCTCAGGGGAAAGCGCCACACAACGACTGAGCTGTGATGGCTTTCATAGAGCACTGGCACAACTGGGCCCAGGTGTTGCTATTGTCACTAATTGGGAATGACCCACTCCCTCCGATTCCTGCAAATGAGGCACACAAACAGGGCAGCAGAAAGGCAAGGTCGTTTGTTGATTTGGTGTCTTTATGAAACACTTTGTAGCATGCATGTTACAACTGTTCCAAGACTAAAGACTATCCCCATTATTGACACCTTGAGGTGTAATATTATGGTTAACTTTTTTTTGAGTGCGTGATGGGTAGTCACTGTATGAGTGTCCACTGGTTTCTCTGTAAGATCTACCTGTAGCTCAACACACTGTATGAAAAACAAGATAGTGACAGCAAATCCATTGTGTGTTTGCTGTCACTAACTTAATATGGAGCTAAGTGTTTAAATGAATGATGGAGATAAATGAAATATGGTTGCATGGCAGATGAGACTCAGACTTGGGATGCTGCCTGCTAAAAGGGGATAGCAGTAGATTCATCCAATAGGCAATTGGTGCCATCAAGGAGCTTTTCTTTGTTACTGTAAGCCAGAAAATGTCACAGACAGTTTAATCAAAGTATGTAACTATTGCATTGGAAATCTGACTTCCTGGTCAAGTGCTAAGAGTGGGTTTGGTAGTAATCAGGTAAAGCCTGCTGCAGTTGTAGTTTCAATCAGGAATGTCAACTTTGCCTCCCTGTGTTATTCTTTTCCTGTGTTGGCCTGATTGCCTCCTGGAGCTGTCTGATTTCTAAGCCTTTGTGTCAAATGACCATGTGTCACAGATAAAAATTTTGAGAGAACCTGGAGCTTTTTATTCATTCATCATGTGTGCATTCTTGTTGGAGCTCTTACACTGGGGATTTTTTTTCTCTGGTATTAGGAATGAGTTGAACAGCTGTTCAGTCTTGGTTCGTACTAGTTTAACTATGGACTCGTCTTTGGATATTTTTCAGTGGATTTGCAAATAATTCTCTTACTTCTTGTAACATATTTTCCCGCTTTTGCAGAAATACCTTACGAGTCTTGACTGTTTACCCAGATTGTGTAATTAAATGAACTACTGTACGTGCCATTGTGAAGCCTAACCAAAGATTAAGCAAAGTACCAAAGAGGATAGTGGGATCTTCTGTCTCTATATACCTAATTTACTCCTCAACACGTGAATCGTATCCTTAGTAAGTTGTTTTGACATTGCAAAATTAGGTTGAAAGCTACAAATGCATATCAAAAATATTTGCTGGTAAAGCATGTTAAAGACAATCAGATTTCTGCAAACCATGCTCACTGCAAAGGAATATAAAGTCTGAAGTTCTGTTGTGGGGAAATAGTGTCAAGCTGCATCAGGACTTGGAAGAGGGACTGCCACGGTTGCAAGCAGATACAAGCTAGCAACAGTTATTCAAGCTGAGCTAGGATTTGGGAATGCAGTGTGCAGGCTGCTAAGTCTGCCATATGATCCAGTAGCACAGCCTGTACCTCCCTCAGAATCTAATTGATTATGTTTATGGATTCCAGAATTGGTCGGATTGTTTCTGGGAAGAGGGATAAAGAAAGTTTTGACAATGTTAAGTCTCCTCTTGTCCTCTAAGCACCATGTATTGATCTTCTGTTTGTGCTACAAATGGTATATGGGCAGGTGGTATATTGTTTCAGACTGACAAAAACGGGGTTGAATTCCCTATGAGAGTTATTTGGAATTCAGCTCATACCAGTTTATTTACTTTGTCACAAAAAAAGACTCTGGCCAGTGTATGGGTGTCACAAGATTCTGAAGTTTAAGTTGCCACTGTTTGTGTGGCCTACGCAGATTATAACAACTAGTTTCTCCTCAAACTACAGATGGATACAATGGTTGTTGCATGTGTGATCATACCATTCCTACATCTGTCACATTTAAGCCCCAAATAAAGGGACTAATTGTGAATTATCCATTTTTATTCTTTTTTTCTTTCCTTTTTAAAGTCTTCTGTTGCCACAATCACTGATGCGTACAGTCCTTGTTGTATACAATTACTGTTATGCCGTTGGTGTGAGAGCCACAATTAACACACTCCTTTGCACAGGTTCAACACACTGACAGTTCCTAATAAGTCCAATTATTGTTTACAAACTCTAGCTGTCTAATCATAACTGCTTACTCACACTGTTATCTAGGCTGGTTGTTTTCTCTATTGCAATATACTTTTCATTGGGTCATGGAATTACCTTGAGAGGAAAACACAGATTAAGTTAGTGGCATTACTATATTGAACAATGAGAGGAAGAGTTTTATGGCTGACTGCAAACATCAATCCTGGGACTTGCTCGTTCCTTCCTGTAACAACGTGAAAAATAGGCATCTAAATAAAACATTGCAGTCTCATCCACCTCCAATGTACTGTAGCTTTCCTCTACTAACTTGCATATTTTCATATTTTTAAAGTGACAGTTTACTGAATGTTGCCTAATCCTCTGTGGCTTATAGATTTAGTCCATCTTCCTTGCAGACTTAGTAACATCGTATAATTACTGGCTGGGACATAAGTGAGAAACATTACTGAGGCAAACTGATTAATTTTGCCTGAGTGGATATTTGCCCTGTGATAGATGTTTGTGTGTGTTTAAATACAAAGTCAAGCAGGCAAATAACAGACTGAAACAACAATGGGGCAGCTCTGTTTTACCTGTCAGTAAGAACCAAAAGGCATTAAAACAGGTAAATAGATCAAAGCCTGCACTTCAAAATGACACACAAAGACAATGGTACACAGATCAGGGGCACACAATGGCCTACAGTAAAAGAGTACGGTAAACAGTTGACCTGACTGGTCATGCCTTTTTATTGCCAATGTTTGCTGGTTTTGTCTCAGTTAATGTTGGCACTGCATGAACTCATTTCTTTGCGTAATTGTGATGTAATTGTGATCAAACCATATTTCACATTTAGATTAACATTTTGTGCAGTGCCCCAAGATGATCTGAAAGAAGACTTTTCATAATGTGTTATAGTGTTCATGGACGATGTAATGCAGCAGTTATTGGACGACGCAGGACCTCAGCCTCTCCAAACAGCTATATCCATTATACTGCCACATTTTCTTCAAAGCCCAGCTAAATATGGAATATAATTTTTCTTGTTGAAGAAATGTCATGGGAGCATGCCTTTCCCATTCTCTGCCACTCCTGGCTTAATTAGAGTTCTGTAATTACTAGGACTGTAATTTCTGGGTTGAGGAGATGGGATGTGTAGCGTGGGTTGCGAAGGAAATCCTTAGAGCTTTCATGCAAAGCAAGCGTAGATGCTTTGTCTCCCATGCAATCGTGTCAAAAGGCTCCCAACAGTCTAATCTCAAAGTGGAGATGAATTAGGCCATTATCTAGACTTATATTACATTTTTTAATCTGTTTTAATCAATAAGAGTCCTGACATTTATAAGTCAAGAATTTGAGCTGTAGTAACACCTCCTGATCATTGTGTCAGGCTATTATCTGCCAGAAACACTGGCACTTGGCCTGAATCCAGCTAAGCAGATGGGAGCAGGTAAAACTGTTTTTGATGCTTTATGTTAAGTGCCTAGAAAGGAGTAGGCCAGCTTGAGAAAAATAAGCCGACTGTGTATTATGCTGTCGGGCTGGTGCTGATGATGATGATGCAATCTCAGACAGTGAACTCTCCCTCTGTTTTTTTAATTTCCCCAAAGCATCTGTTTCTAAACAGGGGTTTTATCCTTTAAAGCTGAGACATATTGTAACCTTCAGCTGTTTTATTCTTTTCTAAGCGCTAAGCAGGATAGCCAGAGGGAACAAATTGCTGCCAGGACACTATACACACTTCAATATGGGTAATTACCTCTAGAATCAGTTCAACGCATTACCAGTTTTTTGCTGCTGATTTAGATTTGAAAGCGTTTGAAGAACTTAGCAATTTATGGTCAGATTCTTGAGTCCACTCTCCCTCTCTGTCTCTAGCTCTCGCTTTCACTTGCTCTAAGTGTATTGTGTGTTGACAGCTCTTTGAACTATAGGGCTTGATATTGTGAGCTACTCAAGCAAGATAAAATAATGTAGATCTACTTCAGAGAGAGACAGAGACGGGGGAGAGTGCACTCTGCTGACACTAAACTGACAGTTTTCCAATACCCATTAATTTTTTCTTCTTAGATGAAACAAATTATTTTAAACTTGTCAGTGTGATTTTTGATGGTGTCCCAGGGAATCTAATTTTTAAAGTTATTGCAAAACTACCTAAATATCTTCTGAAGTGAGAACACCTTTGCTTACAGCACTTACAGCAGAAAGTAGATTGCTGTGGCGATTTAATCATCTGGCAGCTTGCCTCTGGCACAGTGTTCAAAAGCTTGTCTGAGATGTGTAACAAAGGTAATCTGACTTGATTCACTTCACTTCATAGCTGCACAAAGGTGTCTAGGTGGTCCTCAAACATGGTCAGGAATGTGCCAGCGTTCTTGTTATCCTCTTTGAGCCCCATTAAATGTGATGAAACAAACCAGTTGCCAGTACTAGTGGAGTAGTAAAATACACTAGTAATTTAACTAGTAATTTATCTCATAATTTAACGTTTTGTGATTAATCATCTATTAACAAGCTAAAAAATGTTGTTTGTTTTTAATTTCTTTTTTTTTTTTATCTTACTATGCTTCTCTATTGTGATTGCACATGCTTTAATCAACCCTGCCTCCTTTCTCTTTATTCCTGACCACTGTGAAAACATGCCCAGGAAATTCATTCATCAGCCACCATCACACACTTTGTTTTTCATGTATAAATCTAAGACTGTGTGTAGATGGATGCAGCCAACATGACATCACCCATTGGCTTATGGACTACTATTTTAAAGTCAACTCAGCAATTTGTCCTTTTTTTAAGCCTAAAGTGACCATATTTGAAGAAGAGGGCAGACCTGGGGCGTTGCCAGCTAAGCTGCCAAGCTTGCTTAGAAAGGTTCATCTGTAATTCCCTGAATATTAAATGGGTTGCTAACTTTGGCTAGGGAAAAACAGTCCTAAAACAAAATGTACTTACTGGAGAAATGGAATAGCGTATTCCTTAGAGTGTCTTTTAAAACAGATGAATAGTGAACAAGATGAAACAGCACCCGCCTGTCATGCAAACAAAGCATGCTTTGCATAATAATGTTCTTTTAAGACTTATAATGTGCTACTCTACCAGACCAAAGTTGATATTCCCTGCATTTTCCCATTATTTCTTTTTCTTTTTCTCCTTTTAATTTGCTAAACAAGATGTCCCAAAGGGGAGTTTTGCTGTAGCTTAATTGTTTCCTGAATAAAGTATTTGGAAGTTTGCACGAGGCTTTTAATGTTTTTAAGGCAGCTAGTTGTGTTTCAGTGCTTAATGTGATCATTGTTAAATTTACAGAGAAAGACTATGGGACACAATCATAGGGCGCTGACAGCATTATTAGAATTAAAAAAAAAAAAAAAAAGTTGGATCACATATCAAACAAATATATCAAACTGAAAATCTGAGAAAATTATACTTTTTTCCTTACACTCTATCAACAGCACGGGTTATCTTTCCTCATCCAGCATTTCTGAAGCAATTTGAAAGCCAATCTCTTTATAGAAAATAGAAACCACATTCCCTGTGGCTTTATGATGCTTGCTGATAGAGGAAATCCCTTGAATTACCAAGCCTCTTTTCAAAGACCTTGATCTTGAGTTTGACATCTTCTTCCATAACCTGAGGTTCTTGAATTGTCACAATGACAAAAATTTGCAGAGGGTTCTGCAGCTGTTCAGAGTCCCGGATCCCAGCGAGAAAGCAAAACCTTTCTCTTGAACATGATATAAGCTGAGGTGCCAGACAATTGTGGTTTATCTTCATTATATATTAGTGTTTATCATATCCAACAGCTTCCCCTACTTTTACCAAACAAGTTTCCAGGTTGATTGACTGGTTGGTTGGTTGGTTGGTATTATGCAATTGCCTTTTTTTTAATTAAAGTAACTTATATATTTTAAAATTAAATGAAAAAGTATATTTATTTTGCATTTGAGGAGCATATATTTGAAAAACTTGGGAACTACCAATAATCTAAATGAAACTAAGCCTAGACAGAGAAAATAATTTACCCACTGACTGGGAGTTGAACAGACCAACCAGCCACAGTAAGTAAATCTTATCTTTGTGCTCCTTTTGTAATGATTCCTATGGTAAGCAATAATACATTGTGTGTTTGTGTGTAACACTGAAATATTTTAACCTCACTTAGTGAAGAGGGTGCTTGTGAACTGCTTGAAAGAATTCTTAAAAATAAGGGCATCCTGCGTATGTGTGAGAGAGGGTAGACATGATCAATTATAATCACTGTCTTCTAGATAAATGTTGCTTTGGATAAACTGCGCATCTACACAAAAGCTGGCTCTCAAACAAGTTTTTCCGTATCCTAAAAGAACACTGTTCACCCGATAGCCTAACAAATAAATAAATGAACAAAACAAAAAATGCTGCCAGCTGCCTCACCGTTAATGCAGACGAATGTTTTTTTGAGCAGAATAATGATGTTATTTCAGATGTCAACGTATCAGTGAGATGTTAAACTGTATCCATGCACACACACACACACACACAGATAGATAGATAGATAGATAGATAGATAGATAGATAGATAGATAGATAGATAGATAGATAGATAGATAGATAGATAGATAGATAGATAGATAGATAGATAGATAGATATGGTGTGTGCTATATAGTATACAATACTATATAAAGAAGAAAAGAGGTGGACAGACTTTTGTGAATTGTTTATAGTCAGCAATAATGATAAAGCCAACACAATTTACTGTAGAATCCACTCCACTTGACCCACAGTTACTATATGAGTCAGAGGACAGCTAACATTAATAAATGAGCATGCTGTGGACGATCCATTAAAAACTGCTTTGAAGCTCGATTTAAGAAAAGATGGTTCTCTAACCTGCTCAGTGTAATTTCAATGAGAAATGGTTAGTCTACATCGGAGGACATTCACACAAATTAATATAAATGTAGTTTGGGAAAATATTTGTCAGAATAAGGTAGTGGTTATTGTAGTCACTGTCAAAAGCCATCATTTCACAGTAGCACATGCCATATGCCCCTGTGTATATATATCTATTAGATGACAAGTACAGACATGAGTGTGAGTAGGGACAATTAATGTACCAAGGCAGGGATAAAAGTGACAAGACCGAGAATCAAAGCAAACCACACGATGTAAGAAGTGATGGAATTGTTTTTATTGATTGTGTTTTTTTCTTACAGATGCGAGGAGGGATGCTGACAAAGACATAGTTAATACATCCTGTGCAGTGAATTTAGTAGAAAGGGACAGTTAGGTGTAATCACTCAGAAGTCAAGACGAAGGCCTTTCACGGTGTAGCTCAAAGGAAAGTGCAGGTGGATGCTGAGAAAGAGAGGAAAACAGGAGACAAGAGACAGTAGATATAAAGAGAAGAGAGATAAAGTGAGGTTTCATCTTTGAGGTCTTTGTCTTTAGCTCTAGTGTCGTTTTTTTCCACAGGATGGCTTCAGGCTCTGCATATTTACATATTTATTTCACTTGCACAACTATTTACATAATTACCATATTAAAAAAACAAACCATGACAGTGCTTTGTGGTATACGAACCTGCAATGAACTCATGGTTTCTGAACACGACTTCAGTTGCAATGGCTACAAACACAATATTCTCTATTTTTATCATTCACTGCTGCCCATCATTTTTTTATTGCTTCTTTTGTCCTCTCTCTACCCCCATGGGCAAGCATGAAAGGTGCAGGATGCATTATCAATGTGAAGGGGAATGTGTGTGTGTGAATGTGTGTAAATGACCTACTGTGCCCCTGTTGAAAGACCTGTACACCATACGGGTCTCTCCATCTGATTTGCCCCATCTGCTATCAAGACAGGTAGTGTCTACACCAGTGGAGAGCTCTCTTTTTCCCTTTGTCTTTCTGTCTCCCTCGATCGGTCTCAGCCTTGTCTGTTTCATACACATACATATGCGCTCACACGGTTGTGCCACAATAGAGAGCGCTTGTTAGTGAGACATCTGCCAGAGTATAGGCTGACTGACATCAGTCATCCAGCTGTAACAGATGATCATGAGGAGCAAGGTCAGCATTCTCTGCCCTGTCCTTTCTAACCCTGTAAGGCCTTTGACTCCACTGTGAGTGCTGTCTCTACTTCTGAACAGCAGGCACATGCTAACTTTGCTCAAAATTTCACCTCTTGTCTGGTTCTGGAGTTTTATTCTGGTCCTACAGATTCAATTGAGTGCAAGTTTTCAAAATCACTTGGCCTCACTTGTTTTTCCTGGTGACATTTCTGCCAGTTTAAATGCATGGCAGAGAAACAGGCAGTTTTAAAGTATCTGCTTGTTGAGTGATGACGTCTAAAATCTTTCTTGATAATGTGTTTTAATGCTTTGTGTCTTTGTTTTATTTGATAAAAACAAGCTCTCAAAAAAATAATCAGTGGTTATTTTCAGCCACTCTGGCTTTTTATTAGCACTATTCATGTGGCTCATGTCTTTAAGCTAAGCTTTTAAAAGCAAATCGCAATGTAACAGTACATTCAATGTGGACATTAAGCTCAGGATCAGGGCCTTTTGATAGAGAGTACTCCAAACTATATAACAGCATACTAATGACTAACCTTTTGTGAATAGATGCTTTCTTTGGTTGAATGATGGCGTTGGTCTCTTCCTATTGGGGACCTTCCAAATAAACATTTATTGAAGACAAATTAAACGGATAACCTTTGCTAATGTGTTTATATTAGCCTATCCATAGCTCTTTAGCTAGACACCAGGTTGCACATCATTATATGTCAGCAAGCCTCCAACCCTCCAAACATTGCTGCTAAGTAGTTGTCTTTCTATGTTACAAGATGGCAGAGCTGTACATTTTAGTTTGTTCAGAAATACTTGAACATGGTAGATCATCTTTAGTCAACTTCCAATTCCGCTAAACCTTGTAAATCTTCTTTGGATCTGGACGTTAAATGTTATTACACCACCCGGTAAGGTATCCACCCTGATCATTTTATTAGAGCTAAAAGAATGCAGAGTGTTTTTAACTTTCATGGAAGACTCTGTGTTTGTTTGATTTAAGAAACCAAAGACGCATTTGGACCAAGAAATGGCTGATGACGTCACATGTGCTCTCTCACTATTAAAATTATGATAGATTACACTATAGCCTAGTAGAAACTTGCATCTGACAGTTTCCATAAACACTTAAGCAAACCGTTTTACTACTAGGATCAGATACACCAAAGGCACAGTCAAAGCAGCTTTTGTAGTGACTTGTTGATGGAGCCATCAGAACCTCACTGAAGCATTTAGACACAGCTGTGCTGGTGTGTTGCGTTTTGTGAATGCATGACTGGCATGACTCTCTTGTAAATGTGCCTCAAAGGGCATTTAAGAATTAAGTTAATACAGAGTTTAAATGTCATTTATTCTGAGAAATTCTTTTTGATATCTGAAAATGCACTTAAAAAGAAGTCTTATGACTTAGATTTAAAAGAATGACTGCCTCTGGGAATGGCAAGTGGAGCTTTTTGATTATTAACGACATTCTGCTGTTAGTTAGTGTGAGACTGTCATTTTTATATTCTCCCCCTGAGGGCATGATGACATTGTGCCACGATCTTTTTCTGTCAAAGCAAGCCGAAAGTAACAATAAAGCCCTCTGCTAGAGCAGCTGTGGGCACAAGCTGGCTTATAATGTAAATTCTTGATGTGCACATGCTGAAAACAAGCTAACTGGTCAAAGGTTCATGATATGAACAGAAATTGCTTTATATTCTTAGTAGACTGTAAATAGATATTTCCCTTGCAGTTGAAATGAACTGTTAAAGAAAGTGAAAATATCAAGGTATGCCTTACGGAAAAAAAAAAGTGTTGTATCACTGATACACATTTGAAATACAGTGAGAAGGAAACAAAAAGAAAATCTTATTGACAATGAACACAGGGAGTAAGAACTATAATATAATGCATGTTAAAACTGATCATTTTAACCGTTCAACAAGTGTCTCTACTTCCAATCTCTCTCACTCTCTCTCTCTCTTTCCATCTCTCCATCCTTGCCAAGGACACCATCCCTGCTGAGGTTACCATGGAGACAAGCCCAGAAGGGCTGTGGGCGAGACATGTGAGGGACTATGGGTGACTGTGCGTGTGTTCTAGAGCATGAGCATGTGTGTGCAAATCTTTTCTCATAATTTTTTTTTAAAGTTTTCTTCCTGTTTGTTTTCAGCGGAGTGGTTTTAACCCGGGTGAACTTAAATTATTTCACCAACTAAGGTACTATAAAACATCGCAAGAAAGAATAGGCTACAAGGTCAGGGCTAATCCATTTAGCCCTATCATATCGACAATGGTTATGCAATTTTTTTATTTTTTTGAAAATTACTGCTAAGATGCTGAATGCATTAGGAATAGTGTGAAATTAAGTGCAATTATTTTAAGGTACATATGATTATTGAGGCACCTTTTGTATCCTGGTACAGTTGTGCATTAGCATCATATTGTGCTGCAAGATGTCACACGATTTGGATTCACCAAATGATGTAAACCTCCAAGGGTATGTGCCTGTGTTAGTGTGTGCGATGAGATGTGGGGCAGGAGGTAATTTATGTGTTGACAGCAATAATTCAATTCCATTTAGTGAATAAGAGATTTCAAGCAACACCCGTTTTCTAGCTTCAACTATTTTCATCACTCTTCACAAATGGTAAATGGGCCTGTATTTATATAGCGCTTTTCTAGTCCCTTAGGACCCCAAAGCGCTTTACATATCCAGTCATCCACCCATTCACGCACACATTCACACACTGGTGATGGCAAGCTACATTGTAGCCACAGCCACCCTGGGGCGCACTGACAGAGGCGAGGCTGCCAGACACTGGCGCCACCGGGCCCTCTGACCACCACCAGTAGGCAACGGGTGAAGTGTCTTGCCCAAGGACACAACGACCGAGACTGTCCAAGCCGGGGCTCGAACCGGCAACCTTCCGATTACAAGGCGAACGCCCAACTCTTGAGCCACGATCGCCCCCACAAGAGATGGTAATGTGTCACTTCCACTATTCTTGCCTAAAAAGCCTAATAGCATAACATCAAAGTCATCTTTTTCATGCCACACAAACAGATGCAGCAGCGATTACGCATTTAGGCAGTTAGCAGTTTAATGACAGATTTATGGTGCAGGCTGCAATGCGCTGTGTTATTTTGCATTAGATCTTCAGGTTTTATTTATAGTACACCAGTGAAGAGCAGATTATTTTTCTAATTTAAACTAGCCTGATACAGCAGATCGCCACACATTGCCTCATTTATATCATTATGAAACCAAATAAACCCCCCTTGCCCACACAAAAAAATAAACTTTGATGAATTGAATGACGGCTGAAAGCCTAGAACTGTGTCTATATGAAATTAATTTAGTAAAGTGCCCTGAAATATAGAACCACACAAACACAAGCACACACGCACACACACTCAATCACACAGTAAGTAAAGTAAAATTTAAATAATGAGAATTAAATGATCTTGAATATTTAAGTTAAAGGCCTTTTTGAACGTCAGTGCTACAAGACCTGTAAACCTGATCACATTAGAGCAGCTAGATTGGTGTTTTAACTGATTTCACCTTGAATGACCTTGTTTCCTTAGTTCATACGACATGAGAAATGTTTTTATCACTCCATATCTAACAAATCTGACATTTAAAGCCAAGGTCTTGTGGATCATGATTCACAGCATCTACATAATAATAACACAAAAAATAACGTGTAGTTTTTATATTTTAGAGTGCACAAAACACAGTTGGGATAATCAAAAGGTGAGGGAACAAAGGACTGTTAGAAGAGAAATACAGACTAATACACTGTGGTTAATTACCTTCATTAAACAACCATATATTCAGGCAGACAAGAGATCATTTTTAATGTGTGTGTGTGTGTGTGTGTGTGTTTCTCTCTATGGATGTGCTTTATATTGCCCCAGCTACTGTCTTCTGGCATTGATGGAGCATCATCATTATCACCTGGGCTGATGGTAGTGGCTCCTTGGCTAGACCCCGTCAAAAGGAACTGTTTGATGTCACCCTTTGTGTATGTGTGTGAGAATGTGCCTGTGAGCATGTCAGTGAATATATTTTGCTATTGCATTTTCAGTGATTCCCGTGGCCATACTAGCATCCCTGTACTGGCAGGTCCCTTATGCAAACAAATGGCTTTGGCTGGCAGGTTCAGTGAAGGGTGACGGTTGTATCTGGTTGCATCAGGCAAAGGAGTGATGGGCATAGCAGATTCAGTGGAGGAACAGTTTCATTTCACTTGAACTCAGACCCACAACATGCCCTAATAAAACACGCAAGGCCTGGCCTTAGACTCTGTGACAAAGACTAGCTTGTTTATTTGCTTTACATGTCTAGTCATTTAGTAGCTGTCTATGTTTATTGATATTAACTCAGAAGCGTGATGGCACTTTTTTTCTTCTTCCCCCTTTTTTTTTTGAAGGTCAGTTGAATAACAACCTAGTCTGTATCTAGGCAACAGCTCAGTATTGATAAAAAAGTGAGGCTGATATGAGGACAGATGAAATAAAGAAATTAAGCAAAAGGATTAATTGTACATCTTGTCTATATCATTCTTTGTCACGGTGTGGGGACTTGTTGTTTTATTTTGAAAACATAATTTTCCTAATGCACTGACACTGATCACTGATATTCCTGTCTTTGTGATTTTCCCACCTGCTCTGCTCAGATTGGTTTTATCTGTTCCTTGTCAGCCTGATTAGTCTGTGTGCTCCTCTCTCCATGTGCCAGTTTGTTTGTCTTCCGCCTTGGTTCTTTGCCCATGTTTGGCATGCTGTTACTTAACCTCCTGAAACTTGAGCTCTTGTTTTGGATGCATTTTTAATTTCTCCTAGCTACTTGAGATTAGTAGGACCCGATCAGTATAAAAAGTAGGTTTCATCTTTGAAAAAATTTTTTTTTTTTAGGTATGTCCTCATATGGTGATAATGAGTTTAATTGACAGTATAACACAATAAACTCACCATTGTTTAAGAAAGAATAAAACACTGAGGAGAATTAAGTATAATGTGCAGAAAAGCTGAAATGGAATGTGCCCATATGAGTTCTCAGGATGTTACCGCTATCATAGTTTGTTGCTATTTGAGGTTTTGTAGTCTGATGTCAACTTTATATTAATAAAGCTTTTTTTCTCTTCTAACTGGCCAATGTGTTCTGCTCTTGAGGCCTGTTGGAATGGAAATTATACACTGTTTGTTCCACTTCATCTTATTTCCTTCTGTAATTGTTTCTGTGAAATAATTTGTTGGCCAAATTAAATTTACTCTTATTATTCTTGAACACTGCTTGACAAGCTTTAGCTTTTACTGGGTGTTAATGCAAGCCCTTTGTTCATCCGCTGTGTGAAACAATACACTCTTTTAGTTTTCGTCCATATTTTTCCCACCTGTGGGGCTCAAAGCCCCACCAGTGGGGCTTAAATTTAAAAACCGCTAATTCAATCTCTAAGTAAGAATTATCTGAGCTGTATAAAATAGCCCTGATAATCCCTGTAAATAGGTTTGCATGTGTAAAATGTGCTTAAAATGCCAAATGAATTGTCAGAAAAACCAAAAGTAAAATAGTGAGCAAAATATTTTTGCTATTGCTAAGTGACAGCATACTGTCTTCCTGCACTGCTACTTGAAACCATTCTTAAACACATAAAATCAGACATAAAATCGTAGACTTATGAAGAGCAACGCAGCTACATTTGAATATGCCCACTGACTTCAATAAAACTAAAGTAACAGCCCATTTGCTCCAATTATTAATACAAGCTAGGGTGATATGTTAATCACAGCATAGTTATGACTCTTCAGCGTTGCCCTTTATAGTTGGAACAGACTTTTCTGTTAACATCAGCCTAGCAAGCTCACAAGGATGGCATGCACTGACCTTAATTTTAGAAACTTTGATCGTGTTTCATGTTGAGCTAAAGTGTTTAATATTAACATTCACCACTTTAACAGTACATAAATAAGGAAAGGTATAAAACAGCCACTTTAATTTATTGTGTACTGATATTTTTTTTATTCTAGATTAAAAAGTAATTAGTTAATTCCTATTAAACAAGTCTGCGAGGTTTAAATTCAAACACAAAACTTCTCCAAATTAAAAAAAAAGCTCACCAACAGTCATTGCTATGTTTGCACTAAAATAACATAGTACTGTAAAACACATACATTTGAAATGTACAGTGGACCTTCTTTCTCTGGCTGACATCAAACTACAGATTCATGAAGGCAAAATAGCTTGGTAATCTTTCACCTTGTTTTCTTACTAACTAAAATTCATCACTCCATACCATCCACCCACACTCCAAGTATATCGGTCCAAGCGTTTATGTACTCACACTCACACAGTTTGATCCATATTCACCATGAGCAACAGGTGTGACAACAGTCTGCATGAACCGTGTGATTCTCAGCATGAAGAGTGAGTAGGTGTTTGTGTTTTGATGATTAGTTGAGGATGAATAAATGCCAACACATTAGGCCTCATGCAGCCAAAATACACACGCACAGTTTTGCCAATGTCCCAAAAGGGGTTTAGCAACTTCTCACCTACGCCCACTGCCTGTAATTGCCTGAATAACAGCGATCCACTGCCTTCCATTACATGATGAAGAAAAAGTGACCTCTTTAGTAAAAAAAAATAAAATAATGTGTAAATTGAACATTATATCCTACTGATTGGGGTTTTTTTTTATCATTATGTTTATTTTTAGTGTGAGTAATTAATGATAACCGATTAACCTCTTTTTTTTTCTTGAGCAGCCAAGACAGCAGATATTTTTTATACCAGTTGCTGATTTGTCAGCACAAAATCAGTCAGTAAAGGAGCTGCTGAAGAATTTTAAAGCAAGTTTTTATATTAGCAGTTTTACAAGAATGATATAAGAAAAGAAAAAAAAGGAAAGAAACCACACCAATGGTTAAACCATTAACTTCTTTTTCTATGGGGAAACAGGCATTCACAGTAACAGCAGGATGAGGTCTTAAAAGTTTTAGGGTCCAATGTTGGACTTAAAATGTTTTTTATATAGATCTATATATGACTTTAAAAAAACCACACAAAATCTTAAAACACAAACCACTTTCTATAGATTTGTAATGATGATATCAGCCACTTCAGATTTCCAGCTCATGGAGTTACAGACACGGGTGTGCAAACAGGGTTAGTCTTTATAACGGTCACTGTGAAAAATAATAACTCTCAGAAGCAAAGGGGAACAACAATTCGGATAATCACTGAAGGAACCTCATAGTTTGTCACTGTGTCTCTGAGATGTTACTGTACATGTGGGGCTTCTGAGGGGATCTCTTAAGCACACACAGACTTCCACTGTTTAGCACCACGGACAGCCATCTTCCATGCCAAGTAATGCAGATGATTACAAAGTGCTTTGGCACTGCTACTGAGTTAATTTCAGACCAATTCAGAGTTGCCATTTCACAAAAATACTCTCTGTAACACAGCATGTATAATGTATGTTGCCTGCTGAGGAAAAGGAACTGATGCAGACAGACCTGAAAGCCCCAGGGAGTCAAATGAGTAAAGGAGAAAAGTTGATTATAAGGCTCTTAACGACTCCGCTAATTACCATTGATGCTAATTAGCTGGCGCTCCAAGTTAACTGCACAGAGGGTAATCAGTGTCTGGAACGCGACAGAAGTTAGAGTCAAACTATCATCTCTCAAACCTTCATGGGGCGCAGTAAGATGTTAAACACTCTGCTCAGAAATGTTAGCATGACATGCCCTCAAGAGAAAAGACAAAGTTTTAATTGTAAGCCAATCTGGAACTACTTTGATACATACACAAAACGTAATAAAATAATTGTGATTTGATTTATATATATATATATATATATATATATATATATATATATATATATATATATATATATATATACTTTCTTGCTTATACTTGACCCTTATAGATATTGTTAATATGTTGATTTCGTTGCCAGTTTGCAGTCTTTTATGCTACAACACTCCTCATAACGCAGAAGGCACATCGCACCCACAAACACACACATGTCCCTTTAGCGTGACTTATGTGATCTGTAACTATATTATTTTGTGCAGTAAATCCACGTTTCTCCAGGAGCTGAGATACCAGCTTAATCTCCTCCCAGGGTGTCGACACATCAACCGATGGGGCTGATTTACTGTGGTCAGCTTCAATTGCCAACCCTGAGAGCAAAAGGTATTCCTCAGGGTTTGGATTGCCATACATTTGAAGGACAATTATTTTTAATGAGACTGCTTCCAATCCATCTGCATGTGGGTTGAAGGATGCTTGACAAATCTGTCCTTCAGAGGGCCTTCTCCTCACTCTGATCTATGGTTCTGCTTCATTTCCTTGCAGTTATGCTGTGTGCAGAGCTGCTATTACTATGTTTCCTCACTAATGTAACATCTCACTAGGGGAAAAAAAGACTTTCAAGGCAGTATGGAAGAATATAGTCACTACAAAGTATGCACTGTAGAGTAGATGCATGTGTAGCAGGGGCTATATTGCCCCCATTTAAAAGTGCCACCTCTGGTGACTAGTTTGGTGACTTTCTCCCTTGATCAAGTCAAGTTGCCGTATGTCATTCCAACGTTGTGCAGTTGTACAGCACACAGTGAAGCCTGACAACAATCCTCCAAGACCATAGTGCTATATATAACATATAAAAGACAATCAACACAGGATCAGCTGGCACTTTTCCAGTTAAGGACACAGCCCAACTTGATATTAGGCATAGGAATGAGGATATAGTATAAACCTGTCAGCCCACCAGCCCTGTAGTATTCGATTTTTTTTTAGCAGTGGTAAAAGGTTGTTTAGCTAACTGGTGATCCAGTGCCACTGGGGAGGCTTGTTTAGGGTAGGATGCCTTCTGGATATTGTTGGTGAAGTTGTGCTAAAATAAACAGAGATCAAATAAGCTTCGTATAGCTCAAAATCATTAATACCATTCATATTTATACTGAACAGATGTACATAACATTCAGCAAATGATGTGTTTTTTTTGTTACCTTTGAGTTCTCCTTGACCTACTTCAAAATTGCTTGTTTTGCTTGTGATTTTTTTTTGTGCACCCACTCCTTGAGAGACTAGTGTTTGACTAAATTTGGATTATTGTGGAGAAATAAATTCTGTGGAGAAGTGGGTTTGTGGTGATTTCCAACATTTTGCATTCCTGAAATATTTCTTATTCATTCCCATCGAAGTTGCATCCAGGGTATATGTCTTAAGAAGAGCACACTGTGTCAGTATAGGTCAAAGTAACCAAACTTTGCTTTCCATTGCTTAAATAGCAGTGAGGACAGCAGTAAAACCTGTAGACTTTCAGTTTTACCTTCAGAGTATACAGAGAAAACCAGAGCAGGCACAGGCAGAATGAAAGCTCCACACAGAAGCTTCATGCTATGAGACAACAATGGTCAACCTCTGCACTACCATACCACTCTACCAGTATGTTTTAGTGTAAGTGTAAAGTTTTAAAACTCACATGTAACAGTATTCTAAATAACTGTATCGATGTACTATGTATTCTTATAGAAATGCTAACATAAGAGAAAAAAAATCCGTTAAAGAAAATATAAAGATTAATTTAACTGATACATTTGGGTTGTAATTATTAATGTCACATGCTTTTGCCACAACAGTTGTGTAGTGAAATATGACATCTTGACAATGGTATTAAGGAGCTTATCAAAGAATAATATGTGCAACATAACAAAATCTGTGGAAGCAGATTTAGCAATTCCGGTTATTATTCATGTCTTTGGGCTGAAAAACAGTTTGGTTTCATTAATTTCATGTATTCTCTCCACTTGGCTTTTATCCTCCACTGCTGGTGAGTTTACATCTCAGAAGTGGTTCTGTCCTAAGGGCTCTAAGCTCTTCCTACTATGAATGTGAGCTAGGTCCTGGGTGTAAGATCGTAAGATTGTTGTGGTGGTTGTCCTAGCCTTTCATATCCCTTGGGAACTTGTGTCTATTGGCATGGTTGTTTGATACACCAGAATGACTTTGTAGGTATGTGCAGCACTGGTTTTATCCTATTTTCGTGGTGTTTATAGTTAATAGCCAGTGAATATGTAATATATGTGTTCATCTATATACTGTGTGTTTACAGAGTATTAGTCATGTTGTTCTAAACAGAGCTTACAGTTCTATGTGATGCACCGCTGAATAACACTGTGTCTGTGTCTGTAACTCCAGCTTCAGGCTGTTCTGTTGCATTTTTTTCCACCTTCACCTGTGTATATAGTAATTAGATGCATAGCATGTGTCACACTGAGTTTTGTCTCCCGTTAAACTCTGTGATTGGATAGTGATTGAGCTGTAGCACTCTTTTATCTTCTCCTTGGTCCTCTGATGAAGAGTTCTCCCTGTGGGCTTGCCTCTCTGGCTTAATTTGTTGTGGTAAGAGAGCCTGTACTGTTGCTCTACACGGTAATCACTCAGAGCTGCTCTATCGTACACTATCAGCGCACAGACACACACTACTAATGGAAGAATAACAGGGTTGGAAAAAAATGAACTTTGCCGTCATCCAGCATCCAAAGAACACCATGTACAATAGATGAAAATTGCAAATCTAAATAACAAATTAGCCTTCGTGCTGCCAATGGCAAAGATGGTATCTGCCGTCTGCTGTCCTTTGAATTAAAGCAGGAGATCAAAATATGAGCGTGAATGAGTGAACATGGAACAGCTCCACGAGGGCTGTTCTTGAGCTGAACCACTGAGTTGAACCTGCACTGAGATTCCCCTGAGGTTGAAGCCAAAAAAGAATTTTTGACAAGCAAAGCCATAAAAAAAAAGAAAACACACACGAATGACTGGTAGGAGACCTCGGGATAGACCAACGCTGGAGCACACTGGCAATGACAGAGGACCCTCAAGCGACAGAAGGGACGCTGCACAATCTTGCTGGGGAGATATCGGGATTTAGTTAAAGATCAGCAGAAGATAGTTGATGAATTACAGCCGACCCTGGCAGGGGTTAGGGACCACAACCAAACACGAATACCTGAAATCCATGAATACCCTTATAATAATGATAATAACTGCCTATTTTACTTTTTTCGGGAGCTTTGTGTTTGGAATTTGTGCATCACTTGGCGAAGAAAAAAAATTATTGAGATTTTCCTGTGTTTACATTAATATTAATACTTGAAAATTAGTAAATCATTTTTTTATCATAAAAATGTATTTAGTCAAGAAAAAAATACAAATAATCAGCAAATTTTTAGATATGATCTACAAAAAAGTCAGCAAGTACGCAAATTTTACACAAATAATTTGGAGTTTTTGAGGATTTGGAGAAAAATCTGTGTATCGGTGAATCCACGAATACTGAATACTGAATACTGATTGCATTGATTAAGGATGAATTTTTCATTAAAGCTATAATGCGTCAAATTTGGATTCAGAAAATTTGGAATTCCCTGATGCTTTTTCGCAACCCTCTCGGTGTGTAATGGCCTTTAGTTGTAACTGTTTTCTAAGATCCGCCGAGCCCAGAAAACATCACATAACCTCAATAAACTTGGAGAACATATCAGTGCGCATGCGCCAACCAGCGTGCAGCCTGTTACAGTCGCTCCTGCTTTCAGAGGGGGCAATAAAGAGGAGGTGAGGAAGGTCCAGGTGTTACTAAAGGACAAGATCAGAGAGGCTAAGGACAATTACAGGAGGAAGCTGGAGTGGAAACTCCAGCAGAACAGCATGAGAGAGGTGTGGAGAGGCATGAAGACCATCACTGGATTCAGGCCAACCAACAGCAGGGGAGCTGAGGGAGGTGAGAATAGAGCTAACGAGTTGAATCTGTTTTTCAATAGATTCGACACCACAGTGTCTGCTCACACCCCCACAACCTCACCTGTAGTCAGCCTGGAATCCAGAGCCACACCACTGTGCCAGCCTCTCTCTTCACATGGCGATGTTGCCTCCTGTGAGATTCCTGACACCCCACCCCCACCCATCACCTTCACTCAATACCAGGTTGAGATGCAAATGAGGAGACTTCACTCAGGCAAGTCTGCTGGACCAGACGGAGTGAGTCCCCTCGTCCTCAAGACCTGTGCCCCCCAGCTGTGTGGAGTCTTTCATAAACTGTTTATGCTGAGTCTGAGTCTGCAGAGGGTCCCAGTGATGTGGAAGACATCATGCCTCGTCCCTGTACCAAAGACGCCATGTCCCAGTGGCCCCCAGGATTACAGGCCCGTGGCACTGACCTCCCACATCATGAAGACCCTGGAAAGGCTCATCCTGGACCAGCTGCGACCCATAGTAAGACCACATCTGGATCCCCTTCAGTTTGCTTATCAGCCTCGTCTCGGAACTGAGGACGCCATCATCTACCTGCTCCACAGGGGCTGTCCTCTCCCCCTTCCTCTTCACCCTCTACACCACAGACTTCAGCCACTGCACAGAGACCTCAATCTTCAGAAGTTTTCTGATGACTCTGCGGTGGTTGGATGCATCAGCAGGGATGATGAGACAGAGTACTGGGCTGTGGTCGACTCCTTTGTCACGTGGTGTGAGCAGAATCATCTGCAGCTCAATGTGGCAAAGACCAAGGAACTGATCGTGGACTTCAGGAAGACCAGGAAACACTTGACCCCTGTTTCAATCCAGGGGGTCAGTGTTGACATTGTGGAGGACTATAAATACCTTGGAGTACACATTGACAATAAACTGGACTGGGCTAAAAACACCACAGCACTTTACAGGAAGGGCCAGAGTCGTCTCTATTTTTTGAGGCAACTGAGATCCTTCAACATCTGCCAGAAAATGCTCAGGATTTTCTATGAGTCTGTTGTGGCCAGTGCGATCCTCTATGCTGTTGCATGCTGGGGGAGCAGGCTGAGCGTAGCAGATGCCAACAGACTCAATAAACTAATCCGTAAGGCCAGTAATGTTGTGGGGATGGAGCTGGACTCCCTCAAGGTGGTGTCGGAGAGGCGGATGCTGTCCAAGATAACGACAATGTTGGATAACACCTCCCACCCACTCCATGACATGCTGGTCAGTCACAGGAGCACGTTCAGTGAGAGACTGAGATTACCGAAAAGCACCACTGAACGACACAGGAAATCTTTCCTGCCTGTGGCCATCTCCCTGTACAACGCATCCACTTAACACACTGTTTGCTGCTATAACTACACGTTTCTTTTCCAGCTATTTATTAATGAGTGACTTATGTATATATATATGTATACAGTGGGGCAAGAAAGTATTTAGTCAGCCACCGATTGTGCAAGTTCCCCCACTTAAAATGATGACAGAGGTCAGTAATTTGCACCAGAGGTACACTTCAACTGTGAGAGACAGGATGTGAAAAAAAAATCCATGAATTCACATGGTAGGATTTGTAAAGAATTTATTCGTAAATCAGGGTGGAAAATAAGTATTTGGTCAATAACAAAAATACAACTCAATACTTTGTAACATAACCTTTGTTGGCAATAACAGAGGTCAAACGTTTACTATAGGTCTTTACCAGGTTTGCGCACACAGTAGCTGGTATTTTGGCCCATTCCTCCATGCAGATCTTCTCGAGAGCAGTGATGTTTTGGGGCTGTCGCCGAGCAACACGGACTTTCAACTCCCGCCACAGATTTTCTATGGGGTTGAGGTCTAGAGACTGGCTAGGCCACTCCAGGACTTTCAAATGCTTCTTACGGAGCCACTCCTTTGTTGCCCGGGCGGTGTGTTTTGGATCATTGTCATGTTGGAAGACCCAGCCTCGTTTCATCTTCAAAGTTCTCACTGATGGAAGGAGGTTTTGGCTCAAAATCTCACGATACATGGCCCCATTCATTCTGTCCTTAACACGGATCAGTCGTCCTGTCCCCTTGGCAGAAAAACAGCCCCATAGCATGATGTTTCCACCCCCATGCTTCACAGTAGGTATGGTGTTCTTGGGATGCAACTCAGTATTCTTCTTCCTCCAAACACGACGAGTTGAGTTTATACCAAAAAGTTCTACTTTGGTTTCATCTGACCACATGACATTCTCCCAATCCTCTGCTGTATCATCCATGTGCTCTCTGGCAAACTTCAGACGGGCCTGGACATGCACTGGCTTCAGCAGCGGAACACGTCTGGCACTGCGGGATTTGATTCCCTGCCGTTGTAGTGTGTTACTGATGGTGACCTTTGTTACTTTGGTCCCAGCTCTCTGCAGGTCATTCACCAGGTCCCCCCGTGTGGTTCTGGGATCTTTGCTCACCGTTCTCATGATCATTTTGACCCCACGGGATGAGATCTTGCGTGGAGCCCCAGATCGAGGGAAATTATTAGCGGTCTTGTATGTCTTCCATTTTTTGATGATTGCTCCCACAGTTGATTTTTTCACACCAAGCTGCTTGCCTATTGTAGATTCACTCTTCCCAGTCTGGTGCAGGTCTACAATACTTTTCCTGGTGTCCTTCGAAAGCTCTTTGGTCTTGGCCATGGCGGAGTTTGGAGTCTGACTGTTTGAGGCTGTGGACAGGTGTCTTTTATACAGATGATGAGTTCAAACAGGTGCCATTCATACAGGTAACGAGTGGGGGACAGAAAAGCTTCTTACAGAAGACGTTACAGGTCTGTGAGAGCCAGAGATTTTCCTTGTTTGAGGTGACCAAATACTTATTTTCCACCCTAATTTACGAATAAATTCTTTACAAATCCTACCATGTGGATTCATGGATTTTTTTTTCACATTCTGTCTCTCACAGTTGAAGTGTACCTCTGGTGCAAATTACTGACCTCTGTCTTCATTTTAAGTGGGGGAACTTGCACAATCGGTGGCTGACTAAATACTTTTTTGCCCCACTGTATATTGTACTATTCTTAGTTAGCGTATTGTCTGTCTTGTTAATGTTGGTTTATGTTGGTTTATAATGGAGCACTGTAACAAAAAAAATAATTTCCCCCAGGGATCAATAAAGTATTCTAATTTTGATTCTGATTCTGATTTACCATCAATAAATATTGTTTCTGCATGGTTTGTGTTGTGGTCTTTGCTTGTGAATTATATTCTAGCTGAGTGAAAACTTGCTGCCTCTTCATCCATGTTTCTATCTATATGAGTTATCTCAACACAGAGCCAATTTAGTTATTAATAAACTGAAAACTAAAACACTAAAAAACATTTCTGCTTTGTCACTTGGTCCAATGGTTCTTCCAAAAGTCCACAAACGATTCGTATTCTCTACACTATCATCATAGCTCTGGTTCAGCTCCATTTCATTTATCATCCACCGCTCTCTAGGAAATCCCTTTTAGCTGCAACTCTGTCTACTCCACTCTTCTTTTCTCCACTTGCTTGCATAGTGACAGCCTTACATGCTGCCCTCGCATTACACAGTACAGCACACAGAAGCATCACTCCATTGAACTTGCCTGTTCAAGTTAGCAGCAGTGATCTAATTGTGTGTTCTCCAGTTGGCACAAAGCAGGGCCACTTTTGCTCACACTGCTCACTTAGTGTGAGAAACTGTTAGAGCGGCACTGACACAAAGTACAAAGTGTAGACCATCCATATTCGTACTAACAAGAGTAGAGAGCCTTGTTACGACAGTGTAAGTAGGTGTGCAATGTTAACATCTGTACGTGAGATAATGTGAGAACCCATCATGTTTGCATGTAAAGTTAAGAATTACACAGACATGCTAATATGCTGTTTTCTAATAAGTGAACCAGGTTACAAAAAATGTGCACTGTTGTCTCATCTGTATCTACAATGTGCAGTTTGACTTCTGTCAACACATTCGCCTGTATCTGTCTGTCTCTTCTTGGGTTTTACATAAGTTCAGCAAAAGGGCAGCAATTAAAATAATTTCTGTGAGTATCACAATGGAAAACACAGTATGAAGAACAGCATTTACTTTATGGAGATTTAAAACAGTGACATACTTATTAATGGATTTTCTGGGGTACCCTGGTAGGGTAAGTTCCTAAAAAAAAGTTCCCATTTCATTTCCAGCCAGGGACCTTTGTAGCACGTAGCTCCTCATCCCTCTCTGACCTCATTTCTTGCTTTCTCTCAACTTTTGTCCATCAGCGACAAGCATCGGTATCCATGAACTGAACTATGGAAACCCCCAAAAAAATAAATCTTTGTTTTTTTAAAGTATATTAAATCCCTTTTTCATTTTTAGAAGAACAGAGTATGGGTAAAAGATGCCGTACTGAACTAATATTGTGTAGGCTCTTCTTGTGATGCCAAAACAACTCTGACCTGCCACAGCATGGGCAAGACCTCTTGGGTCTACAGTACTGTCTGGCGCAGTGATGTTGGCAGTGGATCTTATGAATCCTCACAATTATGGGGAGGTTGTGTCCTTCTGTCATCCCCATGGGAAGGCAAGAATGGCCTGCAACAATGTTTAGGTGTGTGGTCTCTACATGATTGTCTCCCATCCCACACTTCCCTTAGCCAGCCTAAATTTGCATTAGTTTATCTCTATATCTGAAGTATCTTTCTTGTATAATATTGAAGAGAATAAGGCTTTAATTGGGGAGCTGGTAACATAATATCCTCTCACAGATATGGTAGATCTGTTGATTACTTAACATGGCCATTTTCACAGAGGCAGCTGTTGTTAATAGTGATTGTAGTTCTGCGCCCAGGTGCAGATAGCCATTACACCACAAGCATATTGCGCATGAGACCAGCTAAACCATGTGTGGGCCTATTTTAAGAAGGACCACATGGCCCTCAACAATCACACTGGTCAAACAAACTGAAATTCGGAGGTTAAACGTGTAGAGCCATGTTAGGTATCACCTAGTGTGAGCGTACCCTAACATTCAAATCAACTGCAGGTCTCAAGGTTTCCTGGCAGAACATCAATTGTTTAAAGATTATTGATGTAAGTCACTTCTGTCTGGCATTCCAAAGTAAGTGTAGAAATTTCAGTGGATATGATTTATTCAATGAAATCATCTACATATACAGCTGTTTCCCTATAAATTACAAAACTGCTCTATTCTCCAACTGAAGATGTAGAAATTTATTTTGTTAACTTTAAAGATAAATGCATCTTGTGTGTCATTTTCCAGACTAAACTGTTGACGTATGTCCCCAGTGAAATGGCTTTTGAGTGTCCCTCTCTGTCAGTGTGCAGGAGTGATAAGAGACCGCATGTCCTGACTGTCAATCATACACTCGGTTAGGAACAGCCTGGTTGCGTCAGGTCATAATTTAGCGATGAGTTCATCAGCTGAAGAGATATCACATCATTTCATCACGTCCTTTCATCATGAAGACAGCCTTTTAGATATACTGCTGCTGGGTGTTAACCCCAGAAACCTCACTTACACTGAAGGCCACCGACTGAACACAGCTGGATCAAAGTCTAAAACACACAGCCGGGATTATGAACATTTTTTAATCCAATGAAAACTATTCCACTATCAAAGGTACCAAAAAACTACCATTTACATCATCTTCTTAAGCTATATAAATTTATATAGTGCCTTCTTTGGCCTTTTATTTAAAAGGAATAGGTGTGACAAAACTAAAACAGTGCAGATAAAAGTGTTATTTTTTATACCTTGTTGGTATGAATAGGTAAATTGACAAGATGTGCATCTATGTCCTAGCACAGAAGAAACTGGAGATGTGGAGCTGGATTAACAGGTAAATAGGTAAGTGATTGCGCATCTGGAGGTTAGGGAGCGCTAGAGTCATATCAAGAACTGTCACCAGCTGCCACAGATAACATCGCATTGAAATTCATAGAGACTGACTGAATGTGCGGATGAAACGCTCCAGCGCGCGCGAGCATACCTACAAACACACTTCACACAAATACGCACAACACACGCTCGTAAACACGCACATCAGAGCAAACACCTACTTGCCTCCCAGCGGTTGAGATGTAAATGCATTAAGAGCTCAGTGTGTGATATGAGGCGGAAAGAGAAGAGTGCCAGCTGACACAGGTGGCCCAGAACAGAGATACAACTTATTACAGCCAATACCGAAACCCCTGCTGAGGATGGTTTCGAAGACAACAAATATGAGCAGCACGCTGGCACGGGGAAAGCAGGGACAGGAGGCAGAGAAGGATTCGAAAAAAGGAAGAAAGGAAAGGAGGACAGGAGGATGGTAGGAGAGAGGGGAGTGAGGGGGGCAAGATGGGCAGAAGAACGAGAACTATCAATATATGTGTGTGTGTGTGTGTGTGTGTGTGTGTGTGTGTGTGTGTGTGTGTGCGCGCGCGTGCATGTGTGAGAGCGACAGAGATAAAGTAGGCAGGGCAAGTTGCCCGTTGTCACTCTTATACCTGCATTGAAATGGTGTCAGGAACTCAAAAATATATATACCTCCCACCGCACACACCTACACACACATTAAATAGCACCCTCTGCGACAGAGTGTGTAATTGTAAGAGAAAGACTTATTGTGCTTCGCTGCGGTTGTGGCAAGTTTCCAGTATTCAGAGCCGGATAAGTGGTCTGCTCTTTTAGGCTGGTCTGCAATCTGACCACTCTGCTATTTATAAGAGAAAGAGAGTGAAAAAGCTGATGATGACACTGATGATGGAGAGAAAAACAATGAGAAAAAGAGGAGGTGAGGAATAAACGTGGGGTGGGGGATGAATAGGAAGATGTGCAGCGAGATGATTTGTAAATTGAATGTCTTCTATAAATCTCCTCTAATGCAATTTACCACTGCAGGGAGTGAGGAACGGAGAGCAGAGGGAGAACATTAAAAACACGAATCGTGATCACAAGTCAATGGGAGAGTTCCACGATGCCAGTGATGGCTGTTGTCCTACACCTACCCCCAATAAGCTAGCAGCAGCAAGCTCTCACATGTGAGCTTTTAATATGTGATGACAGGCAGATTATATTGTTAGATAATTATCATAGCAGAGACTAAATGTTTTTCTTATAGAGTCTATGTATATGTCTATGCACTAAATAGAAGTGAAGAAGTTAATTGAAAAGGGAAGGGAGGGTGGAGCACGTAAACAAGAATGAACAGCTTGTAGAACTCGGGGAACATATATAGATAAGAACCAGAAGGAACGTGTTTGGAGGTGTGGTCCCGCTCCTGAAATTCCGATGCTTTATCTCCAATTATTTAGCAGCATTTGTCTTTGCTTCCTTCTAGAGGAAGGAAGTCAACAAATCACTGATGGCCATTTCACTTGGCATACGTCTTCCACCACACTGGGTGCCACTCCTGTTGGATAACAACAGAAAACTAAGGCTATAATTTGTATGGGCTCACTAAATTTGGACAGTATGGGCTGGTCTGATGAGTCTTAATTTTTCAGTCACTCAGATGGTAGGGTCATAATTTGGCAAAAACAGCATGAAAGAATGGATCCATCCTGCCTTGCATAAGTGGTCAGGCTGGTGGTTTCTGTAAGAATATTTGATGATTATTTTTGGGGGCTACTTATTGCCAAGTGAGCAGCCTTTTGAAACTATATGAAGAATTAAAGTGTTTCTGAAGATAAAAGGAGGGTTCATCCCAGTAGTAGCAAGGTGTAACTGATGAAGCACAGCCTACAGCCTGTACATACTTATAGTTATAGAATATTCACAACATACTTCATACCGTGTACATTATAACATACCATAATAGACCCATTTCTGTAATATACTTACATATCTATATTATTGCTAATATATATTGTAATATATCTATATCACTAAAGCACTTCTGGATGGATGCAAACTGCATTTCGTTGCCCTGTACCTGTGCATGTGCAATGACAATAAAGTTGAATTCTAATTCTAATTCTAATGAAGTGGCCAGTGAGTATATTTAAGCACTGTTGAATTATAATTAATGTCAGTGGACAATGAGAACTCACAAGTCAGATCAAATACAAATCTCTCAAAAAGGTTGATGACCAAAACCAGAATTATATGAACCTTTTCCAAATTTCCAAATCTTCCCAAGATTACAATTCTTTGAGTATTATACCTCATCCATACAAAATGTTTCTGCTACAGCGCACAGATAATCTGCCAGAACCCAAAAGAAATGTCAGAGGCAAATAACTGTCTTTTCCAAGAACGTATCGATCATATTAGAAAATGTGATTCGCGTCACAGGATTAACCTCTCATATTCTCACAGTCTTAACTTTTTTAACAATACACAGCTACTCAGAAAATCCCAATCTTACAATGGTAGAGGAGTTTGGTTGAGCTTGAGAGATCCCAAGAGAATGTGTGGGAAGATTAAGAGCAATTCAAAAGACCCCTAGAGAAGAACCACAATGTGACCTTGCCTGTGGAAGGGATTCTGGAGTCCCATCCTGGAACGAGGCTTGGAGGAGGACCCGTGGGGTCTGGTAGAGCCCAATCCTGATAGGTTGTTTGCACCATCTGGAAAGATTCTCTGGTGCACAGTGGTTTAGACAAGGCTCGGTGGTGGATGGCTCGGTGGCCTGACCTCCAGTAAATCTAACAACAATCTGTACCTCATCATACGCCTCAACATCCATGTGATCCATTTTAATAATATGAGCACTGCAAATGTGATAGTAAGGGAGTCAGAAAATATGATAACATATAGATGTAATATCCTGTGTTGCTTGTTTTCACTGGATTTATTGTCAATAAAATCCTGACAGTTGGTGATGTGGCTCTGCCTGACTATCCATAAATTATAGTCTATTATGGCAGTAGAACATAGCCTCCATTTCCTTTTTCCAGCTTTTGATCTTCAGCACTTCTTTAATGTTCTCATGACAAGTTTACTAACTGACAATCCTGCCAACATGCTGTCAGGAGCAAAACACAGTACTGAAGTTGAAATCATTAGCTCATTAAAAATAGAGCCAATATGTGTGAAATTACATGACGTGGGCAGGATTTTTGAGGAGAAAAAAAAAATCAGCTGTCTTCAGTGTAAATAATGCTGCATCCTATAGTTACTTCACTGTACATGAACGTAGCATTGATGAAAGGGTTGATGACAGGAGGTGGAACGATTGTGGGGCAGCCTGCGTCAATGCTGTTACGGCGTTCCAAATAGCATTTCCCCGGGGACTCTATTTCCAGGGCAGATACACACTGCTGATTAAGACGCTGATCCTAGTATTGATGCAGCTGTAAAATACAAGACAGTTCAACAAATATCGATTTAGAAGACACTCACACATACAATAATGCGTACACTTTACAACACACCATTAAATTCACACACAAACACAAATGCTTACATGTGCATAAATCCATATGCTCAAATATACAACTAACTGTAAAAGTAACATACATGATTACCTCACCTACCACACACAGACACACATCCGATAGATTGACCTGCGCCGTACCCAGCATGGATCCCCAGCTGCAGATCGATGAGAGGCGAGGCTGTAAATTGTGAGTGAGAGGCCTGAAGGTGAGCTGCATTATGGGGGAATCTCCTGTCACAGAGAATAGTGTTTACTGTCCATACGCTTATCATATCTATGAAAGCATGCATGCATTTATGGATGTCAGAGGGGATACTTTTACACCCGAAGCTTGCACACGCCTGCAAGTATACAATAATGCATTGTGAAACTCAGTTACCCCTGGTATGTGCAGAACAGATGTGTGTTTAAAAGATGACGGCGATGGTTGGTTTTAGTCATGGCTGTGAGGTTTCTGACTGGTCCTCTTTTCTTCTTCCTTTCATCTTCTGATTCTGTAATTAGTTGATTGACCTCTTGATGTCAGGGTCTAATTAGACATGGTAATTAAGGATTAAACAGGTCAGGAGGGAGGTGTGCGTGCATGTATTTGTGTGTGTGTTGAGAGCTGAAAAGGACGGTCGGGGTTAGTACGGGTGCTTGAAGTGGGCCGATAAGGGATTTGAAGGGCAATATGGTGCTTTTAGTTTTAGGGCACAGGGAATTGCTTGTGCTTCTTGGTAAGTAGTTGTTTGTCTGCGCAATCAATGTAAGATGGATGCCAGACAAATGTAAACAGTGTTAATTAAAAAGTAGCACTGTCCTAAACCTCTACAATTGACATCAGTGAGCTGACATAAGCAATACAGTAAATAACTGCACTATATTTCTGGAGTAGTTTGCTCAGCTGGCAAAATAAGAGGGGATGGGACGATGTCCCTCTGAGCAAATCGTACCAAATCCTTTATACTTGTCGTTTGCGCATTAGATGAGTAAATAGAAACACTGTTAAATTGTACCTCGAAATCAGCGCTCAAATGTAACGTACCATTTAAATAAAATTAATTAAACTATAGAAAAGGAGTAGGTCACACAGACAATGTGGGAAAACAACAAGCACAATAGACCAGAATAGTGATTCAAGTAACAGTAATTAGAAAACCACAATAGAATCTACAAAATGAGTTACCTCATGCATATTCCGAAAAGGAAAATGAGGGGGTTATGATAACAATAGACAAATCCAAACAAAACACCTGACAATAGCACAGGATATGGAGGTTTTAAATAATCCCGTAGACACTCATTGGACCTTTTCTCACTAAATAAAATAAGGTGCCACGATGCCATTTAGTGGCATCGTGGCACCTTAAATAAAGGACTTGTTTCTTTTATTTAAGTCCTTTGGACTTAAATAAAAGAAACAAGGACAAGGTGAGTGTATTTGTATGGTTTATGTCATGAACGTGAGTATCTGTGCTTTTTGTCATTCTGTGGACCGAGCTCTTCCTTTGCTCTTAAACTCGTTGTTCCCTTGCCTACTTTTTTATATCTAAACAAGTTTGTGTTTTGGGTTACCTTTTTGTTGAGTTACTTTGTTATTAGTCACATTTTTGTTTCCTAAAATTCCCAGTGACTGCACTTAGGATGTATTCTGTTTTGTTTAACTTTACAACACAAAAACACAAGCTGACCAAAATTGTTCCAAATAAGGACAATAATTTTTTTAACTTGTTTTTTTTCCAGTCACGCTTTCTTTGTTGTACAGTATTAGACCTAGTAAACCTGCAGCACTTTTTAAAGGGAAAATGCCCAGCCCTACTGACCCCCACCGCTGCACCAGAACATGTGGCCCTTGAGGGCACCGTTAATCCCATTTATCTAGCTCAGTGGCTCTTCTGAGTCAGCTAACCACTGATCTGTTTACTGTCTCATGTTGCCCCTAACATCCCCAGAAGCCAACTCCTGGTAAGTCCTTCAGAAAAAATTGTGGCTTCCGCAACACCATGCCTTATCATCATTCATCAATGCTTCCCAACTCCCCAAGGCAGCATCTTCCCAGCTCCTGGGTCAGGAAATTTCAAGTTACCTTCTCAGTCAACCACCATCCTTCTGTTTCAGAATCACTTCCTGGGTCCCCTTACATCACACCTACATACCTTCTGTGTAGGGCTGCTCAATTAATCGAATTTTAATCACGATTACGATCTGGGCTTTCAACGATCATTAAAAATGACTGAGCCGATTATTAGCCCCTCCCTCATTTATCCGCGACACCTTAAAAGCCGGTCCGTGAAAATATTGTCGGGCATAAACCGGTCCGTGGCGCAAAAAAGGTTGGAGACCGCTGATTAAGAGGACCCGAGGGAAGCTCGGAAAGCTAAGCAGAAGTTATTTGGAGAGTGACTGCCGTTGGTTGAAAAGAGAGTTTAAAAAAAAAAAACTTCAGTGGTGTTGCACACCATTTTATATTATTTTTTAAAGTTATTGTTAACCCTTTAAAGCCGGTCAGAGCAGCACGCTCAGTTTTGTGTAACTATTTTTAAATCCCTGTAGAACCTGAACCGTGTAAGCTAGCGCAATAATTTGTTTTGCATATGAAACCGGAGGAGTTGTACTTACATCTTATGCCATCAGCTTGTCCTCGGTCACGGTTTCGTTCCACATATAGCTTTGCAAAAATTGCATAAAAAGCGCTTGCAGGAACAAAAACATAATATTCCAGAAACACGCTTTGCCGTTCCTATCAGCTGTTCGTAACACTTCCCACAGTGAAATGATGCACATGCTGTTTTCTTTGCAAATTTGCATCATAGGATTGTTTTTTGTTTTTCCTGCAGTATATAAAAATTGCTGTATCTCCAAAATAAAACTATGAAGACACTCAAAATAAATTTCCTGTGGTGGGAAACTATTTTTTGCAACTTTATTGTATTTAAAGTTTTGAGGGATAAACCTCTTAAATTTCTCCAAGTAGAAATATATGTAAACAAAACAAAAGCGATTTTCAATTTTTTTTGTAGTTTATTGCACTTTTTTGCAATTTATGTAATTACTATGGACTTAATGCATACATATTATTAAAATATGGGCTATAACAGTTGTATTGATGTATAGCAACTTGAAATGCTCCCACAAATGGCACTACAGCATGTAAAAAAAATAATATAAGCTCTGGTGGACTTGGTTCTATAGTAGGTCTTAAAGGGTTAAATAAATATCGTCAAATAATCGTGATCTCAATTTCAGTGAAAATAATCGTGATTATCATTTTTGCCATAATCGAGCAGCCCTACTTCTGTGTTCCTGGGTCAGCTGATGCATCAGCTGTTATACACCTGTCCTGTTTGTGGATGAGTAAGGTAAGGTAAGTAAGGTAAATAATATAATAAAGCGTACTTATGACATCTGGGTGACTACAGGAGGTTTAAATCTATGCAATAGTGAAGCCCAAGCACAGGTAGGGGGGTTAAAAAACAAAGATCCCAATTGGGAAAAACAGCAAGCTAGTCTACAACATATAGTACAGGGTGGGCCATTTATATGGATACACCATAATAAAATGGGAATGGTTGGTGATATTAAAGTCCTGTTTGTGGCACATTAGTATATGCAAGGGGGCAAACTCCTCAAGATGGGTGGTGACCATGGTGGCCATTTAGAAGTCAGCCATCTTGGATACAACTTTTGTTTTTTCAATAGGAAGAGGGCCATGTGACACATCAAACTTATTGGCAACTTTGCCAAAATAATGTCGGACTCTGTAGTTTTCTCTGGTCCCCTCCCCAATCAGACCAGGAGTGACATGTTTAGCCGCATGTTCTCATTAAATTGCTGGCTGTCTGAGTGGTGTCCCAGAAACGATGTGGGCTTCATAGATAATTGGCAAACCTTCTGGAGGAAACCTGGTCTTGTTAGGAGAGATGGCATCCATCCCACTTTGGATGGAGCAGCTCTCATTTCTAGAAATATGGACAAATTTATTAAGAAAGATCAATTGGAGAAAAAGAGTCTAACTTAACATCAATGGTACTAAGAGACCAGGAAGCAGAGTTGCAGTCTTACACGCCTCTCTGCAGCTTCTCTCCTCCTGCTACCCCCCCCCCCCCCCCCAAAAAAAACCCCCATCTCCATAGAGACTGTGTCAGCTCCCAAAAAGACAAAAAACAAACTAAAAATAAGCAATAAACAACTTAAACATAAACAATCACAAAGAAAGAACAATGCAGTATCCACATCTGAACCAAAGAGTAAAACAGTGAAATGTGGATTATTAAATATTAGGTCTCCCTCCTCCAAGTCTCTGTTAGTACATGACTTAATAATTGATCAACAAATCGATTTACTCTGCCTTACAGAAACCTGGTTGCAGCAGGATGATTATGTTAGTTTAAATGAATCAACACCCCCGAGTCATTCTAACTACCAGAAATCTCGAAGCACAGGCCGAGGGGGCGGTGTGGCAGCAATTTTTCACACCAGCCTATTAATTAACAAAAGACCAAGACAGACTTTTAATTCATTTGAAAGCCTGATGCTTAGCCTCGTCCACCCCAGCTGTAAAACTCAGAAACCAGTCTTACTTGTTATCATCTATCGTCCACCTGGGCCTTACACAGAGTTTCTGTCTGATTTCTCAGACTTTTTATCTGATTTAGTTCTCAGCTCAGATAAAATAATTATTGTGGGTGATTTTAACATCCATGTAGATGCTAAAAATGACAGCCTCAACATGGCATTTAATCTGTTATTAGACTCAATTGGTTTCTCTCAAAATGTAAAAGAACCCACCCACCACTTTAATCACACTCTAGATCTTGTTTTAACATGTGGCATAGAAACTGAACATTTAACAGTGTTTCCTGAAAACCCTCTCCTGTCTGATCATTTCCTGATAACATTTACATTTACAATAATTGATTACACAGCAGTGGAGAGCAGACTTTATCACAGTATGTCTTTCTGAAAGCGCTGTAACTAAGTTTAAGAATGTAATCCACCCACTGTTATCATCTTCAATGCCCTGTACCAACATAGAGCAGAGCGGCTATCTGAACGCTACTCCAACAGAGGTCGATTATCTTGCTAATAATTTTACCTCCTCACTACGTACGACTCTGGATACTGTAGCTCCTGTGAAAACTAAGGTCTCAAATCAGAAGTACCTGACTCCGTGGTATAATTCTGAAACACATAGCCTAAAGCAGATGACTCGTAAGCTGGAGAGGAAATGGCGTGTCACAAATTTAGAGGATCATCATTTAGCCTGGAGAAATAGTTTGCTGCTTTATCAGAAAGCCCTCCGCAAAGCCAGAACATCTTGCTATTCGTCACTGATTGAAGAAAATAAGAACAACCCCAGGTTTCTCTTCAGCACTGTAGCCAGGCTGACAAAAAATCAGAGCTCTTTTGAGCCAACAATCCCTTTAACGTTAGCCAGTAATGACTTCATGAACTTCTTCACAAATAAAATTTTTATCATTAGAGAAAAAATTACCAATAATCATCCCACAGATGTAATATTATCTACAGCTACTCTTAGTACCATTGATGTTAAGTTAGACTCTTTTTCTCCAATTGATCTTTCTGAGTTAACTTCAATAATTATTTCCTCCAAGCCATCAACGTGTCTTTTAGACCCCATTCCTACAAAACTGCTCAAAGAAGTCCTGCCATTAATTAATTCTTCGATCTTAAATATGATCAACCTATCTCTAATAATCGGCTATGTATCACAGGCCTTCAAGCTGGCTGTAGTTAAAGCTTTACTCAAAAAGCATCTCTAGACCCAGCAGTCTTACCTAATTATAGGCCAATCTCCAACCTTCCTTTCATATCAAAAATCCTTGAAAGAGTAGTTGTCAAACAGCTAACTGATCATCTGCAGAGGAATGGTTTATTTGAAGAGTTTCAGTCAGGTTTCAGAGCTCATCACAGCACAGAAACAGCTTTAGTGAAGGTTACAAATGATCTTCTTATGGCCTCTGACAGTGGACTCATCTCTGTGCTTGTCCTGCTAGACCTTAGTGCAGCATTCGATACTGTTGACCATAATATCCTATTAGAGCGATTAGAACATGCTGTAGGTATTACAGGTACTGCACTGCAGTGGTTTGTATCATATCTATCTAATAGACTCCAATTTGTACATGTAAATGGAGAGTCCTCTTCACACTGTTTACATTATACATGCTTCCCCTAGGCAGCATCATTAGAAGACATAGCATAAATTTTCACTGCTATGCAGATGACACACAGCTCTAACTATCCATGAAGCCAGATAACACACACCAATTAGTTAAACTGCAGGAATGTCTTAAAGACATAAAGACCTGGATGGCCGCTAACTTTCTGCTTCTTAATTCAGATAAAACTGAGGTTATTGTACACGGCCCTGAAAAAAATAGAAGAGTGACTCTGAAAAACTAGTTCATGCATTTATTACTTCCAGGCTGGACTACTGCAATTCATTATTATCAGGATGTCCAAAAAACTCGCTGAGAAGCCTTCAGCTAATCCAAAATGCTGCAGCAAGAGTACTGACAGGGACTAGAAAGAGAGAGCATATTTCTCCTGTTTTGGCTTCCCTTCATTGGCTTCCTGTTAAATCCAGAATTGAATTCAAAATCCTGCTCCTCACATACAAGGTCTTAAATAATCAGGCCCCATCTTATCTTAATGACCTTGTAGTACCATATCACCCTATTAGAGCACTTCACTCTCGCACTGCAGGCCTACTTGTTGTTCCTAGAGTATTTAAAAGTAGAATGGGAGGCATAGACTTCAGTTTTCAGGCCCCTCTTCTGTGGAACCAGCTTCCAGTTTGGATTCGGGAGACAGACACTATCTCTACTTTTAAGATTAGGCTTAAAACTTTCCTTTTTGCTAAAGCATATAGTTAGGGCTGGACCAGGTGACCCTGAATCCTCCCTTAGTTATGCTGCAATAGATGTAGGCTGCCGGGGATTCCCATGATGCATTGAGTTTTTCCTTTCCAGTCACCTTTCTCACTCACTATGTGTTAACAGACCTCTCTGCATTGAATCATATCTTTTATTAATCACTGTCTCTCTTCCACAGCATGTCTTTATGATGTTTTACTTCTCTCACCCCAACCGGTCGCAGCAGATGGCCGCCCCTCCCTGAGCCTGGTTCCTTCCTGTTAAAAGGGAGTTTTTCCTTCCCACTGTCGCCAAAGTGCTTGCTCATAGGGAGTCATATGATTGTTGGGTTTTCTCTGTATCTATGAAGCGCCTTGAGGCAACTTTTGTTGTGATTTGGCGCTATATAAATAAAATTGAATTGAATTGAATAATATGGTAAAATATGATCTTTAATATATGATGGATAGGATTTTAAATTTGATTCTAGGTTTAATGGCCGGCAGTGAAAGTAAACTGATATAGGAGAAATATGAGCTCTCGTCCTAGTTCCTGCCGGTATTCTCACCACAATATTGGAGCATCCTGATAGTAAGCATTAGCAGTAGTTCGAGCATGAAGTTAGAAATTGGTAGACTACTTTCTCTGTACTATTTGAAGACAGAGCGTTCCTAATTTTGACAATATTTCATGGTAAAAGAAAGAAAGTGTAGAGATTTGTTTCATTGTTCGAGTTCTAGACTTAAAGTCAAAGTACCCTTTAAAAGTTCAAACATGACTTAGTTGCTTAAAGATAATTTTCCAATTAATGTACTTGTAAATGGTAACCTTGATACTGGTCTGTGTCTTTTTAATCAAAAATGTATCAGAGTTGCATTCTACAAGATGAGCTTTGATAGTTGCAGTGTAAGGAGCTATCACATCAAGACTTCTTAATGTAAGACATTCTCCATACATTAGAAAAAAGGTTCAGCACTATCTCACCCTTGCCCTTGCTCTGATTAACCACGAGAGGTATGTTTTCTTTTAAAACTAAAGTTTTATGCTACGTGAAAATCCAGTTTAACTTATTTTACAGTTGCATTAAGCTCTTCCTTTTTATGAAGAGCTTCTGATCCTTTGATGGCGGGTATGACAGTCAACACTAACACCTCCACTGAATGATGAAGGCATTTGTAATTGGTGAGAAGCATCTTTGAATTTGCCTCCAAAAACATTGTCTAGAAAACACAACTATCTTAAGTTACGCATCAATTTCATTTGTGCAATGGCATCTAGAAGGTTCCCAGTGTTGCCTCCTTTAAGATGCTCAGCACCCAGCTTAGACACACAAGGTGCAACTAACCCTCTTCTCTGTAATGCAGTTTTCAAAACTTTGACTTTTTTTGTTAGATGCAACTCTGCGCTCTGCATTTATCAGATGCTTTTGAGGTGGTGGCTACATCTTATTCACACTCATTCATATGTTGCATATTTGCTCTACAGGTTCTGTTATTACATGAATTAATTCATCAGTTGCATGTACAATTTATAAATAATTAACATCTTTGTCATAATTTTGTTTTGTGTGTTTCACTTACAACTCAATCTCTAACTTATCAGATGCCTTTTTACCTGAACTGAACTATTCATTAAGTTGACTTTCTCTCTTAGACTGTATCTGAGGAGAGTGGTTTTGCAGGGTATACTTAATAGGTCTGATTAGTGCTCATGCAATATAATACATATTATTATTGGTGGTGGTGCTTATAATTATAATTAACATCATATTCAGCACCACCACACTGCCTACAGACGTTTTAATGGTTTCAGAAAAGTACCTGATGGCACAGACTGACTGTACTCAGTAAATCCACCACTTAGCATTAACATTTCTGTTAGCTTGATAATCCAAATTGACCTTACAGATATCAACAGATTCATTTTGATGAGTCAGTATGTTTGTTCACAAAATAAAAGGTATGAGACAACTCTCATTGTTACATTTACATATGCACAGTGCACAATGTTGCACATGTATGGCTTGCAAGTAACTACTGACACAGCAAATATAACCCGTCCGTGTCCTTCCCATGTACCAAAATTGTGAGTTCCTGCAGATTCTACATATTCATATTATACACAATAGCACCAAATAATGCCATCATTGCCTTGCTCATGCGATGTAATAATTATTTTTATGCATGGCAATGAGCTTTTATGACTGATGCCTAATGGTTCAGATTTTTATTAATGAATACATTTGGAAACCAACTGGATTTTTTAGTGGTAATTCAAACAAAGCATAATTGGAATTCTGCTAGAGACACTAAAGCAGACAGGGCACTGGCAGTTTTTCATTTTATGGAGTGGGAGAATGAGTGTGCTGGCACCAGATTGGGTGCAGTGACAGGCAACCCCCAGAACCAAACTCAGAGGGGGAGCCCATCTCTCACTGCTGCCCTGTGGGGGGTTGATATACTTTCTTCTCTTCTCCTGCCTTCTCTCTGTCTCTCAGAGACTTGCTATATTCTTTTCAGAAAAATGTGTTATGCTGTCATTTGACACATGGCATGAGACATCAAAGTAAAAGAGAAGACAAAGGGTGAAAAGAGGTTAGTGAGAGGGAAAGACGTTATATCTCTACTATTAACCATATTGATCCATATGTCGGGGGGGGGGGGGGGGGGGGCGAGACAGAAGAGAAGTGTGACAGAAATGCAGAATGAAAAATGATATTCTGAGACAGAAATTGTACAAGGGCATTATAACTTGGATGAGGAGGAAAAAAATATACTGACAAATTAGGAATGAGGGCGGAGCAGATTCTGTAGAGAAGAAGAGATGGTGGGTGATTAGTATGCTGGTAAACAACTACATTTCTTGGAGCTCCTTTGCACAGTCATTCACTACTGCTGATTTACTCTCATGTAAACCATCCAGTCTGAGGGTAGGAAACACGTAAAACATCCTAATCAAGTCTGAATCGTGAAATAACAAGCTGTTCCTATGAAACTGAACAGAAATGAGAATATGGAAATAGATGATATGGCTTTTGTATACTGGAGTGAGGTGAAAATAGGATGACCTAGTTAGAAAAGAGTGACAGATAAGGGGAAGAAAAGGAGGGAAAATGGATGACAAACAAAACAAAAAACAAGCAAGCGGCTGAGGAACTGATTATGTTTACATGAAACTATTGTCCTGATTATGCATTGCACATTGCTAGATGGGATGCATGTTATACAGATGTTATTTGTTGGCAAAGAAAAACTCGAAATGAAATGAATTGGTGAGGAACAGTCATAATAACATCAAATCCAGAAATAACTTAAATCCTAGTGCAAGTCAGTTGACTTGAATGAGAAGTTCATGAAAGCTAAATGAGAAACACACATAAACAAAAACAAGGAGGAAAAGAAAGTAAACTTTAAGTTTAAACAAGTCAGATGAAGACAAAGTGTGTCCTTTTGCCTCTGACAGGGTGTGACCGAATTTCTTTTCGTGACAACTCTGTCATCCCTGGCCTGCCTGACACTGACTCTAAAAGACAGCCTAACTCGAGAGACTCGGCTGGATAGCATGCTGTGTTGCATAGAGAAGTCAGGTCTGTCTCTAAAAAGAGCATATGTGATAGTGCTGTGATTTTATGTTTTTTACATATTTGTCGTTTCATCTATTTCGGCTTGAACACACTGTCTGGAAAAGGCAAGTGTTCCACAGGCTGCGCAGAACTCATACATATAAAAAGTAGGCAATCACATTCAGTTTTAAAGCAGCACTTCAAACACCGCACACAGTATTTCTCTGTTCTATCTTAGGAGATAAGCACTGAAGCTCCTTTGTTTGAGCAATTCTAATGCATGCAAATACTGAGAGCCTTGTGAGCATGGGTTCATCGGGAGAGAAGGAAAAACTATATTTTATTACACACACAAACAAACATGCACAAAAATGCACTTAGATTCACACTACACGTGGGAGGCTTATATTTGAGATGAGAATTGCAATTAGGCAAAGCTTTGTAATATCCTATATTTGGCTGTGCATCTCCCCAGAAAGGTAAGAGCCCACATTGCCCTCTGTTTCTTCTGTGTTCCCTGCTGTGCATAGATGAGTGAAGCTGTCTTATGCTAGATACTTTCCCCTTAAGGCTGTTTCTATTTGGGGTGCTGAGGATAATGTTACACACTCCATTATTTTTATAGGCCTTAGGCATCTCCTTCAAATTCATTCACGAATATATTGACTTTCACTTTGCTGCATGATTGAGGCTTGTTTGCCTCAACGCCGGCAGACGACTCTGGACAAGCAGACTGTAAAAGAGTGAGATAAGGACCAGCATACTCCAGCATGTACAGAGGTACTTCCTGAGCAATGCAGTTATTAACCTGCTGTGATTCTTCCTTTCTCATTATTATTATCTCAGAATATTTTTAGCATTAGTCACTGTCTGTTTCTTTCTCTCTCACTGTACAGACTTATGGTGATTAAAATGAAGAGAACAACATGTTTTTTTGTTGTAGCATAACACCAAAAAGAGTAGAGAGCAAAATATTCTTAACGGTATGCAATTTATATCTCTTAAATATGAGACCAATAATACCCTAAATGTGTCACAGTTCTTCCTAAAATTCAGTTTGCTTTCTAACTCTGCTCTCCTGCAATATTACATCATTTCTCCATCTCTACATGGGTTCTGCGTATGTGAAGATATGTGGGGGCAGAAGGAAGAGTTTCTTTAATGTGAATTGCCACTCAGTTTGTACTTTCCGAGCAGTCATCCAACCACCTCTAAAATGCCAGAGAGAGACAGATCACCCACATACCCAAAGCAGCCTTCTACATTTTGCTGCCTACATGTATTTGGGTAGCAATGGCAAGGAGAGAAAAAACACTGACACATCTTCCAGCTCTTTTGAGGAAATCCCAAGCTATTCAGGACAGATGGGAAATGTAAGCCGCCTAGCATGCTCTGTCTGCCCAGGGTTTTCTCTTAACTGTGTGTGCCCAGAATAGTACAAAAAAAGAGGCAGATTGGATGTTGATCAAAATTTAAGAAACTGCTTTTGATGCAAAAGAAGAGCATCTTAAGCACAGTTTCTTTCGAAAGAGACACAATATGAATTAAACTTATTTTGGCTTCTTGTAGATGTCAACCATGGCATTTTGAGATGTAGTCTCATAATCTCTGCAACCCAAATAGACTCCAAAAAGCCAAATAAAAGTCATGAATAAAAAATTACTTGATGTTTAAGACAGCAAAGGATTTAGCCTGTGTTAGTATGTGCTGCATTATTATGTATTCATTAAAGCACATGTTCTTAATTACAGGGATGTTAAAAAACATGTTGTATCTGCTAGTGAATGAATTGTCCCTGGATGCTCGTTTCCTTATAGAGAGACGAATGCAAATATGTCTCTGCTCGTGTACTGTGACACTGTCATCATTAGTCACATTTATTCATTGTGACACTGAAACCTCTGTTACATCAAGTACTGTGGCCCTTATACCCTTGGGTAATGAGTAATTCTGCTAATGATGAGTGAAATGCGCAGATACAGTTAAGTTAATGTGTGTAAGAGTGACGTGTTGAATGCAAACTGAGCAACTGAGAGGTAAAGGGACCTCTGCTGTTACTAGATGAAGGGTCTGTGCATACATGCATAATATATGGTTCCCATTAGCAAAATCAGCTCAGTTTCATTCTGCAGACTGTTGTCAACTCATGGATATTGATTAAATGAACAATAACAAACAGAAGCAAATAACTCAAAATTATGGCCTTAGAATAATCCACAGTTAAGGATTTCTTTCTCTGTTAAAGTCTGACTGAATGCCTTGGAAAATGAAGATTGCATGAGTTCACATCTGCTGCCTTCCTTGGTGTTAAACTATTCCTGCTGCTATATCCTTTTCATCACTTCCACAAACCAACACTGATCTTCTTGGCCGTCTTCTGTCAGCCAATCAGTCTCTGATCCCCATTGTTGAAGCGCTTTTGTTGTTTTGTCATTCTTCCTTTCAGACTGTCTTTTGTGCAGCCCTCATCATCCCCATGTCCACCCTCATCCTGGATGTTCAGGGAGTCGCATTCAAAATCTTCACCAGCCGTCTGCTAACTCTGGTCTGCCACCAGCAGCAGCATAGACTTCAGGGTCCTAACCTACTTCACAATAATTGCCATAATACTAGTCAAACTCTGTACTATACTTAGTTACTCAAACTCAGTCAGTGAGTGATAGCCTTCTTCTTGCAAATGGTTTCTTATTATTTAACTTTAGTTCAGCGGATGGTTAGGTATATTAAGAGAATTCATTAAATAAGAAAATTATTATTTTTGTCTTCTTACTTGTGATTCAACCAAAGATTTATTTTTACTTTTCTGTCTGCTTATTCTTGTTTTCTTCTTTGCACTCCCACTTGTTATCACTGTTATGTAACAGCTGGCATAGCTGATGATGGGAATGCATTAACACTGTGACACAGTTCTGCAGCAAATATGAAAGAGAAATGTATAGTATCAGAGCCAATTCTTATGGCGGGTTAATTTGCTTGATTGACATGATCTCGTTCAACCATCTCTTAAGGCTCCAGCTGCCTGTGATATCCAGGGTTATGTTCTTGAGCAAGACAGCAGATCTCCACCAGCTTTAAGGGTGCCGCTCTCAGGGTGCTTACAGAAAGCAGGCTTTCACTGTAAGCTGTCCCTGTCTTATATGCTTACAAACTCCATTTCATCTTTTTTTTTTTTTTTTAGAGGGAAGGTTGAAGGAAAGCTGAATTTACTATTTTTCCAAGACACGGTTGTCATGGGGGACAGGTGTCTTAGGCAGTGGTAACCTAAGCAATACTGTAATATTTGATGCATGTCCAGGAAATTAAAGGAGGGTATATACAAGGAGTAGGTGACAAGATTAACAGCATTGCTTTTCACGAGAATCTCGCCAGTAATTTGGAGTAGATGTACTGATGCAGAGCATTGGTTTCCACCTGATGGTTGACAGATTGATGCACTTTTCTTTGGATATTACATCAAAGTTCATACCAGAAGCCACTGCTCACTCCTTATCCTTTCACACTGATTTTATTTTTTCTCTAGGTTGTGTTTTTTCCAGTGTCCTTGTCACTACCTGCAGACTATTTAAAATTGCACAGGTAGTCCAGCTCCTCTTTGGTGGCGCATCCATACACGCTGTCGCAAAAAGGTTTGCTGTGTCTCCCAGCACAGTCTCAAGAGTGTGGAGGAGATAACCAGAAGACCATATGAGGAGAGCTGGACAGAGTCGGAGAAGGGCATCAACCCAACAGCAGGAACACTATCAACTCCTTTTTGCCAGGAGGAAAGGAGGGATACTGCCAAAGCTCTACAAAATGCCCTCCAGCTGGCGACTCATGCACATGTTTCTTGACCAAACTGTCACAAACGAACTCCTTGAGGGTGATATGACAGCCAATAATCCTTTAGTGTTTTCACACATGAGGTTCATACTGCGCACATGTGACAGGCCTGAAAAAGTTTGGAAAAACGTTGCAAACTTCAAGATGCCTGCAACATCATCCAGCATTACCAAGCTAGCAGCTGATGGTCTGGGGAGGCACGTCCTTACAGGCCTCCAGAACCCTGTCTGCTGTTAGGCAAGGTGATGAAATCCTTAGACCCAGTGTCAGGCCTCATGTGGCAAGAGTGTGTAGGCAGTTCCTGGATAATGAAAGAATCAGTGGCATTGGCAGGCCCTCACTTTCCCCAGACCTGAATCCGATTGAGAACCTTATGTATGGGTGCATCTAATGCAGTCAAAAAGTGCAGCATACTGTCCACTGATGCACTGATCTTGAATCTGGAGGGCGATTCAGCTACACTGTAATGCAAGTTTGATCAACCTCTAAGTAAATGTTTAACTTTTTTGTGTTTGATTTTGAATCCAGCCTTCAAATAGTTGGTTATGATTTCCACTGACCATTGTTACATCCACTTGTTCTCACTGAAATACACAATGTAAATAGTACAGATTTTCAACCTGAATATTTTGACTATTCAGCGTGTCATTTAAGTTTTCCTTTATTTTTTTTTAATACTGTAGTTAGATGTTTGTAACTGTAATCTAATACAGCCTGCCTTCATACTGCAGGACCTCTTATTCAGAGTAGTAGTCTCCTGAGAATAACTGGCAAACGGAGCATGAAGGAAAGGCGAGGTCTGGACCAGGGGAAGATAGCATGACTGTATGACAGGATGTGCTTAGTTACACACTCTCTGTTCCTACAGGCCACACAGCCCACCAAGGCCACACATGGGAGAAAAGAGGATGGAAGAGGCTAGAGGAGGAGTGAGTTTGTGTGTGTCTGACGCAAGAAGAGATATATGGTCCCCTTCTTTTGCCTGGAGAGATTCTGGTACGTATCCAAGATGCCAGCAGCAGTGACAGCATCATCAACAAAATGGAGCTGTGGCACGCACACACACATATTGCTGCTAAGCCACTTGAGGAAAACATTCCAAATGTGTTTAGGAAACTGCTCTGCCCCAGGAGAGAAAATCACTTTTTCCCCTTTTGTCACAAACAAACAAACAAACAGCTCCACACTTTCCATCCTCACTCTATAATGTCAAGATTCCGTCTTGGTAGAGCAGCAGGTCCAGCATGAAAAAGTCTAATTTTAGGAGGAAAGTTTTCCTGCCCTCTGTATCTGTGGGCTATTAAGCCAATTACAGCCAAATGAAACTAAGTGGGCCAGGCTTAACAGAGTGTCAGATTGCTCCTGAAGGTCACGCAACACTTTGAGTGAGTGGCCTCTCTATATAAATCCCTCAGGACTGATATGTTGCTTCCTGGGTTTCTAGATCAGCACACCTGTTTATTTGATGAAGCTATTTCCCTATAAAGCAAGGCTTTAAATGTCTGGACATTTGCCCAGTTTACATTTATGGGCTATCTCTCACTCCCATCTCTCTTTCTCTCTCATCTCTTCTTCATTTCCCAAGTGGGTGATTCAGGACTGTGAGCACTGTGACAATTTTCACTCTTGAAACCACCTGAAAATAATAACCCAGTGTGAATAAGGCCCAAATAAGAAGAAGACGGTGGTAAGAAATGATGAGAGATGAATAAAAACTCATGTTTGTTTGATTCTGCTGCTAATAATATCACCCAGACTCTAATGAGTTTATTTGCTTTAGGATTTTCAGGATTTTAAAAAATAAAGCACAATCAATTATAAGTACATAAAACACTATGCATCTTGCATGGAAAACAATCAGTAGAACATTTTAGAATTCATGCAGGCATAGACTGTGTATGCTATAGAAGGGGCGGTATCGCTGAATAGGCTAAAAGCTTAATGGTGCAAAAGAGATCTCAGGGGTATGCTGCCACTCATGTGAACAAAACAATTTGTTCGAGTAAGAGGCACAGAGCTGTTTGAGTTAAGGTACTATTTTTATTTTTATTTTTTTCGGTCTTCAGAATAAATGAATGAGTGAATAAATGAATGAATGATACGGAGTCTGAATGAGTATGGAAGGAACTTTGACACCATGAGTGGGAGGAATAGTAAGAGGAGCTGCCGAGGCAGAAAAAGAGACAGTGAACCAGAGATGAGAGCAACATATGCTGATGATGAGGACTCCCCAGGAAGGATTTCAATATTTCATGTGTCCTAGATTCCACCCCGTCCCTCTCACCACCACCCTCCCTCGCTAGCCCCCCCAACTCTGTCACCCCCACCCCCCTAGGGACCAAAAATGGCTGAGGAGCCAGGAATAGAGGGTAAGAGAGAAAGAACAAGTGAGCAATTTAAAAAATGGGAACATCAACACACACTTGATGTGAGTTAGACCATGTACCCTCAGAGGATCAAAGTAATACTGCACCAGGTCATTTGTTCTGTAACACCGATGGGAACGTACTGTATGCGCCACTAAACACTGAGCCGAAATGCAAACACTGTGTGAAGACACTGAAGTCGGGTTTTATTGTCCTGGTTGCAGTTTCCGTTAACAGTGGTTTGGTAGAGGGTTTTTGGGGGGGTTTTTTAGTTTTTTTCCAGAAGAAGACAAGACACATTCAAGATTATATGCTGTATAATATTTCTGCATTTGACATAACACACAGATCAGGTCCGGTTAACTGCACTCTTTCTGTGAATGGGCTGAAAAGGTTGAGTCTACTCGGGTGTCTGTGTAGGGAACAGGAATCAACAATTAACCTTGCATAGGGATTGGAAACAAAGTTAAACAGCATTTAACCATGCATGATTCTGTTCACTGTCAAAAGCAGCCATCTCCTAGCTCCTATGAAGGTCCTTAACCTCTGGGTGGTCTTGGGTCGATTTGTGCCATTTTTCATTGTTCATTTACACGCCATTTGCACTGTGTTGAATGGAATATAGCGAAAGTCTGCAAAAAAAAGTTCGGTCACATTTACTGTTAAAATTTCAGTATGACTTCCGGAAATTAGCTTCAGTGGCTAAGCTACAGACAAACTTACACTATCGGTCCTAGTGGTCGATTTGTGCCCCATTGAAACCCATTATAAACGCTATTTTTCACGGCAAAAAAATTACGGTCAAATCGATCGTGATCGGTTATGTTTCCGTTTCCGTTTGCAGTACTGGCCTTAGAGTTGTAATATTTTATTTGTCCACCGGGTGGCGCGCTTGCTCCACATTTGACCCCGGGCTGGAAAACAGCGGGCTGCTTAAACAGACCTGCGGGAAACGAAGCCTCATTTCCGGCGTGCAGCAGCGGCTTCGCCCGCTGATCGGGCGGGACCATTTTCGGCCCCTAGGACCGTTTGAGGGTGCATTTTTTTTTTTAATCAACAGGAAATGACGTATTTGTTGTGACGTGGTACCGGACGCGTGTGTTGGAAAAAGGGGTCCGACGCAACATGCCCCGGTCATCGTCGGGAGTTAACCCGGGAGGATGCACTGATTTCGGCCTAGAGGAGGAGCATTTGCCGCCTGGAGACCATTTTCTGGTCCTGAAAAAAAAAAAAAAAGGCGATCGAAATGAAGGTTGGTGCCAATCTTTAGTCCATCTAAAGGCCTAATTATAATAACAATCAAATATTACTTCAAATGTTTGTTTTTTTTAAATATTTCGTTTTGTTTTGGGGGGCTAAAAAAAACGGTGCGCTCATGTAATTAAACTGCGATTAAAAGGGTTAAAACCCCCGAAATATAATTAAAACTTTACATGGATAGTTCAGGGAGAAGTAGTTTTAAAAGATTGGCTAATTTAAAGTGGAATAAAATATTAATATATAAATTTTTTATAGCACTTTTTTGGGCCTGGTCGATTTGTGGCTCTAGGTCCGATAGTGTATGCATTTTTCTAGGACCCCCCAGAGGCTAATAAATTATACTTAATGTGTTTAATCCAAGGCTCTAGCCACAGTGTAAGTATTTGGTCTAAATCTTGGATTTATTGTACCTTTTACCATCACTATTTGGCCCTTTTCTCAGCTCCATAACTGTTCTCCCTACCTGATCAACTGTCAAGCTCTTATTTCCAATCTCATCACTTGATATCAAAAAGCAGTGGCTCATCTCTCCACATATACTTCTATCATCTGACTGGTACTCATTTTCTCACCGCTCTTAAATTACTTTTCTGTTTTTTGAGGATACTGAAAAAATATGGACTATCACACTGCCACCCTTTTTTAAGATCATAATGGCAATAATTGTGAATGAAAGTTCAGTGACATTACAGTATATGGGTACTGATTTTACCTAACCACAAAGGGGTATATTATCTAGGGTAGATCAAAATATTGAAAGGACATTTGGAGTGTATTTTCAAATTGATTATGTAATTGATTGCATCTTTTGGTTTGATCATTGCACAAAAAATGGTAAAAAAAAAAATCCCTAATGAAATCTTATGGAGTCTTGGAGTGAAATATATGCAGTGTTGTCAATAGAATAGAATAGAAATTCTCTTGTTGTCTGACTTTGACTTTGTTGTTCAAAGTACTTTAAACTATACAGAGGTTTTGTTTTTTTTTTTGTTTTGTTTTTTTTAAAAAGGATCAGCATTTCTCTGGAACACAAACCTCATTAGTTTAAAGCAGTATTATTCTCTCTACAGTGTGTATTATGATTCACTGCCGAAGAGCTACCAGTATTTGGCCACCTATATTTGTCTCTGTCACTTGATCAGACAGCTAATTACCATGAAAAGTAATGTTTCTGCCACTCTCGCGTTATATTTATGCATCTGTCAGCCTGTCTGTCCACACCTTTTTCCGTGTGCGTGTTCTTGTCTCTATTTGTCTGTCTCTGTTTACAATTGTGGTGGTGCATTTGTGTGGGTGTGTGTCTGCAGTCTGCATCATGCTGTTCGACTGCTTTGCTCACAGTGTCTAGTTCAGTAGAGCAGGTGTGCCTGAAGCGTCTGACCCCGCTAATCAGCTCAAACCACAATAACCTTCCGAGTGGCATCTCAATTAATCACATCACATTGGTGGGATGTTGTCTTGCATCTTGACATTCTGCGTTACAAAAACAAGGAAATGTTAAGATAACTATAATTGCTTCTGCTCTGTGTGACATTAAATGTCAGTTGTTTTCTTGCTAGTACAAACTTGAGTCTGTGGACTCATGCCCACCTTATCATGGGCAACAATTGTTTTAAAAATTATTAAAAGTTTATGAGAAACCTTTGGGCTGGCTGTGTTATCGTTAGGGCTGTCCTACATCTCCAAGATAATAATTAGACCCAGTAGCACATTTACATATGAGGACAGTCGCACAGTAAGATGCAGCCATTTACATTCAAAGGCTAGCTTTGTTGCAACTGGAATACTGACGGAAAATGTTTTAACTCATGATTGCAAGTGACAAAAAGCATCTCCCCGTGTGAACAGCTGTCCGCTGTCACCGTTTTCCAAATGTCAAACACAAATGTCCACACACATTTTTGACTTTACTGTAGATTATGTTTATCACAGAAAGCTTGGCACAAACCACTAAAGAATTATCATTCCCCTCGTGTGCCTCTGTCTGCAAAATCTGCAAGTATTACATTGTGCTGTCATCCCTTTATGGGACAGCATAATGATGAAGATACCATTTAGATTTCCTTTATTATCTTCCAAGTTCAGCTTGCAGACAAGTTAAGGCTTCCCGTGCTAACCAGAAAACTGGAAATATCTGTGGGTGCTTTCTCTCTTTCTATTACTGGACAATTATAATATTTATGAGAGAAGCCTCATAGTGGAAAAACACAGTTTTATTCTCTAGCTATTTCTTTTACCCCCTTGTACTGACTTTTTTTTTTTTAATGAAACACCGCCAAGAAAATCACTCAAGCATTTGTCAGTGTAATTGTACAACACAATGCCATGAATGGATATGAGCCTGCTGTTTCAAACTGCTGACAGGCACAGAATAAAACACCTCACACTGAACAGGGGATTAGTGCAGGGAAATAGAGTGAATTAGAAAGTAGAAAGACAGCCTAGAAGAGATGATGAGCTCGTGTGTGTGTGTGTGTATCTCTGTGCATGTGTTATTCCTATTATTTCTGTCAAGCCTTTAGAAAAAACAATTTGTTTTAATTGAGCAGAAATAAAATGCTGATTACTCTGACCTATTACACACATCAGGAAAGCATTTAAAAGAATAGAAACTGTTTTGATGGGGGCTCATTTGCTGTATGTTTTGCTGCTCTGTAACAGGCATTCACTCTGAAGCCTCAACGTACAAGCTTAGTGAAAGTAATTGTGTTCATTTATTTATGTATTTGATTTGGGGTATCACAAAGGCTTTGACAGTAATAGTGTTTTCTCTGGTGATAGCTGTACGTTACCTGATGTTTTACACTGTAGATACCTGCTATCTCTACATCAATAACTATCTTGAATTTCTTTGACCATTATAGTACTAGGACCTAAAGAGATTGCTTTGGTGGGTATATATCAATCCATAGTTGTGAGTCTATGGCAGAGAGCAACCTTTTGGAGTTCTCCCCAGAGAATGAGCAAGTCACCTCTATTCGACCGTGACAGGAAGGTTCTGACTGCTGAGTCTACCGGAGCAGCTGGACTTAAGGGTTTCTGGACACCTATGAAAATTTACACGTCTCTTGGGAGATTTCTGAACTGACATCGACTATGAGGAAGGGATGTGCAGATTGATCTGAACCAGAGTAGTGCTGTAATACTGTTATGGCAATGGATTAGCTATAACAAACACCATGTTCAAGAATAGGGTTGTTCAATACTCAAGGGCAAGAAACGCAGAGCTGTGAACTGTTCTCCATCTGCTGATGAGTCTGATCAGATGGCCAGGATATGTGGTAAACCCAAAAGTGTAGTGACGATAAACTGGAACGCCTGACTGCCAGCAGACAGACCAAAGCGCTGCAGCTGCAGCTGTGGTGGTCATGGACCCAGGTGTCGGAGCAGTTTAGAAAGGCTATGGATAAAGATTGGTTGGCTCAACAAAGTTATGGCAAACCATCAGATAAGTCAAAAAGGAAAAGGAGGAGCAAGCAAGGAGGAGGTCTGCTGACCTGAATGAAGAATATCATCTGGAAATGAGGAACTGCTGGACCTGACCAACATATAGTCAGCCAAACAGCTGAGATTATATTCCTTCATAAGTAAAAGCTGGGATCCTTCACATTAAATGTAGCCATATGAGGTGGTTCAGTCACCTCATCAGAATGCAGATTGGGTGACTTCCTCTAGTTTGAGCACTTCCGGGCATCCAGGTGAACTTCGAAATGACTAGAGATGACATATTTCACCTGGCTTGGGAATGCCTTGGGGTTCCTAGGAGGAAATAGAAAACATTGCTGGGAAGAAAGACATTCAGTTTAATTTGGTTTGCCTGCTGCCACCATGGCTGACTCCAGATAAGTGGTAGAAAGTTAATGGATAGACAGTGGTACTTAATCTAAAGAAAAACATCTTTACCAGTGCTGAATATTTTTTAACACAAATAATTGGATATACAGTTTTATCAGTTATCATTACTGTGGGTATTTTTCCTCTCTCCTTGTCTATCAAAGAAGAATTAGCCATTCCCTGGGAAATGATGCATGTTTCATATGACTGTCCACACTGACAGATGTTCTGGCCCCCCAGGGGCATGGGATGCTCAAGAGCCAGAGGCCATTTATGGGAAACCAGAACACAGAGTGAATGTAAATCAGAACTAAAATAGCAGCTTCCCAACAATGCCAGTATTACTGAAACTTCGTCTTTGTAACTCCACACACATCTTGCACTTATTTTGCATTTTCTTACATATTGTTCCTCTGGTTTCATCTTTTGACAGGCAAAAGAGCAGACTTATTGTGTAATGGGTGTGTTTAGTCTATTTCACTCTATATCCGGAGCCTTATGGGCAAAGACAGAAAATTCAGCTTCCCCTTCTCAGGAGCTTATTGCTCTTGATTCATATTTGCATTGGAAAATTTGAGGGATCACAACACATTAGTAGACAGTGAAATAGGAAAGCATCCTCAGAGAGAGTTTTATATGTGCAGGGTAACTGAATATGTATGTGCAATTTTTATGAAAGCATGCTTCAAAGCCAGACGGGGGATTGAATTTAATCAAGTGAGACTTCTTCCTTTGCTCTGCTTGACAACACTGGGATTGAATAAATTGTAACCTGTACTACATGCTACACATGGCATGTCCATATTCTGTTCTACCCTGACCCAGCAAGCACTTGGTATAAGTTGTGTTGAGCTTTAAGCCAATGTACACTTGAATATTAGCCATTTACTTTGTGTAAATGGATGTGTCGCATTGAATTAAGCACCTTCTTTAATTTCATCCCATTCCCATCAGGGTTCCCAAAGCACACTGCAATTTTCTTTTGATCACTTGTCTGTGACAGTGCACATCAGTGTGTGCACGTTTGTGCACGTGTGTGCGTGCACACTTGCATTTTGCTTGCTATGCATGTGTATTCTTGGATGAATTCCCTCCATCATTATCCCATAAATACAAAAGCACATCACAGACAAATCAAATGCACCCATCCAAACCTGAGTGAATGATGGATTGCACCAATGTTTAAAGTCACTGATATAATGCTCCTTTTGACCTCTCTTACCTCTTGTTGTACAAGCACAACCACCACTTATCTCAACCTGCCATCCAGAAAATCTAATTCTGTATCTGTCAACAGCCCCAATCCCACCCCCAAAGCACACAGAATTATTGCGTTAGATGCATCGTAGTTTAATATATACATAAATATTTCAGGGATAGATCCTTGAATGACTTTTGAATCACTCTGTAAATAAATTATCCATTCGCTTCTCACCCTTAAGATCCCAGCCTCTCACCAGACTTTTTTACTTTTCTTGTAAATATGTTCTACTTTGTTTTGTTGCTTGCCTTTGAAGTAAAATGTTAAAGTCAGCGGCTGTATACATCCTCCCCATAGTTTTAGTGAGGCAAGGGCTGAAGCAGGCACTATGTTCCATTTTTTTAACCTTGAAATCAATCATCCATCCATAAAGAAGTCATCCTTAGCTATACTTTTTATGACATAAGATACATTTTATTAGTCTCGCAAAGCCAGACCACTTGCCTCAATCACTGTGGTCTGGGAGCACTCAGTATGCATTCGCTATGCACAGAAAACTGACCGAGAGAGAAAGAATCACAATATTGCAAGTTCAGATGTCTGGAAGGATAGCTTTAGCCATATACTGCCTAATACTGCCATATACAGTTTTTCAAAGTGTGCAAGGTAAACTTTATATGTATTATTGAAAACAAGCCTGGCTTTTTTCTCATTTTAGTCTAAAAAGCTCATAAGAATAAGGCTGACTTTTCAGCTAGGCAACAATAGAGATAATTGTCATTTCCCTTTTCTTTAAACAAGCTTTAAACCCCTGTTGGTACTTTTTGGAATGGGCACTTCCATCATAAATTTTAAACTAGAAAAACACAACAGCTGTTTCACATTATCCAAAAAAAAAGAATGCTTGCTACAAAGTCAGCCTTAATATATATATATATATATATATATATATATATATATATATATATATATATATATATATATATATATATATATATATATATATATCAAGGTAATAGCAGGAAAAGCAAATAATTGTACCCACCACAATCACACACACACAGACGAAAACATCTTTATGCTACCTGCACTCCTTCGTGGCGCTGAAGAATTTTAAAATATTATTACTGCTATAGTTAAATAAATAGCCACTATATTGCCACCAATTATTTATTATTAGCTGACAGTAACAAGCGGTGGAGGAGTTGTTCAATTCCTTTAGGAAAAGAAACTATAAAACACTATGAAAAGAACTCAGTATACATCAGGTTTTATTATTGGATAATTTTTCATATAGTCTCAAAATTAAAACTAATTATTCTGTGCAAAAGATGTTCACCATCAGCATTTATTTGATTAACATTATTACTGCATATGTTTAAGGCTGAGCTACATCTATTTAATGTCCAGCATAATAGCCTATAAATCATATGTCTGTAATGGCTATCCTGTGAGCACCTGTGAGTATCTCTGAAAAAAGGTATTTTAAGTACATCAATGAAAAAATCAGCTGAATTAAAAAGCTTGAGCAGTGTGTGACATGATTGACTGCCAATATTCACACGTGGGGATTAAAGATATTCTATGGATATTCTAATCATTAACCAAGTGATTTCACTGTTTACAGGAGATGGACATGCCCATAAAATAGAAACCGCTAGTTTCCTATGAAACAAACAGAGCATTCAGCAATAATGGTAGTAATTAAAGGATGGATCCAAACAGGTGAGTACTGTCTGAGGTAAAAAGTGAGAAATCTCTTTACTTTGGTACTTTTAATTTATGCCTATTTTTTAGATTTGACAAAGCAATCGCTGCTTTGTCAAATCCTACCTTTACTAAGTAGTGTAAAGGTACACTACTTACCTTTACTGAGTAGTGTGAATGTTTCTTACAGACAAAAACTTCAAGTGACAGCCTAATCTCCACACATAGATCATGACAGCAAATGTCAAACTACATGTGTGTCCCAAATTGCATTTGCAGTGGAAATTAAAATGCCTGGGTGAATTAATAATTTATTTTAAGAACTTGGACATCCATTCTGCATTTGACATTTGACACATCCTTCTTTAATCACAGCTCTTATCTCCAGCTTGTCAAAAGTAGGAATCATGTTAATTATATTTGATGAAGATGCTATCCCTTTGGAGTGTTCTCGGTAATCCTTCACAGATAAGACTCTTACTGTCTTCTATAAAGGGGTGCCATCTTGAATCCCAAGGCTCTAAGCACAAGTTAGACTGCTGATGACAGAGACTGGGTTTTCATGGGATTTTAAGGGGGAAGCTGGTAAGCCACTTACATCCCACAAGTCTGAACATGAGGAGGGCTGCCAATTGCTCACCATTTAGATTTCCAAGAGCTGATTGCTGAGCTTCTGTGAAGTGTTGTGTCACAGATTTTAGTTTAAAAGTGCTATACACAAACTCGAGAGAAACACACGCACACACATACACACACAAACAAATACAAACCATCTGGCAAACTGCCACAAACCATGTAATTGCACGGTTGTGTGACTTCTGCATCCTGCAAACCAGCAGGATGCTTTTGTTTTTCTTTTTAGAGTTTCTGAACTGTTGCAGAGGTTACAAAAGGTTTTCTACAAGTAACTGTTTGTAGTAATGAAGCCTACTTAACAGCTGTCAGTATAGTTATAAGTTACTTCATTTGAGGGTTGCAGAAGACAGAAAAGGTAGTTTCATAATCACAAGTATAAAGTATAATATCTGAGTTCAGTGTATTTGTATCACACATTAGGGACAGATTAATAATAGTTAAATTCCTTTTTTTTTCACTTTGAGGGTCATAGTATCTGCTGGTTCGTTATCACCCTATCATGGGTCACCGGGAAGCTACGAGGTAATGTTTCTCCCGCAATAAAGCCTCTAGGATGTAAGGTAAATCAGCCAAGGTTAATAGTCATAGGTGGTAATGAGAAAACATACTAGACAATGTGTGCGAGTAAATGTATGTATGTCGCGGTTGGTCAAGCCCCTGTAGTAAGCCACAGGACAATGAGATGCCCTCAGAATGCTGAAGTCATTAATCAACAGCTTATTATTGAACTGCACTGGGACATTTACACACTCAGATGTAAATGTGTACACATGGGTATTCAAGCCAACCATGCACACAGTTATCATAAAAAGACAATGGTGAAGCAGAAGTATCTGTAGGGGTAGAGACACAGAAGGAAGTAAAAAAGAAAAACAAAAAAGAGAAAGTTATACGTACACTTTATGTGCCCGTTAATCGTCACTAAACCTGACAATTATTTTCCATTTGATTTGCCATTCAGTGAATTTGAGCTGCACCTCAGCAGGCCATTTAATGTTGCCTCATGAATCTATTTATGACAATGTTAAACCAGAAACGCAATGAGTTTCACTCTTGAAACAGTCACCTCTTCAGCTTTAGCTAATTAACATGCTGCATAATTATCATTTAATATTTATCATTTAAATGTCAACTGTCAGGGCTGCAGGTGTTTTTGGATTACATGGGCTCGGTTGGTGCATATGCATTTCAGTGTGTGCATGTGTGGTCAAAATACATCATTATGCACCACCTGTTGGGGCAAGAGGTAGCAATGTGTGGCCTGTCACTCATCACTGGGCCATTTGGCTGATGAGAATGGATGGGAAATGGAAATGTCCTGACAGTCAGTCATTCCATGATAAACGCTTGAAGAATTACTCAGTATGTGAATGATTTTACTGAACAGCCTCTATTCACCCCATTACATGAAGACAATACCTTTTCCAGGGTTTTTTTCCCGTTTCCCTTTTCAAGGGCAAAATCATATTTATCCTTTAAGCATAGTTTCAAGAAACAGTGTTCTTCATGCCTACTCTGTCCTGCCTCAATGCATTCCTAACCCCGTTTCCAATTTTTCAAGCAAAACATTACCATCAATCAACCGCACACACATCTGTCCCCACTATCTTAGAAAGGTGTCACAAAAAGCTTTTGCCTGTTAGTGTGGGATGGAATCTCTTTGTTCCGTACAAGACAAAGATTTATAACAATTCACAGTCCGTCAGCACCAACTCCTCCTCCCCATCCACATACTTTATGCACCATCACCATCTGTGTCAGTCTGAAATGAAGAGAGTTGACTCGCCACTGATCTGTTGTGTCCAGTCTAAATCTGCGTCCAGCATGCTGGCCTCACTGAGCGTCTGTGGACATATGTGTGTGTGGGGGTGTGTGTGCAAGCTTTCATGTGTGTCAGTTCTGCGGCAGTGCCAGCACATGCCATGCATCATGAAAGAATGGAGGGCTGTATCTCTGCTGCCTCACACAGGACAAAGGATGCAACTGCAGGCTGCAGTTTCACGTCATCCACCACATCTAAAACGTGGAGTAAATTTTGCACAAGCAGTTCTCCAGTGTCCTTCCCACGTCCCTCAGGAAAGCTGATAACAGTGCTAGGGCTCCAGCTGTGTCTTCACTTATGTGTCCCATAAACACACAGAAGTGCCCATGCATACACACACGCACGCACACACACACTCACACGTCCCTTTGATTCCCTGCTGAGAAGGTGGAGAATGAGTGGATATCACTGACATTTTCTCTCCAGGCAGTCCCAGTCAGGTCACTGCTGTAATGCGCATATGGATAGAAAAGGGGGTAAGTAAAAAAAATGACAGCTGGGACGGCAATGTTAAGTACTTAAACTTAAAAGCATAACTCTTGCATCATACACTCAACTCAGCTGGAATAAATCATTAACCACTGATAAATGATAATATGATACCAGAAAAAAACATAAATCAACATCTAAAGAAGTACTATGGTAAGTTATCATAAGGCCTTTAATTCTACTTCCCATAGAACTAAGGGTTAGTGAGATCAGGTGAGTTTGCATTGGAGCCAGCTAAATTCATATTCACCAGCTGTGCAGAAACATTTTGGCATTCTGAATCCTTTTTTAATCAATTTAGCAATGCTATTAAAGAAATCCCCATTGCCGTGATGAAGTGCTGTGAATAAACTACTCTGACTGACCATTATGCCAGTGCAATATCTGCTAAGGTCCATGCTGTAGCTCAGTGGCACTTCCAATTCAGTGCATGATCAAAGGCATCCGGAAGATAATTTACTATAAATTATAAATTTGTGCTATGATTATAAGCACATTAATGCAGATTGGATCAATAAAACATGCATGTTGTGCCCATTAATTGCTCCTACATGCTCTTTGGGCCAACTCTGCTATGACACACATTATGACACATCACATCAGTCTGTCATGAAATCACCCACTCTTCTCTGGGTGCAACGAACTGTTCTACTGTGTAGCTTGGCTTATAAGCCACTAATAACTACATGATCAGAAATATTTGAGAAATGTTTCATTTAGTGTGTGAGCTCACCTTAAACCCAAACCAGGTAAATTACCGTTAGGAAGGTGAGAGTGTCCTTGAATATGTTCTGTACCAGAAAAAGATCTGAGATCCTAAAAGATATGAAAACTTCTGGTGTAAATAATATAGTGAGTAGAGTCGTTCAACATGCTGAACTGCTGGAGAAGCCCTATTTCTTAGCAGGAAAAATTAAATAGTTCAAGGCAGCTGGTCTTTTTGACTAGTTATAGAAGGAAGCTTGAGCAAAAAGAAATCTTGAGATAAGGCATAAATCTTCACAGAAAATGACCTGCCCAAAAAAGCTGATCTTAGATCATTATAGTGTACTTACATAGCTGGTAAACAATGCAGCTAAGATGAATTCAGACCTATCATAGTGTAATCCTGCTGGATTACACACCCATTTACCACAAATCCTTTATGTCTTGCCTTTTCAAAGTAGCGGATTCACCTCCAGTATTTTCCTCCCTGTGCACCAGGAGCTCTTTGTTGGTTCCTGACGATCCCCAGTGACATGATCTATTCCATATCTCAGCACACAAATTACAGATTTTTATTTTTTGTTTTTGGTAGCGTTTGCGTGCATTTCATTCTGTCTGTAAACCTGATTGCTCGAAAAGTGTCTAATGAATTCTAATAAAACTTTGCAGATGTGTAGATGTGTGTTAACTGTTCATTATCCATCAATGTCTTCAAGAACAACTTAATAATTTATTGGTTGAAATTTGACCGAAAAAATTAAAACTATGATTCTTACAAATGTGGTGTGTATTGTCAAGAAGTAGAAAGTACAGTATAAAGGTTTAAAATATCATGTCACGTTTGACCTCTGACCTCTCCTTCAAGGCCAATACATTGATTAGTCCTATATATGGCTACTTAAAACTAAATTTTTATTGCAATTGCTTGTATGTAAACCATATAGGCATATAAAGAATAATACATGGTGATTCTAAATATCGCATTATTTTTGACCTTTGACCTCTTCTTCAAGGTCAAATAAGGTCTAACTTTCATAAAATGACTTGTATCTCTAAAACTATGCTTAAAATTGTACTACCTTTGTTTATATTGGCATCATTTAAGAAATAAATGTCATGCTACATCTGATCTCTGACTTTTACATTTCACATCTGCCTTACATAAGTTGATGTGCTAACGAAAGTCTTGTCAACAGAAAGAGAATGAAAGGCCTACTTAGTTAGAAATATACTGTATTATAATATTATCTAATATGCTCAAGTTATTCATGTCCAGTTATTTACAAATAAATACCTATTATCCATCACTCAAGATCTGTCACGCTTTCCTTATCTGGTTTTACTGCACTACAAACCTCTTTAAAGAAGAACAAAGATGACAAAATGTATATATGTATATACAAAATAATATTCCCTTAAAAATAAATACTGCCCATAGAGTCCAACCCACGGATCTATTACACGCTTTGCCATAATGCTGGGCTGGAAAGTAAGTGTAGTTTTCTTGTCGTAATTTCTTGTTTGCCTGGCCGTCTTTCGTTCTTCTTGTTTGGATCCTGTTTTTGACCTTAAACATCTACTTGAACATTACACATCTTATTGCTTTGTAAACAATAGTATGACTTTATAAAAATGGATTGGGCTCTTTTCTACCGCTCCAGGCGTTCTTTGTTTTCCATTTATTTCATACAGTATGAACAACAGCTGAAGCTTTCTTGAGTCGAATCCATTATGCTTGAAGGCTGTTTTTGTTTTGGGTTTGTTTTGTTTTTTTGTCAAAGTTACACTGTAATAGTGCTGCAAGATAATGACCCGCTGCCTATAATTAATAACTGCAGCACTGAGTGAATTCATGACAAAAACCATACAAGCAACGGGGAACATATACGTAAAAAAATATATTTGAAGTGCTGTCTATACAACAATAAAATAGTTCTTCAAATTATGTTACAGGAAACGCCACAGTCTATTTGTTGAGATATTGATCAAATTTCAATTTCGAGAGTTTAACAGCAGGGAAATAAATTGTGCACTCCACCAAACATAGTATTGCTACAAATACCAAAGCATGGACAAAATCAGTACAAATATTTGATCTCCACATATAGTTTCTGGGGAGCAATACTGCTGACAGTCATATAGAGCTTTCCTTCTATTAATATGTGCAGGCATATTCTCAGTAGATTTACAGCAAAACAAACAAACAGTGTTGATAGAATATCAATCTCCTTTTTCCTTCTCCAGTGACTGTCCTTTGGGTATTCTAGCCGAGTTTGCTGTTTTGTTTGTTCACTTTTGTTTTTTAGGCCAGCATTTCATCATTTCATCATCCATCATGCTACAAGGCAGGATATAAAATCATTCCATCGACTGTGTGACAAAGAGCTTCATTCTTTTGCCTCTGAATGATGCAACTTTATCAATATTTACCAAACAGTGGGACGCTGAGTGCTTATACAAGCGGTGATCTATGATATTTCTATAATATTGCTGAGAAGTGAATTATGCTTCCTCGGTGGGTCCTGTTTTTCTCCCCTGCTCAGTAGGTAAGCAATGCAGATACTTCAGACAGCACCCTGATGCTAAAGACAAACCCTGACTGGGTCTTTCTCTCGTATACTTTGTCTCTAGTAATTAGTGGAGTGATCGTGCTGGATGTCCACATTCTACACCACTGAATAGCTTTTCTACTAATTCATTCACTGAACATGCAGCTCATTTAGACTACTCTTGCTTTTATTAATTGGACTTGGAGCTGATCTGGATTCTACTGAGCCGATCTGTTCGCAGCTACTTTGTCAATCTAGCCTATAAGTGCCTAAAGAAAGAGTAATTGAGCTGTTGATTTTCCTTATCATATTCAGAATTGGTAAAAGGCTAAGACTAACAGATGGTAGCCGTATTAGCTGTATGCTCTATGCAACCGTACTTACAATTAGTTGATGTTTAAGCTAAAATCCTAATTGTGCAAAGACGGTGACATTGCAAATATTCTGCTGTTAAGCCAGAGTCACATTAAAGAAGAAACATAAAGGTGTTGTGCTGCGCATTACTCATTAGCTCTTTGTGGTGCTCTTCAGTACAGGACTCTTTGAACCCCCTCTGTCCTTGGTGCACCGCTGACATCTGCACATTAGCACTGAAGCAACACACACAGAAATAGAAGAGGCAAACAAAGGACATTTTTCAGCCAAATATACTGAATAACCCTTTTAGACTGACAGTATTTATCATTTTAGCATGCTAAGCTGGATCCAACGAAAACTGAAGAATTTTGACTGTGGTCAAGGTGAATGATCAATAGGTAAGTTTAATCAGTTTACTAGATGTCCAGATATTTCACTAGATAGCACTTTAAACCTCCTCAAGGTGCTACAGAGCAAGGTCAAGAGATAACCAGCATATGCAGCTAATGCAATTCTGAGTTGTAAAAATATTTTAACCACACTCGTCGTCATAGAAATCCACTGGCCCGTATTGTTAGTGGGGCTACAAAGACATACATCCTCATGCCCAGCTTTTCTGTTGACATTAACGGGGCAGTTTGAGTATTACAGCAGCTTATTTGCTGTTTATTGGCCTGACTATGAATAACAAGGAGTATAAGGGCATCATTGTCTCAGTAGTTAATAGTTATAGGATCTGCTGATATTCCCTTCCAGGAAGATATAGAGGGACAACAATAATTTGGATCAACCCTGAAATAGGTTCACTCACATATCTATTAACAGTCACAGAGATATTTAAAATGCAGTAGCTATGCATCAAGCCAAGTGAATTAAATATTGTGCATGCGAGGTATGTGCAGTAAAATGTGTATATAAATTTTTCGCTCCCCTTGGTAGCTTGTAGCAGTTTAAGCCAGACAGTTATGCTCACCATGCCAGTTGATAGCTGACCAAATGAAACACGTGTCAGCAAGGTGGTTAAATTAGTCTTCCAAATTTTCCTTCTTCTCCTGCAGTTTCTGGCTGCACTCTTGTTAATCTATCCACCAACCCAGCTTCCTCTCCTTTAATCAATATTGTAGGATCATAGGGCTCTGCAGAGCTGTGTGCTGAATTTATGCATATGTTGGAGTATCTTATGTGTAAGTCTTCTGGAAGCTCTTCTATATATGCGGCAGGGTGTTTGACAGTGTTCCCCTATGAATCCTCAGCGTGCTGCCTGCTGTCCTGTAGGGAGCAACACAGTGAGCCAAACAGGTACCACCAAAGGCAAATGTAAAGCCACTTATGCACGGCTGTCCCTAAGCGAACATACATCTGGGAATGTACCTTTGAATTTCAAACCAGATACGCTCCTATGTGGCTCGGTGTGTATTTGTGTCTGTCTATTGCGTGTACACAATGCAGGCTCAGCAGATTCCAGCCTTCACAGACTATTGGCTTGTTCAACAGTATTACTCTCCTCTTTAATATCTTCAGTTAATGTGAGTCTCTGGCTAATTGAAAATGAACAAGTCTATGCCTCCCTGCAGCGCTTTTATAAGATGTTAAAGAGACACACACCCTTTCCGATGCAGGACAAACATCAGATGGCTTCGACTGTATGCAAGAAATAGCTTGCTCTTGGTGAATAAATCAATAAATTCTTTAGAGCAGAGGCACTCCACCAGGTGAAGCTGTGGTACCATTATTTCTTGCCAAGAGGGAACAGCTGATAAATCAAGAATATGTGGAGATAAAAACCACATATAAAGCCAGTGCAGAGCGTGTGTCTCCGGTGGCAGTGATTTACAGCAAGCTGAGCTAAACTGCTTACCGTCAGGAGCTGTAATGGATGCCAGCGTCTGCTCTTAATTTCTCTGGCTGGGGATAGATATTGCTGCTGTTATTTTCTCCCAGGGCGATTTCACTGATGTCTCCCAAGGTACCCTACTGTGTTATATTTAAGACATATGGGAGCAAAATGGTGCAATTAAAAATGTGCAGAAAACCTCTGAAATTGATCGCTAAGATAGTAAAGTTTTGGTTTCAATAAGCACAGAAATATATATGTAAATATTAATATATATATATATATATTTTTTTTTTTTTTTAAACATACCTATTGTTTCCCCTTTCTGTGGATGTCACGATGAGTCCCTAGAGCCAGGATAAGAAGAGACGAGCATTAGCGAGAGATGAGCTGGAAAATTTAAAGAGTGGGGAAAAATGGGTTTCGTTAATGATCAAAGTTGTAATTAGTGTGTTGGGGTAAATCAGTGTGAGCATCTATGTGAAAAGTGACTAGGAAAAAAAACGTCCCTCCGTGTTTCACTGTCTTCACACGCAAATATTACTGTGAGCGGTTGCAAACATATTAAAAAAAAAAGGTCTATATTTAGTGTTGGTGCTGCAGCTTTCTGCCATCCCGATATGATAATCTGAAAAGCTGATGAATTTCAGAGCCGCAGTGATCATGCATATTCATGAAAAGTTATTTACAACTTGCAGGGGTTCTTGCATTTGGCAGTTCATCATGTGAAAGGCTTACATAAGCCAAATTATACCATACCATATAGACGTTCTGCAACAGGTTGGCCTTCAGATAGTGATCCCTTCTGCCATCTGCTGTTTATTGAGCCAATTGCAGCTTCTTAAATATCACTTTCAAACCGTTCAGTTATCTTTGCACTGTTTCCATTGTCTACAGATCGTTGCTTGCAAAACTATACACATCATTCATTTTCTCTATAGAAAAGGATATATATGACATGTGTAAATGGATTTTACAATTGTAATTTCATCCAAAAATTTACTCACTATTTAATTTTTCTTCCACTGGACGAGCTGGAAAGTAATCAAGCACGATCGTGTCTCCACCCCACCATTTCCAGCACACGAAATCCTAGTGTAGTACCAAACTACACCAGCAGGTTTACAAGTGAGAAGGCCCTCTACAGTATCTCTACCTGTGCTTCTAGGATGATGCAACCATGGTTTCTATTTAATGCAGGTCTGTTAAATAACCAGTAGATGGCATCAGTAGTTTAAGATTAACACTTGTGGGCTCAGTGTAGCCGGTCAATTCTGCACGACTACTCCAAATTATGCTTTTCTTTTTTAGCAAAAACACTGATCCAGTGGCGCAAATATTCAGTCGGTTGATTAGAATGTCAGCATTAATATCTATAAATGAAAGCTGATCGCTGTAGCAGGCGTATTATTTGCTTGTCCCTTAGGAAGCGAGGAGGAAATACTATGAGCGGCCTACTTCACCTAAAACTGCTAACGTGAAAAGTAAAAACAGTGAGGGAAAAGATCTGGTCCGCCTGCAGCAGCTGTACCAGAACAGACAGATATGTCATTAAAGACACTTTTCATATAAAATTGTAACAAAGAAACTGCAGAAATCTCTCTCTAATGTAGTTTTGTGTCGTATTTAACCTCTGCTCTATCAACGAGGCTTAAAGGGACAAACAATAAAATTATGCTCTAGTAGCCAGCTGGCATACTTCTAGCTCACCGAGACCGAGATGGACACTGCTAAAATGGCATCGGAAGGAAATTATTATTTCATTCTGTAAATGTTCTTACTTCATTACAATGAATAAATGAATGGACGAATGAATGAAACGCCAGGGCTTTTTTTTCTATTCCAGAATGAATGAACGGCTATAGATGCCACCTCAGAGTGACACACCGATCCACTGTGGCCGAATTCCGGGCCTTTTTGGTGGTCGTTAACTAGGTTTAGGGTCTTGCCTCCCCTCCCACACCCCACTGTTGGCTGACCGCTCTTTTGCTATTTTTATCCCCGTGGTGCTGTTTCTGTTTCCCAGCCAGCCAGCAGAGAGGAGAGCAGAGGTGCGGGCGTCTCTCATCACACCCACTTCTCTCTCTCTCTCTCTCTCTCTCTTTCTCTCTCTCTCTTTCCAAAAATAGCCGTGAGTCGTGATCAGCTCGTCCTTGAGAGAGAGAGAGAGAGAGAGAGAGAGAGAGAGAGAGAGAGAGAGAGAGGACTGTATTATTGCTTAGAATCAGAGGAGGGGTTATGGATTGATACAAATAGTCACCCCCGCCAAGCCAACCCCAGCGCAGGCTGAATTAATGTGTTGCTATTTTTGGGAGCCCCGTGTTTCCAGGGGAGACCTAATGACGCAATGACGTCAATGCGGGTCAATCGCAGACTGGAGGAATTGAGTGGCTTCCATTTGGGGCTTTTGCAGTATTTCCTACAGAAAGGATGGAAACGAGTAGAAAATGGAAGTATATTTCCTCCAAAAATGCATCGAAAATAGAGGTGAATCAAAATACAGAAGTGAAAATGATCACAGTGGCATCACGTCGCCCCAACCCTTCGAGCATCAGCGATAGTAAGGGAGGTGTGTATATATGGATGCTTTTTTTTCCTCCTCATCCACAGTGCATCTGTGGGATGGTACCTGCCAGAGACTAGCGTTGAGGAATAACATTTCTGAGAACATTTCTGTGTGTTTGATGTGCACATTGCCGGCTGTTTGTTTTTCGTATGATCCTTGTATGTATGTGTACGTATTGTGTTGTTTTTCCCTGCGTAACGCTATGTGCTTTCTCTCGCTCTGCCATAATTGCAGCTACATGTAAATTCTACTGTGTTGTATTAGCATTTTCCTGTTACGTTTTTTGTTTTTAATGTTCTCCCAAGGGCTTTAGCTACACAATCCCGACCTATTCCAAGCGCTCGCATCTAGACGCACTGAGGTAACGAGCACCTTCTCCATCTCATTAAATAACACAGTTATTTGTCTTTTTGCTCTTGGCTTTCATTTGATTTTGTTCGTGTACCGCATCTATATCGAAATTGTTGGTCGCGATTTGCATGGCGGTAAAATGAATATCAGCTATTGTGGCTCAAGATTGTGCGCGTCATGGTTGCTTGCAGCTCGGCGACCTGCCGAAGCGCGCGCAGCCAAACGTTGGTGATGAGTGGTGATTTCGTCTTTTCCAAAACTTTGAGTTCGCCTGTGGATCATCATTTGTAGTGAAAGTTTAAAGCATGCATAGTGTAGGTTCGCTCTCTCTCTCTCTCTCTCTCTCTCTCTCTGTGTGTGTGTGTGTGTGTGTGTGTGTGTGTGTGTGTGTGTGTGTGTGTGTGTGTGTGTGTGTGTGTGTGTGTTTCCCTCTCAAAGATCGACAACACATTATTAGACGAGGGTAATTTTTCAGTGGATAGGCTTCTGGACAGGTGACGTGTGTGTAGGCAGGATGAATTTACAGTGCAACCCCTTGCTACAATAAAAAGCCCAAGAGATTGATGTTGCATGCAGCAGTAAGATGGTTGCTTAAACAGACACACACACTTTTAGAAAGACAGGCACACGCACATACACATTTGACTTGCACACATGCACAATGTCGTGAGTGGAGGAGAGGTGGGGGTGGGGTAGGTTAGGGCGTTTACCGGCAGGGCTGGTGTGAGGCTTTCAGAACCATGGACAGCTCACGTGAAGCTCATCCAGTGTGGTCTACCTTCTTCTGTCCGCACTGCCTGCAGCATCACTTCCAATAGAGCCTCATAAATACACACCAGATGACTTTGCTTTTCATTGTTGAAAGTGTGTTATCATTGTAATAAATATATTTAACCCACAGGCCCTACACATGATCATATGTAATATTTTCTTTCCTCTGGAGATTTGCTAAATTGGCACCTGTGCCAAATGCTTTGAGGTGTAGTGGGAAACTTATTGAAAATGTTTATTAGCGTCACACATATACATATTTGTGATCATGTACCGTTTCACCTTTATGCCTGCTTGTTTTCTGCAGCAAGTGTGTGTACACGTTTTAACGTCACTTCACTTGAAATCCAGATTCTTCTCTGGCCTTGTGCCTCAATATAAATTAATGCACATTTCATTAAAAAATGTACCCATATTCTCATCTTTTTCTCTTTTTTCTTCCATTTTTGAATCCACAAACAGTGCGTCATCCTGTACTTCTCGTAGAAAATCATGAATGGCTTTCACGCGCTCTGGGACTTTTCAGTGTTATTCACATGTGCACTAGTTTTACTGAATTGACTCTTTTCACAGGAAAATGTGTTAATTTCAAATGCTCTCTTAATTGACATTTTGCCAGTTGATAATGCAACAGACTGCCAGCCACTGGCTCTGTGTAAATGTAAAGTGTGGTGAATGTAAACCACAACAAGGGATCAAGTAGGTTGTGCAGAAATGAGTGTTCCATAAGTCTTGCAACTAAATATCTTTTCATGCACTGGTGGACATTTTAAAAGGAATAGCATTTGTTTGCTGAAAGGCTTGACAATATGATACATTTTCAATGTTTAAATGTTTGGGTGTGGAATATTGTCCTTTACAATCTATGCTCATAGAGTGTATATCTACACCAGTTCCATTTTATGTACATTAACATCTCTCTCTAGTCTTGTATATTTGACGTTATGCTTTTCAAACTCAAAATCAGCCAATAACTCAACTCAAAGCACAAAACTGATTTTTTTTTCATGTGTTATGCGTCTACTAGAGACCGACAACAATATCATCTTGTTCCATCTTGCTATTTTAAGGACATTAAAATCAGTTTATAAGCAAATGCAAAAGAAAGGAAACAGAATAATGAGCACTTATAGTGGAAAAATTTGCATGACGTCAGAGTGTGGAACCTGCTGCTGATTTGATAATATTAAGCAATGACTTTAAGAAGAGATTTTTAGTCTTGTGAACTGTAAAAAAATAAAATAAAATAAAATAGTCCTCTATATTTTAATAGTCCCTTTTTTGTTTTTCTCCATATCTACGGTCCTGCAAAAAGAAATGTGAAAATATACATGTACCATCAAGAGGGAATTCAGTTCACACTGAAGGTTAATGCCCTTGCATATTTCATTTAAAGCTTTAGTTAATGTTTATTTATACAAACTAGATTAGCAAAGGCAGAAAAACAATTTGGTACTCATCACTATTCTTGATTGAAGCCGTACAATAAAGTATAAAGTTAATAATCTCTTTGAGAAATTTGTGATTCAATGAAAGACTTGAAGGAGGAACAAAACGTAAACTCTAAACAAATAATGATTTTGTGTATGTTTTGTTTTATCAGTAATTTGCATTCAGTCCCACTTATTTGTAACTGTGTGTTTCAGATACTGGACCAACTGTGTATGACGGTGACCATGATTGCAGCTGAGCGCTGTTGTTCTTTTCAGGTCTTTTTGCGGTCTGGGCTTGCTGTCATGTGTCTATCCAGGAAGCCCTTACCCCAAAAAGCATCTGCAAGGGATCCTTACATCAAAGACAATTTGCACACAAGTCTCATTTGACAATTACTCAGTTTGTAATGTAAGTGTATACAACTGTTAAAACAATGTTTCACTTGTAGTGCATGTTTAAGTAGTCATTTAGCAATAAAGTAATTATGGTGCATAATTTAAACCGTGTTAATTGTAAAAGAAATAAAAAACGCTGAGCATGAATCTAGTGGTTCACATATTGGTCTTCATTAAACCACAGTAGGACTGCTTTTTCTATGAATGGAATTGCCAAATTAAACTTTAAAATATAATTTACTCCCAAATTATTTAGAGTGATTGAGAACAAAAGCTTTCTATGTCCCGGACAGAGGCGTTACTACAGCTTTAAATTTGTCTGTTGCATTTTATACTTTCTCCAGAAGGTGGCAGCATTGCTCAGGCATTTAGATTAGAAATCTTACTAAACGCCATACAGAGGTGTTCGTTAATGCAATCCTTTAAATGTAACTTCTTTTAATAAAAATAGCGAGCCACTATATCAGTCAACAGCTATAACTACACTGTGAGCTACTTGTAACATTTATGTACTCGAACATTGGTTTGGTAGGACTGTACTGTGCTTTACACTCACTTTACACTCACCAGAAAGTGAGACACTGCTGTATCTCGTAATACTGTTTTGTTTATTCTACAATTTGCGTCAGTGTAGAAAGTGAATAATATACTCCTTAACCTCCTACGTTAATAAAACACTTATGCTGAAATTTGTCACTTCCTATATATTACTCATTTCTGCCCCAATAATCAGTCTGTTGTTTGGTGCAAAACAGGATAAAGGCTCAACTAAAAAACAGGTGTTGAACCAGATGTTTTATTAGTTCAGTGGAACAGTGATGGAGTTTTCCTTCTAGTGAAGTAAAGAAACACAAACAATTCCTTGTGTGCTGAAAAATCTTGCTTTATAGTTTCTTTGATAGAATGTTTGATTTCTATAAAATGTTTGATTTATTCACAGACTCTCTTAAAAACCAAAACCAGTAGCATCAATCTTTTAAACATCTCGTTCTTATATCACAACAACAGGTTAGAAAATTAAGTGATGATGTACTTTTTTTTCCACCATGGTTTTCTTAGTGGTACAGATGTGGTAAGAAATTGCCATACACTCGTCACATCATTGTAATTGGGGGTTTTTTAATGATTTGTTTGAATTGTTGTTGTTCCAGGGTGGAATGATTGTGCATCATACATTTTTAATAACTTTTTAAAACACAAGAACTTTATTTTGGATTTTCTCTAATTCACACAGGGTTAAAGATATAAATACAGGTAACCTTAGCTGCACCTCAGTCTCGCACATTTGGCAGCCATTGACAAGCTCATGGCATAATTCAATCTGGATATTTGACCACTCTTTTTGTCAGAATTGATAGAGTTTTACATTTAAATAGGTTGGTTCCTGGCTTTTAAGCATAGTCCAAAGATTTTCTATATGGTTGGGGTTGGAGCTTTGGGGTGGTCATTCCAGAAGCTTAATGTTAGCCTGCTTTATCCATTAAAAATCACACTCACCTTTAATTCAAACATACCTCCTGTCATTGTGGGCAAATAGCTCCATTTTTGTCTCATCTAACCCTAAAACCTTTGTCCAGAAGGCCAGGGCAATGTAAAACTGGTTTCACTGTAGGCAGGGACATATGTGTTCCAGCAGTTTCCAGTTTATGGCAGTCTTTGGCCTTAGTGGTTCCTGAGTTGCCCCTGAACATCCTAAAAATTTTTCTCTCAGGTGAAGGTGACCAATCTGAATAACTTAGATACAATGTAATGGAATCTGCACGTGTTTAGAAATGACAGAATATAGAATAACAGACATTCCCAACAAGAGTAAACCTGCAGTTTTCACTGAGTTAATCAGGTTTTCCATTGTTCCAAGTGGTTGTCAGTTCAATGAATGCTGTCAAAGGCAGCCTTTTTATGCTGGCAAACAGAAACTATCAGCTGTGGTCAGTCATGATCACTAATGAGAAGTTAACAAGACGTCGACAGACATTGCAGAACCTTCAGCACCACATATTAAAAGATTTAAGTGAGTGTATGTATATACTTAAGCCTGTGTGTATACTTTTGATAGTTTGTTGAGAAAAATCCACAATAAATTTAAGTTATTAAAGATGTATGGAGTGCAACCGTTCCACTGTGGGGGGAAAACAGTTCAATGAATCATTAAAAGCTCATAATTACCTTGACGTTCAAGCTATTGGTGACTGTATCTGAACTTCTGGCCACAACTGCTTGTTTGTTTTATGTCCCGATATGATGAAATTACAGTCAATGTAGATAAGTCCACAAAAGAATTACCAAATAAGTGCATGGAAGCATTTCAAGAAGATTGGAGAAAATGGGGTTTAAGGCACACATGCCGTGAAATGAGATGCAGTTTGGAAAATTCCAGCTCCAAAACAATGAGAATAAACATTTCTGTGAAGTAAGAGACATTTAGAAATAAACTGAACTTTACAGAACAGATAATGGAACTTTTGTCCCAAGTAGTAGTATTTTTACATGTCTTAAAACATCTCTGAAAGACTTGAACCAACAAAAGGTGAACACAGTTTTACTGCAGCGTTCTCAGGGTCAGCATCAAACCAGGCCTCATTATTTGAAAATAAAATTGGCTTTGCCTCGTCTGGGGATCCTCAGCCCTTCCCATGAGGGTGACACGGATGCCCCTCCGGTGGTCCTCCTTGGGCTCTCGCACTCTGAGGCCTCTGGATGCCTGCTTCATGCCCTGGGGGACGGGGCTATGGCTCTCTACATCCTCTTGCAGACCATTACATGTGGAAACCATTTGAATACAAGCTCGCTGATCCACACAGGTATGCACACGGGTGTTCACTGCTCGTAGACTTAAATTACACCTTTCTTGGCTGCTACTTCAAAGCACATTGTGCGCTGTCTGTCCTGCGTGCTGCACAACAACATTGAATATTTAGTATTTACTGCTGTTTACACTTAGCTAGATTAATGCGATGGTGTTGTGTTTAGTATGTTGCTTTGGGTTTTTTTTTGCTTGTTTTCTATTCTTTCTCTCTCAACAGGTGATCCAGGAGATTTTTTTTTTCTTCTTCTTCTTTCTTTCCCCCCTTTCTCACTGTCCCTCTCCCCTTCTGTTTTTCTTTTCCTTCCTCTTCCTTTCTCCCTTTCCTATCCCTCACTCATGTCTGTCCCATCTGTAACAACTGAAAATAAAATAAAATAAATAATAAAAACAAAGGTCGATCAAATGGACCAATACGGCAATGCCACGATGATCCATTTGGCAAAATAAATCCATTGGGTGTCCTTGTTGGTCTTCAGACAACAATTCTGACGGCTAAAGAACCAAAAGGGACAGGCAAAAAATAAATAAATAAATAAATAAAATAAAATAAAATTGGCTAAACTCAATCTGTTAATGTCGGCGGCAGAAACCAGAAATTTCCATTTCCATCTGCCACTTCATTAGGAACACCTATTAAACTAGTTGTACTGAAAATATCTAATCAACCAATCACCTGGCAGGAATTCAAAGCATTTTTTTTTTCATCCAGACACAGTCAAGAAAACCTCCAGGATGTCAAGCCAAGCATCAGAATGGGGGCAAAAAGGCATGGTATGGTTGTTGGTACCTGGTGGGCTGGAGTATTTCAGAAACTGTTGATCTACTAGGATTTTCCTATACAACTATCTCTTTACTGAGAACGGTCTGATTAAGGGAAAATGTGCAATATATGGAACATAGAATATATAAATGTTGATGCCAGAAGTCAAAGGACAATTCACTAGATTGCTTTGAGCTTATAGGAAGGCAGCAGTAAGTCAAATGGCCACTTGCTACAACCAAAGTCCGCAGAAGAACATCTCGGAAAGTATAATACATCAAACCTTGAAGTAGATATGTCACAGCAGCAGACGACCACACCTGATGCCACTTCCTTTAGCTAAAAAATGAAAGTGAGGATACAAGGTTGTCACACAAGGTTATTAAAATTCAACAACAGAAAAAGGTTCTGATGAGTTTCTAGTTCTGCTGCTACACAATAAGACCCAAATTTGTTGTAAATACACTGAAAGGATGGATCCATCCTGCCTTGCATCATCAGTTCAGGTTGGTGGTGGAGGTGTAACAGTGTGGGGGGATATTTTATTGCCACACTTTGTGCCCTTAGTACCATTTGAGGATCATTTAAATGTCACAGCCTACCTGTGTATTGTTGCTGACCCTGTCCATTTGTTTCCTGCAGCATGACACACCATGTCACAAAGCTAAAACCATCTCAGACTGGTTTCTTAAACATGACAGTGAGTTCACTGCATCCAAATGGCCTCTAAAGTTACCAGATCGCGATCCAATAGAGCACTAGATGTGGTGGAGAGGAAGATTCTCATCATAGACGTGCAGCCAAACAAATCTACGGCAACTGTGTGATGTGGTTGTGTTTTTAATATTCCGGGAGAAATCTGGCAGCTGCTTCTTGAGAAACTGAAGTCTGAGCTGTAGATAAGTCATGTTAAAAAGAACACACCATTTTCCCTTGTTTTGAATCCTCATGTTGTGACCATCTGAATAGCGGTCATCTGTATCTCATTTGTCTGTGGAGAAGACCAAATTCTGGCGATGGATGAACAGTTTTGTAACAGGAATATCCACAAGAAAAACTCTCAGAGCGATTGCAGGATTCTTTTCTTTATTTATTTTTTAATGAACCCTAAACAACATGAGACTGCGCCCAAATCCCTGCTTAGGTTTTTCCTTTTCAACCATGTATGTGTAAAAGAAAAGTGTCAAAAATGTATTGTTTGCCTTTGTTGATTTTGATTTTTTTTTAACTCAGCAAACATTGAATCATTCATTTTTAGGACTTACAGTTGTGGTCAAAAGTTTACATACGCTTGTAAAGAATATAATATAATGGCTCTACCGAGCGTCCCGTTATTCCTAAAACTCAGATTTTTCTCTGATAGAGTGATTCAAACAAATACTTCTTTGTCACAAAAAACATTCATGAAGTTTGGTTCTTTAATGACTTTATTATGGGTTAACAGAAAAAGGTGATCACATTTTCTGGGTCAAAAATAATCATACGGCAACATGAATTAGCAATTTTGGTGACTTAGAAAGTTGTCAGTGAACTGAGCTTCATAGCATGGCCTCTTAACTGCTTGTGAGTGATTATGAGTGACGACAGCTGGTGACTTCTCTTAGGCCAGTTAAATAGGGCTCATTGGATACAAACGCCCACAAATGCTACAATGGGAAAGTCAAAGGAGCTCAGCGTGGATCTGAAAAAGCGAATTATTGACTTGAACAAGTCAGGAAAGTCACTTGGGGCCATTTCAAAGCAGCTGCATGTCCCAAGAGCAACAGTGCAAACAATTGTTTGTAAGTATAAAGTGCATGGCACTGTTTCATCACTGCCAAGATCAGGAAGAAAACGCAAGCTATCACCTGCTGCTGAGAGAAAATTGGTCAGGAGGGTGAAGAGTCAACCAAGAATCACCAAAAAGCAGATCTGCCAAGAATTTGAAGCTGCTGGAACACAGGTGTCATTGTCCACAGTCAAACGTGTTTTGCATCTCCATGGACTGAGAGGCTGCCGTGCAAGAAGGAAGCCCTTGCTCCAAAAGCGGCACCTTAAGGCTCGACTGAAGTTTGCTGCTGATCACATGGACAAAGATAAAACCTTCTGGAGGAAAGTTCTGTGGTCAGACGAAACAAAAATCGAGCTTTTTGGCCACAATGCCCAGCAATATGTTTGGAGGAGAAAAGGTGAGGCCTTTAACCCCAAGAACACCATGCATACAATCAAGTATGGTGGTGGGAGTATTATGCTGTGGGGCTGTTTTGCTGCCAATGGAACTGGTGCTTTACAGAGAGTAAATGGGACAATGAAGAAGGAGGATTACCTTCACATTCTTCAACATAACCTAAAGTCATCAGCACACAGGTTGGGTCTTGGGCGCAGTTGGGTGTTCCAACAGGACAATGACCCCAAACACACATCAAAAGTGGTAAAGGAATGGCTAAGTCAGGCTAGAATAAAGGTTTTAGAATGGCCTTCCCAAAGTCCTGACTTAAACCCCATTGAAAACATGTGGACAATGCTGAAGAAACAAGTCCATGTCAGAAAGCCATCAAATTTAACTGAACTGCACCAATTCTGTCAAGAGGAGTGGTCAAAGATTCAACCAGAAGCTTGCCAGAAGCTTGTGGATGGCTACCAAAAGCGCCTAATTGAAGTGAAAATGGCTAAGGGACATGTAACCAAATATTAGCACTGCTGTATGTATATTTCTGACCCAGCAGATGTGATCACATTTTCTGGGTCAAAAATAATCATACGGCAACATGAATTAGCAATTTTGGTGACTTAGAAAGTTGTCAGTGAACTGAGCTTCATAGCATGGCCTCTTAACTGCTTGTGAGTGATTATGAGTGACGACAGCTGGTGACTTCTCTTAGGCCAGTTAAATAGGGCTCATTGGATACAAACGCCCACAAATGCTACAATGGGAATCAAATCAAATCAAATCAAAATTTATTTATATAGCACATTTTTAAGACCGAAGTACACCAAAGTGCTTTCCATTAAAATCGCAGTACAAATAAAATCACAATAAAATATAAATTACAAATATATAAAATATAAGATAATTACATAATCTAAATACAGAGCCAGATGTAAAATACCCTAATTTGCCTTAAATGCTAGATCAAACAAATACGTTTTTAAACGTGATTTAAAAGACTGAATGGAATCTGACGCGCGAATATGAAGAGGGAGAGTATTCCATAGCCTGGGTGCAGCAACGGCAAAGGCACGGTCTCCTCTGGTCTTCAGCCGAGACCTAGGTTGCACCAAGAGCAGTTGGCCCGATGATCTTAGTGCTCTCTGAGGGCTGTACAGACAGAGGAGATCAGCTAAGTAGTCAGGTGCCATATTGTTCAAAATTTTATAAGTAAACAATAGAATTTTAAAATCAATTCGATATCTGATAGGAAGCCAGTGTAAATTTTTCAGAACAGGGGTGATAGAGTCAAACTTTCTAGTGCCGGTCAAGAGACGTGCTGCGGCATTCTGGACCAGCTGCAGACGCTGCAGAAGGGAAGATTGTAGACCCAAGTAGAGAGAATTACAATAGTCCAGTCTTGACATAATGAAAGCATGAATGAGTTTCTCCATATCTTTGTGTGGTATGTAGGGTTTAGCCTTAGAGATTAGGCGTAGTTGATGGAAGCTAGTTTTTACCACAGTAGAGACCTGTTTGTCAAGTTTGAAGGAGCTATCCATGAAAACTCCAAGATTCCTGGCAGTATCAGTAAGGTGGTTAGCAACAGGCCCAAATGTGTCAGTCAATTGTCCCAGAGGCATATTTTGGTCAAAAACAATAATTTCTGTCTTCTTTCCATTTAAGTCAAAGGAGCTCAGCGTGGATCTGAAAAAGCGAATTATTGACTTGAACAAGTCAGGAAAGTCACTTGGGGCCATTTCAAAGCAGCTGCATGTCCCAAGAGCAACAGTGCAAACAATTGTTTGTAAGTATAAAGTGCATGGCACTGTTTCATCACTGCCAAGATCAGGAAGAAAACGCAAGCTATCACCTGCTGCTGAGAGAAAATTGGTCAGGAGGGTGAAGAGTCAACCAAGAATCACCAAAAAGCAGATCTGCCAAGAATTTGAAGCTGCTGGAACACAGGTGTCATTGTCCACAGTCAAACGTGTTTTGCATCTCCATGGACTGAGAGGCTGCCGTGCAAGAAGGAAGCCCTTGCTCCAAAAGCGGCACCTTAAGGCTCGATTGAAGTTTGCTGCTGATCACATGGACAAAGATAAAACCTTCTGGAGGAAAGTTCTGTGGTCAGACGAAACAAAAATCGAGCTTTTTGGCCACAATGCCCAGCAATATGTTTGGAGGAGAAAAGGTGAGGCCTTTAACCCCAAGAACACCATGCATACAATCAAGCATGGTGGTGGGAGTATTATGCTGTGGGGCTGTTTTGCTGCCAATGGAACTGGTGCTTTACAGAGAGTAAATGGGATAATGAAGAAGGAGGATTACCTTCACATTCTTCAACATAACCTAAAGTCATCAGCACACAGGTTGGGTCTTGGGCGCAGTTGGGTGTTCCAACAGGACAATGACCCCAAACACACATCAAAAGTGGTAAAGGAATGGCTAAGTCAGGCTAGAATAAAGGTTTTAGAATGGCCTTCCCAAAGTCCTGACTTAAACCCCATTGAAAACATGTGGACAATGCTGAAGAAACAAGTCCATGTCAGAAAGCCATCAAATTTAACTGAACTGCACCAATTCTGTCAAGAGGAGTGGTCAAAGATTCAACTAGAAGCTTGCCAGAAGCTTGTGGATGGCTACCAAAAGCGCCTAATTGAAGTGAAAATGGCTAAGGGACATGTAACCAAATATTAGCACTGGTGTATGTATATTTCTGACCCAGCAGATGTGATCACTTTTTTCTGTTAACCCATAATAAAGTCATTAAAGAACCAAACTTCATGAATGTTTTTTGTGACAATGAAGCATCTGTTCCAATCACTCTATCAGAGAAACATTTGAAATGGGAGACACTTCTTGATGTATAGCTCCACATCACATAAAGTCATTAAAAACATGCACATGATACTTCCTACCAGTACTGGCCAACAAGAGATCCATTCTTAACATGATTTCAGTGTTAAAAAATGAAATGACAGACTCCACAATATAGTTATCTGTAACTTTCTCGTGTTTTTCTAACAGCTGTTCAGCACTTTTGTCAGTATTTGTTGTTTTGAAATGTTTGTTAGAAATAAGCTTCATAAAAAATTAAACAAATTACATAAATGGCAAGTGTTTCACTTTTAGTGATTTTGAATCAAGTAATATCCTTAAAATTTACTGAATAATCAGCTCTCAAAGATCATGCAGTGTAAACACCACATTCTACTTTATTCTACCTTTTGTTTATACAGTTTGAACTGTAAATAAAAAGAGGACGTGTGTTCTTTTAACTTTTGCCTGTTGTGAAATTCACACTGTAAGACAAGTTGTCTAAGATGAGGCCAATAATGTGGCAGTGGATGAACACACACATGGCTGGATGGAGCATGTTGCCTATAAACTTGTAATTCCATAATTGCAGGCGTTGCAGCTATGGAAACAAAATAAACCTTTTTTCTTAGATTGTGTATATTTTAGTTTTAATCAACTTGCATTTCCAGTAGAGAGGTTCAAGCAGCTGCTTTTTTTCTCTTTGGACAGGAAGGCTTGAGCAATACCACAACATGTGGTTTTAATTGTGAATCGAACAACACTGTAGTCTGGATCAATGTGTGAGTACTCAAAACATCAGTAATCAGAGTTTCATGTTTTTATACAAACTTATTAACTAAGACCTTAGTGTGTGTGTCTGTGGTGTGCAGCACAGCCTGATTGTAGGTGTAAGACTTTTAGACCTGTATATGAGCATGAATTATTTGTAGCAAAGTATCCCATGGCACAAGAGGATGCTACAAAATAATGTGACACATTTAGCATTCCTTTAGATTTTCCTTTAGAAATAGATTTGAGTAAACAATCAGATCACAAAGCAACTAGATTAATTCAACTTTGAGTGTGTAATGATAAATACATTTGTACTCTACAGAAAACAGGACAAAACAGGAGTAAAACTCGGTTGCAGTAACTTGACTGAAACCTTAACACTGCACACACTACACTACACATGTTTTATTTAACAAGCACAAAAATATAAAGCCTCTTGATAATAGGCTGATGGGAAAGAGCATCAGTTACCGACAAACCCTAAAATCTTTTTGGGCATTGCATAACCTGTCACCACTTATAGTCTGCCTGAATTCGCTTTACAATAGGTCACTTCTAATTTTATTTGCAGTGCTGGAAGTAGTGTAAAACAGCACTTGGTGCTATCCTTCCCAAACTTGTTATTCTCTTGAAGATCTTGCTCGCTTTGCCTCTTTTTCTGCAGAAATCTGTAATGCTCTGAAGTTACACAACAAAATAAATGCTGATTCAGATCTTTTCAAACAAGTTTGATGGTCTGAGCATCCCTCAAACACTTGGGGGTAAAAACAGCCCATTGTTCTGAATGGCAGCACATGCAGGATCAATGAATTTGAATTCCCGTCATTCCTATGAGTCATCCAGGCAATTTCCTGCTGAGAGGAATTCCTGGTTTTCATCTAGCATCTGGAAAAGTAATTTGACACTGTGCTGAGGCAGAGCTACTAGGACAGGTCAGTAGTTTTGCTTTCCCTAACCTTAAATGTATATGCTACCTGCAGTATTACTACACGTGTACATGTGTAAAAGGCGGGCGCTCACTTTCTCTGAAGACTGTGACTCATATTCTCCCATAAGTGATGCGATACAGAGGCATCATGAATTATTAATGAAGGCCTGCGGCGTCCCTCTGTCATAGCTCAGGAGGCAACTCTTGTCCCGACGACAGACACACAACTGCATCTATTTTTCATTTATTTTATTTTTTTTTTGGGGGGGGGTTAATACAGTCACAAAAGCTCAAATATGCATCTTTGCCATTTGGAAATAATAAATGCACAAACTGTGGACTAAATAAACAATTTCTTTGAGTCATCCTTTTTAGGAGAATTTGTTTGCAATTGAGAAAAACCATAACCACTCTGAGTAACAAGATTGATATAAAGATAACAGTGCGACAGACGCATTTGTTTCCAAACTTGCAATTTATTTTGTTTCCTGTATACAGAGAGTTCACATACTGGCAGACAAAACTCATAATTTAAAAGCTTTAATTCACAACAGATGTTAGAGAAACTTTTTTTTTACTTACCAAGCAGAAACCTGCTCGGTAACTGTTACCACTTGGCAGTTAGATAGTTCATATCATTCCTTCTAGTCTTTCATAATACGCTGTTCCCGTTGAAAAAGCAGGACAATGTCACACATTTGTTGTCTTTCCCAGAAATACCTCCTCCCCCCCCTTTTTTCCATCAATTTTCACATTCTTTTACGTATCTGTTTATTTGACCCCAAATTTGGCATTGATTTTAATCTCTTTATGAGACCTCATGAGCATAAGATGGTTTTACTGTAAGTTACCTTTAGAGAAAAGCACAATTACCATCATGCCCCTGTGTTTTTCCCTATGGATCAAACACACGATGGTTCTTGGACTCTCTGACCCTTTTTCTCTTTTCATTTTTGTTTCAGAGAAACGAAACATGCTCTGCACACCATCTCCCCTCCTTAACATCTGTTTCTAAAAATAACTCTTTTTAGGGGAAAGGGGCCTTTAAAACATTTTTCCAAGAAGAGCACTGACTTTGAGAAACATGGACATAACTGTGTTTGAGCGCGACATCTAAAGTGCTGAGAAAAGGAGATGCTGATAATTAAGTTGCCGCCCACATGAACTCGTATATTTCACATTAAACAGAAACTTTTGTGGAAATCTGGCACCAAAAATAATGTAACTGTAAATTGTAATTTCCATCCATCCATCCATCTTCATCCGCTTTATCCGGGGCCGGATGAAAGTGTAATTGCTGAAAGCCGCTACAGACTGTCAGTCACACTAAATACATTCCAGCATAATTGCTACCTCGAATATTCTGCGATCGCCACACTGCTTTAGTGGCTTTAAAGATTATAATGTTCACATAAACATGAACCAAGGTGCATTGAACAGCTTATTCAAGTTGCAGTGTTTGGTTTTATTTATTATTTTGGATCTTACTGCTTAATCACACAGTGATCTGGTTACATTCTAAGTCATTTCTGAAGTTATCAAACAAGTTCACAAGGAAAATCCACTCTGTTGCCTCACTTTTCCATTTAAAACGTGTGATTTTATTATTTTCAGTTATATTCTTGCTTATTGGTAAATTCAAAAGTGGAATTTCTCATATGATGCAATGTCATAAAATTACACTGTGTCAGTGCAGGATATGACATATGCAGTGAGTCAAGCAGTAAAAAGTTTCTTTGCACCTTGGACGCTGCGATACCTTAAAGTCTGCATATATGTAAGGATATACACATGTTCGACAAAAAAATGACGAATGTCTCCAAGAGGTAAGAAAGTAATAAAATTACTTCATTATCACTCAAAGCAACTCATAGACTTTTCTCTAAATGATGAATGTGTCATCATCAACTTCTCCCTGTCTGATGCAGTACCACCAGCAGATTTGGGGGCATGATAAGGAGAGGTAACTGAGGGGGCGGATGCGGGGGGAATGGGGGGTCGGAGAGAGAGGTGAGTAAGAGATGAGTCAACAGCTCTGCAATATAAGATGTCCTGATGGAGCCTGACAGTGGCATACTCGCAGACACCAAACCGAGGTAAGGTCAACTCTCTGCTCCTCTTTGCACGGCTCATTCACCTTAATCTCACAGGGGCGAATGTCTTTGTTTCTAAGTCTGTGTCAACTATCAGACTTGTGGTTTCTCCATTCATGAGTGCAGCTTTCTGATTATATTCAATTTAAAATGTGTAGTGAAGGATGTCAGCGACAAAAGTTTTTATAGAGAAATTCTTGCTTATTAGTTACATGTGTTTTAACTGAAGTTAAAGTTTGAAGTTGTGTAAAGGAAACTTGTACTTTCTTTTACTGTTCTCAGGGAATTTTGGTAACATTTTGGAAAACTGGAGAGACTAATTGTGGGAGCCAAAATCAGTGATCTTTGTACCTGTTATACAGACAGAAATTCACAGGTGTCTCTATCACAAATATTTGCACCAAAGTGGCTGAGTAAATTACTGGCAGGAAGCATGTGTACAAACATCTGTAATGTGATTAGATATAGATAGGAACTCATCCAGTTTTGTTTTTAGTGAGATGATATAGTGAAATTGAAAGAAAGAAAAGGATTCTTTATCTCTAATCGTTTAATTTTCCATTCCTCTCCTAGGAACACCATCTTCTTTCTTTGTTCTTTACAACAGTGGAAATACACAACGCTATGGACTACGGTCTGGTGCTCCTGTTTTCTCTGTTTCAAGCTTTAAGCATGGGCACAGCAGCTCCTTTGCCAGTGGAAGTAGTGACAATGAAATCAAAAGTGAAGTGGATGGCTGAACAGCTGCTGGTTAGGCTGGACAAAGACATACAGGTAGCTATAGTTCTGTGTACAAAGACAGAATTTTTAGTGTTTGAAAGAGTCGATGTGTTATTAACCCTAATGCGTTCGCCTCCCAATTAAAGGTCCCAGTTAACTGGACTCTCAACCCACCTACTGATGATTTGGATGGAACTTCCTCCATAGTGACGGTCTTGAATGGTTACAACAGCCTGATCTCGGACACCTTTAACGGGGTCTCCCAGATCAAGTACGACATCTCTTCACTGACAGGCTACATTGATCCGTGGAGGCAGAGGCACTGCAGCCAACAGCGACCAAAGCCTGAAGTACCAGGGCCACTGCAAGAGCTACAGAGCCACAAAGAATTCATTCACACCGTGGGCATCGAGGCGCTCATGAGAGTAAAGGAGTTTCTAAATCGGCTGCTGAAGAACCTGGATCAGCTGGAGACTTGCTGAAGGATGTACATCAGGACCAGTATTTCCAAGCTATCGCCCTGATTGTTGGACAACATTTGTAAAGTCTCCATCAGCGATGCCTGACTTAACATTCTGAGTTGTCCACGTTGAAAACTTGATAATGTTTTGAACTGAAATTATTATTGAACAGGCACTTATTTATATACACTGTGTATTTATTTATATATGGTAATTAGAAGATATGTATTTTGTAAAATAATGGTTTTTTTTACCACAGCAACACAAATGTTTCAGGAGAAATTTTAAATGACACAAAAGTAAATCAGCTGTTTACAAGGTTTGTACTATGACACTGCTGTTGTGTCAACAAAGAGCTCTGAGTGAAGAATGTGTTTCCCATTAAGCCAGTCATCAAGCTGACTCAGCAGTGTAGCATTAAAACTGGAGGATATGTCATCCTTAGAAATTCCTGACAACCATCCTGAAACTTGCCAAGAAAGCCGCATGATGTTTGCATGAGAGCTGGAAGAATTGGGGAGGAGAAACTTTACTTCAGTGCAATATCACATCTTCCAAAAATGTCTATTTATATCCACGGATGACACGTTATTTTGCTGTGCAGCTGGCACTATTTTTGTTGCAATAAAATATCAATACATTTTTTAACAAACTGATTTTTGGTGTTGTGTGAAGTTCTCTCACTTTTGTCTAGTGGATTTAAGATGAAATCAGAATAATCAGGATGAAGTGAAAAAGGCACGTACAGCAGGTTAATGTATAATTTCATCGTGGGTGTTCATCTCTTGCTACACTTGTACAGTCAGGGGACATGAGTGGGAAGTGTTTTCCCAGAGCTATCGGCTTATGATTAACTGCTGATAAAAACTAACATGAGAAAAGCGAGCGTAAGGAAAACCATCGTAAGACACTAATAAATCTTTCAACAAGACAAATGTGAGTCGCAACAAAATACAACGCTTTATTTTCTCCTTAAAATCCAGGTACATGTACAAAAATGTATCCTTACATAGGTTTACTTCGCTGGTTAAAAGAGTAAACAAACAGACAGAATGAATGAGGTTCGGCATGTGGGCATCAAGCTGTACAGTTTACTTTCAGTTTGACACAAAACCAACTTCTAGGAAAATCTGTTGTACTCTCAAACCTCACACAGAATGCCAAATATAGAGTTCCTGTTTTTCGGAACTTAACCTGACATACACACACACACAGACACACACACATTCTCACATGTACACAAAAACGCACAGTTAACTATCGAACCATTTACTTCTTTTGATGCTGGCGCCACTGTTGCCCATCAGTTTCTTCTTGTACTGCTCCACCAGGCTCTCAAAGCGGTCTCCGTGCTTTTGCTTGAAATGCTTCTTATCCGTTTTAACCTTCTGAAAAGACACAAAACAACATGTCATGTGGTGTTACAGGACAATAAAACAAGCAGCTTATTATTTTATAAACAACAAAAAAAAAAACAGTTTAGGAGTACTGCTGACAGACCGCATGAGTAATGTAACTGCAGTGTACTAACTAACAGTTAGTAACACTTATATAGTGTGACTACTCCAAGTCAGGGATATCAAACATAACACGGGGCCGTAATCAGCCAAGCAAAGACTCCAATCTGCCCCACTAGACGTCTTTAGAAAATGTGAAGGAGGACATAAATTTTTGGATCTTTAACTGTATTATTATCCTACTGATTAGGACCTCCACCACAGCCATTCATATACACCAAAGAAAATTTGTTTGTTTTTTTCAATTATGTACAACAGAAATTTATTTTACACATACACTGTACAAATGAACAGAATCTTTCTGCTTTATAATCACAGAAAACTGGGTATTCAGCTGTCAGGACCTTTTCTCTAATTTTCCAAAATAATATTATATAAAAATAAATATAAAAATACTGCAATGCAAGCTGTTATCAGAGACTGTACTGACAAAAATGAATACATGAAACAGTAAGCTTCTATCAACATTAACCAACACAAAGACGAAGGTAGAGGAAAAGTTTGATTTCTTGCAAATACCGATCGTTAACACTTTGTCACTTAAATCATTTTAAATTTTGATGTTTTAATCTTTCTTTTAACTGACAGTGATATTAGCTCCCTGACATTCATGTGTTTGCACAATTTGCAGTAATGCAGAGAGAGAGAGACAGAATATCAACCAAAAATCCACCAAAAAAAGACTATGAATCAAGTGAATCAAGTATTAGATCTCCAAGCAAAACATGAATAAGTACTTGGTAGAGAAATCCTTGTTCGTAATGAAAGCCATAAGACATTTCTTGTTGGTCTCTAAGTTTCTACACATTTTTGGAGGCATCTTAGCCCACTCCTCTTTACAGAAACTCTCTAAACCCTTCAGATTTCCTGGCTGCCGCTTTTCAAATCGAAACTTAAAATTCCCTCCACACATTTTCTATTAGACTGACATCTGGCCACAGCACTCACTCCCAAGACTTCTCTGAATCATTTTATATCACTGAAAAACGTAAGACGGACCAGTACATGAGCAAGGGGATGTTGAGCAAGGGGATGTTGTGTGCACTGCAAGATTTCTAGACATTATGTGCGTTACCAGTTGCTTTGTACACATAGTTGAGATGAGGAGAATGTAATTGACTGACTCATTGTAATCTGGCTGAGTTAATGCGAGTTGCACACAATGACATGCAAATCAATTTATAACATTTATGTAGTGCATTTCAGGTTTATTGCAATTTTTGTGCAATATCTCTAAAATTAGAAACATCCTGTCTCAGAGTGAAATGAAAAACGTGGCAGGACTACTGTAATTCCTTATCAGAATGTCCTAAAAATGTCCCAGATATGCCTTCAGTCGATCAACGCTGCATTTGGACAGGAACAAGAAAAAGAGAGCATACAGTGGGGCAAAAAAGTATTTAGTCAGCCACCGATTGTGCAAGTTCCCCCACTTAAAATGATGACAGAGGTCAGTAATTTGCACCAGAGGTACACTTCAACTGTGAGAGACAGAATGTGAAAAAAAAATCCATGAATTCACATGGTAGGATTTGTAAAGAATTTATTCATAAATCAGGGTGGAAAATAAGTATTTGGTCACCTCAAACAAGGAAAATCTCTGGCTCTCACAGACCTGTAACGTCTTCTGTAAGAAGCTTTTCTGTCCCCCACTCGTTACCTGTATGAATGGCACCTGTTTGAACTCATCATCTGTATAAAAGACACCTGTCCACAGCCTCAAACAGTCAGACTCCAAACTCCGCCATGGCCAAGACCAAAGAGCTTTCGAAGGACACCAGGAAAAGTATTGTAGACCTGCACCAGACTGGGAAGAGTGAGTCTACAATAGGCAAGCAGCTTGGTGTGAAAAAAATCAACTGTGGGAGCAATCATCAGAAAATGGAAGACATACAAGACCACTGATAATCTCCCTCGATCTGGGGCTCCACGCAAGATCTCATCCCGTGGGGTCAAAATGATCATGAGAACGGTGAGCAAAGATCCCAGAACCACACGGGGGGACCTGGTGAATGACCTGCAGAGAGCTGGGACCAAAGTAACAAAGGTCACCATCAGTAACACACTACAACGGCAGGGAATCAAATCCCGCAGTGCCAGACGTGTTCCGCTGCTGAAGCCAGTGCATGTCCAGGTAGGGCTGCTCGATTATGGCAAAAATGATAATCACGATTATTTTCACTAAAATTGAGATCTCGATTATTTGACGATATTTATTTAACCCTTTAAGACCTACTATAGAACCAAGTCCGCCAGAGCTTATATAATTTTTTTACATGTTGTAGTGCCATTTGTGGGAGCATTTCAAGTTGCTATACAACTGTTATAGCCCATATTTTAATAATATGTATGCATTAAGTCCATAGTAACTACATTAATTGCAAAAAAGTGCAATAAACTACAAAAAAATTGAAAATCGTTTTTGTTTTTTTTACATATATTTCTACTTGGAGAAATTTAAGAGGTTTATCCCTCAAAACTTTAAATACAAAAAAGTTGCAAAAAATAGTTTACAACAACAGGAAATTTATTTTGAGTGTCTTCATAGTTTTATTTTGGAGATACACCAATTTTTATATACTGCAGGAAAAACGAAAAAACAATCCTATGATGCAAATTTGCAAAGAAAACAGCATGCGCATCAAAATAAACTATTTCCAGCAGTGCAATTCGAGTTCTAAGCATCCCAGAAACTATTCAGAAAAGTCAAACATGACCAGTATAGGTTTTTAAGGCCTACAAGTAAAAAACTACATTTTCCGCGAAAATGACGTCACTTCCGGTTTCGGGCAGGAAATGGCGGACATGCGATCGTTCGCGCTGACGTCTGTTTCACTGTGGGAAGTCTTACGAACAGCTGATCGGATCGGCAAAGCGTGTTTCTGGAATATTATGTTTTTGTTCCTGCAAGCGCTTTTTATGCAATTTTTGCAAAGCTTTATGTGGAAGGAAACTGTGACCGAGGACAAGCTGATGGCATAAGATGTAAGTTTCATATGCAAAAAAAAATTATTGCGCTAGCTTACATGGTTCAGGTTCTACAGGGATTTAAAAATAGTTATGCAAAACGGAGCATGCTGCTTTGACCGGCTTTAAAGGGTTAACAATGACTTTAAAAAATAATATAAAATAGTGTGCAACACCACTGAAGTTTTTTTTTTTTAAACTCTCTTTTCAACCAGCGGCAGTCACTCTCCTCTCCAAATAACTTCTGCTTAGCTTTCCGAGCTTCCCTCGGGTCCTCTTAATCAGCGGTCTCCAACCTTTTTTGCGCCACGGACCGGTTTATGCCCGACAATATTTTCACGGACCGGCCTTTAAGGTGTCGCGGATAAATGAGGGAGGGGCTAATAATCGGCTCAGTCATTTTTAATGATCGTTGAAAGCCCAGATCGTAATCGTGATTAAAATTCGATTAATTGAGCAGCCCTATGTCCAGGCCCGTCTGAAGTTTGCCAGAGAGCACATGGATGATACAGCAGAGGATTGGGAGAATGTCATGTGGTCAGATGAAACCAAAGTAGAACTTTTTGGTATAAACTCAACTCATCTTGTTTGGAGGAAGAAGAATACGGAGTTGCATCCCAAGAACACCATACCTACTGTGAAGCATGGGGGTGGAAACATCATGCTATGGGGCTGTTTTTCTGCCAAGGGGACAGGACGACTGATCCGTGTTAAGGACAGAATGAATGGGGCCATGTATCGTGAGATTTTGAGCCAAAACCTCCTTCCATCAGTGAGAACTTTGAAGATGAAACGAGGCTGGGTCTTCCAACATGACAATGATCCAAAACACACCGCCCGGGCAACAAAGGAGTGGCTCCGTAAGAAGCATTTGAAAGTCCTGGAGTGGCCTAGCCAGTCTCCAGACCTCAACCCCATAGAAAATCTGTGGCGGGAGTTGAAAGTCCGTGTTGCTCGGCGACAGCCCCAAAACATCACTGCTCTCGAGAAGATCTGCATGGAGGAATGGGCCAAAATACCAGCTACTGTGTGTGCAAACCTGGTAAAGACCTATAGTAAACGTTTGATCTCTGTTATTGCCAACAAAGGTTATGTTACAAAGTATTGAGTTGTATTTTTGTTATTGACCAAATACTTATTTTCCACCCTGATTTACGAATAAATTCTTTACAAATCCTACCATGTGGATTCATGGATTTTTTTTTTCACATTCTGTCTCTCACAGTTGAAGTGTACCTCTGGTGCAAATTACTGACCTCTGTCATCATTTTAAGCGGGGGAACTTGCACAATCGGTGGCTGACTAAATACTTTTTTGCCCCACTGTACTTCTCCCATACTGGCTTCTCTTCATTGGCTCTCTGTTAAATTCACTGAATCAATCACATTTAAAGTCCTTCTTCTCACATACAAGGTCTTGAATAATAAGGACCTTATAGTGCTGCACCATCTCAATAGGGCACTTTGCTTACTGGAGGTTCCAAGAGTATTTCAAAGTAAAATGGAAAGCAGCTCCCAGTTTGGATTCAGGAGACAGACGCGCTCTCTACTCTTAAATTAGGCTTAAAACTTTCCTTTTTGATAAAGCATATAGTTAGGGCAGAATCAGGTGACCCTGAATCCTCCCTTACAGTCCAACCAGCCAAGGCTGTTGGGGTGCTTCCCATAATGCACTGAGCATTGCAACTTCATACACCTCTTTCCACTCTCCATTAGCCCTTTTCCACTAGTACCTACTCCATTCTGTTCAACTCAGTTTTTATGGTAGCAGTACCTGGTGCCAGGTACTTTTTTGGTACCTGCTCGCTTGTGTTCAAAGCTGAGTCCATCTGAAAATCTGACCTCAACAGACCACATGCCACCGATTGGCCAGTCAATGGCATCACTTGATGATAGTGGTGCAACGGATCAAAAATCTCACGGTTCGGATCACGGTTTTACGTCACGGATCGGATCAATTTTCGGATCAGCAAAAAAAGAAAAAAGACAAAAATTTAACATTTGCTTATTTACTCACTGAAGTATTTTTTGCCTATTAAAAACATTCAACTCAAGACTCATTCCACGCAATTATTAAAAAAAAATTATGGTTCACTATATGGCAGTATAGGGCTTTGTATCTACCACTCAATTCAATTCAATTTTATTTATAAAGCGCCAAATCACAAAAACAATTGCCTCAAGGCGCTTTAGATTGTAAGGTAGACCCTACAATAATACATACCGCTCATTATCTCGCACTCCGCTGTGATATAATGAGCTGTCACGTAGCTTTCCGTTGCCCTGGAGGTCCATCCATTTGTAGTAGTTAGGGCAACAGAAGATACCTGGGACAGTTCAGCCATAACTTTGGCTTGGAACGATCTTGCCACTAAAGTGGACGCGCAACGGGATATCATAGCGTGGCTCAAGCACATTCATCACCCCTTGTTTTGCACAAAGGAATACGGCCTCCAGTCTGCAGCTAAACACCCCAATAGCTTTTGTAATAGCTTTAGCTTGGACCGCTAGCGCTGGCCATAACTATCTCTTGACAGACCCACCACGCGCACCATACACATACTCACGCACGCAGAACCTTGGAGTGGGATCGGTTCGAATTACGGATCAACTGTGATCCGTTGCACCACTACTTGATGACTAATTAGAGCGACTCCTTCACAAACATCAAAACTGTAATTTTTCAAACCCAGCAACAAGAGAAAGACCTACACAAAACCAACACCATTAGCCCGAGTCTGACAAAAGGGCATAGACGGAGCAGCAAGTATATCATCCCCTCGACAACATTCCTTTGTTGTGTTGTTTGTGTCGTATACACGTGACGTCATGTGGCTTTCGGACACATTGCTATAATGTCCCCACTGTCCTTAAACTGTAGAATTTCTTTTTTTTGTTTACAAATTTTCACTCGCATCAGCTCTACTAAATACACTGCAAGAAACACATTTTGAGTTAAGCGTCTTCTCTACCTTCAAATTTCTTCAGGTTTAAGAACTTTTTAAGTGTAAAAAGTGCAGTAAAATGGCCTAAATACCTACGGCTTTGGTGTTTTAAAATTAAGAATGACTACTTTAAGTATTCTGCCATCAATCCGTAGGTGCTATTTACTCTACAATGTTTTGTGACTATTACTCAAGATTACAAATAAACAAATGTAACACCAAATTTGCAAACCTGGTTTCTGGGCTGTGTGGGCTTCTCAATCTGTCGCTTCGGTCGCTCCTTCCTGGTTGATCCAGGCTTGGCTTT